>NC_069500.1:346964097-347286597 GCF_027579735.1 Bombina bombina
TGATGTTGTGACATTTAAATTTAAATTAGAACATCTCCGCGCACTGCTTAAGGTGTTATCTACTCTGGATGATTGTGACAACTTGGTCATTCCAGAGAAATTATGCAAGATGGACAAGTTCCTAGAGGTTCCGGTGCACCCCGACGCTTTTCCTATACCCAAGCGGGTGGCGGACATAGTAAATAAGGAGTGGGAAAAGCCCGGCATACCTTTTGTTCCCCCCCCCCCCTATATTTAAGAAATTATTTCCTATGGTCGACCCCAGAAAGGACTTATGGCAGACAGTCCCTAAGGTCGAGGGGGCAGTTTCTACTATAAACAAACGCACTACTATTCCTATCGAAGATAGTTGTGCTTTCAAAGATCCTATGGATAAAAAATTGGAAGGTTTGCTTAAAAAGATTTTTGTACAGCAAGGTTACCTTCTACAACCAATTTCGTGCATTGTTCCTGTCACTACAGCAGCGTGGTTCTGGTTCGAGGAACTAGAAAAGTCGCTCAGTAGAGAGACTCCATATGAGGAGGTTATGGACAGAGTTCAGGCACTTAAATTGGCTAACTCTTTTATTTTAGATGCCGCTTTGCAATTAGCTAGATTAGCGGCGAAAAATTCAGGGTTTGCTATCGTGGCGCGCAGAGCGCTTTGGCTAAAGTCTTGGTCAGCGGATGTGTCATCCAAGACAAAATTGCTTAACATCCCTTTCAAAGGTAAAACTCTATTTGGGCCAGAATTGAAAGAGATTATTTCAGACATCACTGGGGGAAAGGGCCACGCCCTTCCACAAGATATGTCTTTTAAGGCTAAAAATAAGTCTAATTTTCGTCCCTTTCGCAATTTCAGGAACGGACCGGCCTCTAATTCTGCATCCTCTAAGCAAGAGGGTAATGCCTCACAACCCAAACCAGCCTGGAAACCGATGCAAGGCTGGAACAAGGGTAAGCAGGCCAAGAAGCCTGCCACTGCTAACAAAACAGCATGAAGGAGTAGCCCCCGATCCGGGACCGGATCTAGTGGGGGGCAGACTCTCTCTCTTTGCTCAGGCTTGGGCAAGAGATGTTCAGGATCCCTGGGCGCTAGAAATAGTTTCTCAAGGTTATCTCCTGGAATTCAAAGAACTACCCCCAAGGGGAAGGTTCCACATGTCTCACTTATCCTCAAACCAAATAAAGAGACAGGCATTCTTACATTGTGTAGAAGACCTGTTAAAGATGGGAGTGATACACCCAGTTCCAATAAAGGAACAAGGAATGGGATTTTATTCCAATCTGTTTGTAGTTCCCAAAAAAGAGGGAACTTTCAGACCAATTTTGGATTTGAAGATCCTAAACAAATTTCTCAGGGTACCATCGTTCAAGATGGAAACCATTCGAACGATTCTACCCACTATCCAGGAAAGTCAATTTATGACTACCGTGGATCTAAAGGATGCGTACCTACATATTCCTATCCACAAAGAACATCATCAGTTCCTAAGGTTCGCTTTTCTGGACAAGCATTACCAGTTTGTGGCCCTCCCATTCGGGTTAGCCACTGCTCCAAGGATTTTCACAAAGGTGCTAGGGTCCCTTCTAGCGGTTCTAAGACCGAGGGGCATTGCAGTAGTACCTTACTTGGACGACATTCTAATACAAGCGTCGTCCCTGTCAAAAGCAAAGGCTCATACGGACATCGTTCTAGCCTTTCTCAGATCACACGGATGGAAGGTGAACATAGAAAAAAGTTCTCTGTCTCCGTCTACAAGAGTTCCCTTCTTGGGAACAATAATAGATTCCTTAGAAATGAGGATTTTTCTGACAGAGGTCAGAAAGTCAAAACTTCTAAGCTCTTGTCAAGTGCTTCATTCTGTTCCTCGTCCTTCCATAGCGCAGTGCATGGAAGTAGTAGGGTTGATGGTTGCAACAATGGACATAGTTCCTTTTGCACGAATTCATCTAAGACCATTACAACTGTGCATGCTCAAACAGTGGAATGGGGATTATACAGACTTGTCTCCAATGATTCAAGTAGATCAAAAGACCAGAGATTCACTCCGTTGGTGGCTGACCCTGGACCATCTGTCCCAGGGAATGAGCTTCCGCAGGCCAGAGTGGGTCATTGTCACGACCGACGCCAGTCTAGTGGGCTGGGGCGCGGTCTGGGAATCCCTGAAAGCTCAGGGTCTATGGTCTCGGGAAGAGTCTCTTCTCCCGATAAACATTCTGGAACTGAGAGCGATATTCAATGCTCTCAGAGTTTGGCCTCAACTAGCAAAGGCCAAATTCATAAGGTTCCAATCAGACAACATGACGACCGTTGCATATATCAATCATTAGGGGGGAACAAGGAGTTCCCTGGCGATGAAAAAAGTGACCAAAATAATTCAATGGGCGGAGGATCACTCCTGCCACTTGTCTGCGATCCACATCCCAGGAGTGGAAAACTGGGAGGCGGATTTTCTGAGTCGTCAGACATTCCATCCGGGGGAGTGGGAACTCCATCCGGAGATCTTTGCCCAAATAACTCAATTATGGGACATTCCAGACATGGATCTGATGGCGTCTCGTCAGAACTTCAAGGTTCCTTGCTACGGGTCCAGATCCAGGGATCCCAAGGCGACTCTAGTAGATGCACTAGTAGCACCTTGGACCTTCAACCTAGCTTATGTATTTCCACCGTTTCCTCTCATTCCCAGGCTGGTAGCCAGGATCAATCAGGAGAGGGCCTCGGTGATCTTGATAGCTCCTGCGTGGCCACGCAGGACTTGGTATGCAGACCTGGTGAATATGTCATCGGCTCCACCATGGAAGCTACCTTTGAGACAGGACCTTCTTGTTCAGGGTCCATTCGAACATCCAAATCTGGTCTCCCTCCAGCTGACGGCTTGGAGATTGAACGCTTGATTCTATCGAAGCGTGGGTTTTCAGATTCTGTGATAGATACTCTGGTTCAGGCCAGAAAACCGGTAACTAGAAAAATTTACCATAAAATATGGAAAAAATATATCTGTTGGTGTGAATCCAAAGGATTCCCATGGAATAAGATACAAATTCCTAAGATTCTCTCCTTTCTACAAGAAGGTTTGGAGAAAGGATTATCTGCAAGTTCTCTAAAGGGACAGATCTCTGCTTTATCTGTCTTACTACACAAAAGACTGGCAGCTGTGCCAGATGTTCAAGCATTTGTTCAGGCTCTGGTTAGGATCAAGCCTGTTTACAGACTTTTGACTCCTCCCTGGAGTCTAAATCTAGTTCTTTCAGTTCTTCAAGGGGTTCCGTTTGAACCTTTACATTCCATAGATATTAAGTTACTATCTTGGAAAGTTTTGTTTTTGGTTGCAATTTCTTCTGCTAGAAGAGTTTCAGAGTTATCTGCTCTGCAGTGTTCTCCGCCCTATCTGGTGTTCCATGCAGATAAGGTGGTTTTGCGTACTAAGACTGGTTTTCTTCCTAAGGTTGTTTCTAACAAAAATATTAACCAGGAGATAGTTGTACCTTCTTTGTGTCCGAATCCAGTTTCAAAGAAGGAACGTTTGTTACACAATTTGGACGTAGTCCATGCTCTAAAATTCTATTTAGAGGCTACAAAAGATTTCAGACAAACATCTTCCTTGTTTGTTGTTTATTCTGGTTAAAGGAGAGGTCAAAAAGCGACTTCTACCTCGCTTTCCTTTTGGCTTAAAAGCATCATCCGATTGGCTTATGAGACTGCCGGACGGCAGCCTCCTGAAAGAATCACAGCTCACTCCACTAGGGCTGTGGCTTCCACATGGGCCTTCAAGAACGAGGCTTCTGTTGACCAGATATGTAAGGCAGCGACTTGGTCTTCACTGCACACTTTTGCCAAATTTTACAAATTTGATACTTTTGCTTCTTCGGAGGCTATTTTTGGGAGAAAGGTTTTGCAAGCTGTGGTGCCTTCCGTTTAGGTAACCTGATTTGCTCCCTCCCTTCATCCGTGTCCTAAAGCTTTGGTATTGGTTCCCACAAGTAAGGATGACGCCGTGGACCGTACACACCAATGTTGGAGAAAACAGAATTTATGCTTACCTGATAAATTACTTTCTCCAACGGTGTGTCCGGTCCACGGCCCGCCCTGGTTTTTTAATCAGGTCTGATTAATTATTTTCTCTAACTACAGTCACCACTGTACCATATGGTTTCTCCTATATATATTTCCTCCTGTCCGTCGGTCGAATGACTGGGGTGGGCGGAGCCTAGGAGGGACTATATGGCCAGCTTTGCTGGGACTCTTTGCCATTTCCTGTTGGGGAAGAGAATATCCCACAAGTAAGGATGACGCCGTGGACCGGACACACCGTTGGAGAAAGTAATTTATCAGGTAAGCATAAATTCTGTTTCTTCTATGTGAAGAACATTGGAATGGGAAATATTCATATCTTCATATCGGGTTAGCACACTTGAGAAAATGCGATGGGGTTTGTGCATGAGTAGGGTGTTTTCTCTTGTTAAGTGTATCCAGTCCACGGATCATCCATTACTTGTGGGATATATTCCCTTCCCAACAGGAAGTTGCAAGATGATCACCCACAGCAAAGCTGCTATATAGCTCCTCCCCTCACATGTCATATCAAGTCATTCTCTTGCAACCCTCAACATAGATGGAGGTCGTGAGAGGACTGTGGTGTTTTATACTTAGTTTATTTCTTCAATCAAAAGTTTGTTATTTTTAAATGGCACCGGAGTGTGCTGTTTTTTTTCAGGCAGTATTTGGAAGAAGAATCTGCCTGCGTTTTCTATGATCTTAGCAGAAGTAACTAAGATCCACTTGCTGTTCTCACACATTCTGAGGAGTGAGGTAACTTCAGAGGGGGAATGGCGTGCAGGTTTTCCTGCAACTGAGGTATGTGCAGTAAAATATTTTTCTAAGGAACGGAATTGACTAAGAAAATGCTGCTGATACCGAAGTAATGTAAGTAAAGCCTTAAATGCAGTGAAAGCGACTGGTATCAGGCTTATTAATAGAGATATATACTCTTTAAAAAATGTGTTTTAAAACGTTTGCTGGCATGTTTAATCGTTTTTTAACGTACATTTGGTGATAAAACTTATGGGGGCATAATTTTTCCACATGACTGGCTTAATTTCTGCATAGAAACAGTTAACTGAGGCTTCCCACTGTTGTAATATGAGTGGGAGGGGCCTATTTTAGCGCTTTTTTGCGCAGTAAAAATTCAGACTCAGACTTCCTGCTTCTTCATGGATGATCCAGGACTTCTCTAGAGGGCTCAAAAGGCTTCAAAAGTCATATTGAGGGAGGTAATCAGTCACAGCAGAGCTGTGACAGTGTGTTTGACTGTTTTAAAAAAACGTTTTTCTCTATTGTTTATCCGTTTTGGGTATTAAGGGGTTAATCATCCATTTGCAAGTGGGTGCAATGCTCTGCTAACTTAATACATTTACTGTGAAAATTTGGTTGGTATAACTGCTTTGGTTCATTGTTATTTCAACTTGAGACGGATTTTGTGCTTCTTAAAGGCGCAGTAGCGTTTTTTATATTGATTGTAAACTTATTGTGAAGTATTTTTCAAGCTTGCCAGTCTTATTGCTAGTCTGTTTAAACATGTCTGACATAGATGAATCTACTTGTTCATTATGTTTGAAAGCCAGTGTGGAGCCCCATAGGAATATGTGTACTAAATGTATTGATTTCACTTTAAATAATAAAGGTCAGTCTTTATCTATAAAAGAATTATCACCAGACGACGAGGGGGAAGTTATGCCGACTAACTCTCCTCACGTGTCAGTACCTTCGCCTCCCTCTCAGGGGGCGTATGCTATTATGGCGCCAAGTACATCAGAGACGCCCATAGCAATTACCTTACAGGACATGGCTACAATCATGAATAATACCCTGTCAGAAGTATTATCTAGATTGCCAGAATTGAGAGGCAAGCGCGATAGCTCTGGGATTAGGAGAGATGCAGAGCGCGCTGGTGCTGTAAGAGCCATGTCTGATACTGCGTCACAGTTTGCAGAACATGAGGACGGAGAGCTTCATTCTGTGGGTGACGGATCTGATCCGGGGAAACCTGATTCAGAGATCTCTAATTTTAAATTTAAGCTTGAGAACCTCCGTGTATTGCTTGGGGAGGTTTTAGCTGCTCTGAACGACTGTAACACAGTTGCAATTCCAGAGAAATTGTGTAGGCTGTATAGATACTATGCGGTACCGGTGTGTACTGATGTTTTCCCTATACCTAAAAGGCTTACAGAAATTATTAGCAAAGAGTGGGATAGACCCGGTGTGCCCTTTTCCCCACCTCCTATATTTAGAAAAATGTTTCCAATAGACGCCACTACACGGGACTTATGGCAGACGGTCCCTAAGGTGGAGGGAGCAGTTTCTACTTTAGCAAAGCGTACCACTATCCCGGTTGAGGATAGTTGTGCTTTTTCGGATCCAATGGATAAAAAATTAGAAGGTTACCTTAAGAAAATGTTTGTTCAACAAGGTTTTATCCTGCAGCCGCTTGCATGCATTGCGCCTGTCACTGCTGCTGCGGCATTCTGGTTTGAGTCTCTGGAAGAGGCCATTCACACAGCTCCATTGGATGAAATTATGGACAAGCTTAAATCACTTAAGCTAGCTAACTCATTTGTTTCTGATGCCATTGTACATTTGACTAAACTAACGGCTAAGAACTCCGGATTCGCCATTCAGGCGCGGAGAGCGCTATGGCTTAAATCCTGGTCAGCTGACGTGACTTCTAAATCTAAATTACTTAATATTCCTTTCAAGGGGCAGACCTTATTCGGGCCCGGCTTGAAGGAAATTATTGCTGACATTACTGGAGGTAAGGGTCATACCCTTCCTCAGGACAGGGCCAAATCAAAGGCCAAACAGTCTAATTTTCGTGTCTTTTGAAATTTCAAGGCAGGAGCAGCATCAACTTCCTCCGCTCCAAAACAGGAAGGAACTGTTGCTCATTCCAGACGGGCCTGAAAAACTAACCAGTCCTGTTGGAGATCATATCTCAGGGATATCTTCTGGACTTCAAGGCTTCTCCTCCTCAAGGGAGATTTCATCTTTCAAGGTTATCAGAAAACCAGATAAAGAAAGAGGCATTCCTACGCTGTGTACAAGACCTCCTAGTAATGGGGGTGATCAACCCAGTTCCGCGGACGGAACAAGGGCAGGGATTTTATTCAAATCTGTTCATGGTTCCCAAGAAAGAGGGAACCTTCAGACCAATCTTGGACCTAAAGATCTTAAACAAATTCCTAAGAGTTCCATCATTCAAAATGGAAACTATTCGGACCATCCTACCCATGATCCAAGAGGGTCAGTACATGACCACAGTGGACTTAAAGGATGCTTACCTTCACATACCGATTCACAAAGATCATCATCGGTTCCTAAGATTTGCCTTTCTAGACAGGCATTACCAATTTGTAGCTCTCACCTTCGGGTTGGCTACGGCAGGAGCAGCATCAACTTCCTCCGCTCCAAAACAGGAAGGAACTGTTGCTCATTCCAGACAGGCCTGAAAAACTAACCAGTCCTGGAACAAGAGCAAGCAGGCCAGAAAACCTGCTACTGCCCCCAAGACAGCATGAAGGAACGGCCCCCTATCCGGAAACGGATCTAGTGGGGGGCAGACTTTCTCTCTTCGCCCAGGCGTGGGCAAGAGATGTCCAGGATCCCTGGGCATTGGAGATCATATCTCAGGGATATCTTCTGGACTTCAAGGCTTCTCCTCCTCAAGGGAGATTTCATCTTTCAAGTTTATCAGAAAACCAGATAAAGAAAGAGGCATTCCTACGCTGTGTACAAGACCTCCTAGTAATGGGGGTGATCAACCCAGTTCTGCGGACGGAACAAGGTCAGGGATTTTATTCAAATCTGTTCGTGGTTCCCAAGAAAGAGGGAACCTTCAGACCAATCTTGGACCTAAAGATCTTAAACAAATTCCTAAGAGTTCCATCATTCAAAATGGAAACTATTCGGACCATCCTACCCATGATCCAAGAGGGTCAGTACATGACCACAGTGGACTTAAAGGATGCCTACCTTCACATACCGATTCACAAAGATCATCATCGGTTCCTAAGATTTGCCTTTCTAGACAGGCATTACCAATTTGTAGCTCTCACCTTCGGGTTGGCTACGGCCCCGAGAATCTTTACAAAGGTTCTGGGCTCACTTCTGGCGGTTCTAAGACCACGAGGCATAGCGGTGGCTCCGTATCTAGACGACATCCTGATACAGGCGTCAAGCTTTCAAATGGCCAAGTCTCATACAGAGATAGTTCTGGCATTTCTGAGGTCGCATGGGTGGAAGGTGAACGTGGAAAAGAGTTCTCTATCACCACTCACAAGAGTCTCCTTCCTAGGGACTCTGATAGATTCTGTAAAAATGAAAATTTACCTGACGGAGGCCAGGTTATCAAAACTTTTAAATGCTTGCCGTGTCCTTCATTCCATTCCACGCCCGTCAGTGGCTCAGTGCATGGAAGTAATCGGCTTAATGGTAGCGGCAATGGACAAAGTGCCATTTGCGCGCCTGCATCTCAGACCGCTGCAATTGTGCATGCTAGGTCAGTGGAATGGGGATTACTCAGATTTGTCCCCTCTACTAAATCTGGATCAAGAGACCAGAGATTCTCTTCTCTGGTGGCTATCTCGGGTCCATCTGTCCAAGGGTATGACCTTTCGCAGGCCAGATTGGACAATTGTAACAACAGATGCCAGCCTTCTAGGCTGGGGCGCAGTCTGGAATTCCCTGAAGGCTCAGGGATCGTGGGTTCAGGAGGAGAAACTCCTCCCAATAAATATTCTAGAGTTAAGAGCAATATTCAATGCTCTTCTAGCTTGGCCTCAGTTAGCAACACTGAGGTTCATCAGATTTCAGTCGGACAACATCACGACTGTGTCTTACATCAACCATCAAGGGGGAACCAGGAGCTCCCTAGCGATGTTAGAAGTCTCAAAGATAATTCGCTGGGCAGAGTCTCACTCTTGCCACTTGTCAGCGATCCACATCCCAGGCGTGGAGAACTGGAAGGCGGACTTTCTAAGTCGTCAGACTTTTCATCCGGGGGAGTGGGAACTCCATCCGGAGGTGTTTGCTCAACTGGTCCATCGTTGGGGCAAACCAGAACTGGATCTCATGGCGTCTCGCCAGAACGCCAAACTTCCTCGTTATGGATCCAGGTCCAGGGACCCGGGAGCGACGCTGATAGATGCTCTAGCAGCTCCTTGGCTCTTCAACATGGCTTATGTGTTTCCACCGTTTCCTCTGCTACCTCGACTGATTGCCAAGATCAAACAGGAGAGAGCATTGGTGATTCTGATAGCGCCTGCGTGGCCACGCAGGACCTGGTATGCAGACCTAGTGGACATGTCATCCTGTCCACCATGGACTCTGCCTCTGAGGCAAGACCTTCTAATACAAGGTCCTTTCAATCATCCAAATCTAATTTCTCTGAGACTGACTGCATTGAGATTGAACGCTTGATCCTATCGAAGCGTGGCTTCTCCGAGTCAGTTATTGATACCTTAATACAGGCACGAAAGCCTGTTACCAGGAAAATCTACCATAAGATATGGCGTAAATACTTGTATTGGTGGAGTTACTCATGGAGTAAGGTTAGGATTCCTAGGATATTGTCTTTTCTCCAGGAGGGTTTGGAAAAAGGCTTATCTGCTAGTTCGTTAAAGGGACATATTTCTGCTCTGTCTATTCTTTTGCACAAGCGTCTGGCAGAAGTTCCAGACGTCCAGGCTTTTTGTCAGGCTTTGGCCAGGATTAAGCCTGTGTTTAAAACTGTTGCTCCTCCGTGGAGCTTAAACTTGGTTCTTAAAGTTCTTCAAGGAGTTCCGTTTGAACCCCTTCATTCCATTGATATTAAACTTTTATCTTGGAAAGTTCTGTTTTTGATGGCTATTTCCTCGGCTCGAAGAGTCTCTGAGTTATCTGCCTTACATTGTGATTCTCCTTATCTGATTTTCCATTCAGACAAGGTAGTTCTACGTACTAAACCTGGGTTTTTACCTAAGGTGGTTTCTAACAGGAATATCAATCAAGAGATTGTTGTCCCATCATTGTGCCCTAATCCTTCTTCAAAGAAGGAACGTCTTTTGCATAATCTGGACGTAGTCCGTGCCTTGAAGTTCTACTTACAGGCAACTAAAGATTTTCGTCAAACATCTGCCCTGTTTGTCGTTTATTCTGGACAGAGGAGAGGTCAAAAAGCTTCGTCAACTTCTCTCTCCTTTTGGCTTCGAAGCATAATACGCTTAGCCTATGAGACTGCTGGACAGCAGCCCCCTGAAAGGATTACAGCTCATTCTACTAGAGCTGTGGCTTCCACCTGGGCCTTTAAAAATGAGGCCTCTGTTGAACAGATTTGCAAGGCTGCGACTTGGTCTTCACTTCACACTTTTTCAAAATTTTACAAATTTGACACTTTTGCTTCTTCAGAGGCTGTTTTTGGGAGAAAGGTTCTACAGGCAGTGGTTCCTTCCGTTTAAGTTCCTGCATTGTCCCTCCCATCATCCGTGTACTTAAGCTTTGGTATTGGTATCCCACAAGTAATGGATGATCCGTGGACTGGATACACTTAACAAGAGAAAACATAATTTATGCTTACCTGATAAATTTATTTCTCTTGTAGTGTATCCAGTCCACGGCCCGTCCTGTCTTTTTAAGGCAGATCTAAATTTTTAATTAAACTACAGTCACCACTGAACCCTATGGTTTCTCCTTTCTTGTCTTGTTTCGGTCGAATGACTGGATATGACATGTGAGGGGAGGAGCTATATAGCAGCTTTGCTGTGGGTGATCCTCTTGCAACTTCCTGTTGGGAAGGGAATATATCCCACAAGTAATGGATGATCCGTGGACTGGATACACTACAAGAGAAATAAATTTATCAGGTAAGCATAAATTATGTTTTTTCCACTTTTCACATTCCATTGAAGCCTATGGGGGAATATGTTAACACGGTCGCAATATTCTAACTTTGGCTTTTTTGCACATTTGGTTAGCTCTTAACCGAAACCTTTTTACGTTCAAGTAAACCCAATGTGCGTAAAAAGCTTACTTCTAATAGATTTAGCGCGCTAGTGGGAGTGATAAATACTGTTCTACGCGTAATCTGCCCCTATATGTGGTTATATAGAAGTAGCATTCTAAAATTTATATTTTGTTTGAATTGTTGTAGATTCTTTCATTCTTCGACAGTTTAGTCATGGGCAATCCAACCCCACGTATTATGTCAAATTTAATGAGAATGAACTAGTTCTGCGGAAAAAACCTCCTGGAAAACTGTTGCCTGCTGCTCATGCTGTGGAACGAGAGTATAGGTAGGAACTGTAAATATTTACCCTTCTGCTTTTCTATCATTCAGTCTTCTGTGGTATTTTGCTTTTGATATTACAGAAAAAATACCTTTTCATGATTTTTCCAAGGACCTTATATATGTTTTTTCATACATTTATAGGATGTCTGTTTTCCATATCTCTTAAGTGATAAAAACAAAAATAAGAACAAAAAATAAAAAATAATAATTCAGTAATGCTTGCAGGGGAGGACTGGCAACTTTTATCCCAGGGGTCAAGTGCTCTTAGGGTTGCCACCTTTAAAAACAAAACAAAAACCAGCCATGCTCACTTGTATAAATCTGCATAAATGAATACCCTGCATAACATAATAAAGCTGCTAGTAGTGATTTTAAAGCATTATTTGTTCATAATTAGATTCCAACAGAAATCGAAGAAGTTACAGCACAACAGGACTGTTATTTTTTTTATTTCTTCTTTATTATATTTATTTATCTGAACAGTAATATTACCGTCCTTATCAGTAAAATACTGGCTTAGTCAGTGGCAACCCTGAGTACAGTACTCGCAGACAGTTAATGGTTTTAGGAATCTGCATGCTTTTTATAACAAGCTTTAATGTAATGTATTAGGGAGACCCCTGAAAATAAGTAATGCAAGTTTTATATTGAACAACCAGGGGTGCCAATTTAGGGCTAGATTACAAGTGGAACACTAATTTATTACGCACCTGTAAACGGGGAAATTCGCCCGTTTACTGGCTCGCAATTAATAACCAGCCATTACCACAATAATTTGCAATTAGCACCCTGAAAATTAACCAGAGATCAGATCTCCAGTTAGTTTACTAAATGTGCCCCAATTGCCCCAAATTACAGTGTAAGGTTGTTTTTTATTAAAAAAATTGAATTAATAAAAAATAACAGCAAAAAGCAGTTGTTAGGGGTTAAAGTGAGCGGGTGTGGGTTGTTAGAAAAAAACTGCACTGAAAAGTGCCTTTACATAGCGGTTTATGGGGAACTGTGTGTTTGACTATTAATATGTATGTATATGCTTATATTCATATATATTTATGTGTTAATATGTGTATAAACACATATTAACACATAACTATATATGTATATATTCATATACATATATATTTATTATTTGCTGCCCATCACTGTGCGACTTAACCCCTTCGCTGTGCTAGGTTTTCATGCTGTGTCAGACAGCATGAGAACGAGGCTCCCATTGGAGACTATGGAGGTGCGCTCTCATGAGTGCAAAGCTTCCATGCAATGCGAACACGAGGTCACCTCAAAACCAACTCACAATTGCATGCGCTGGTATTATGAGTGGAGTGCAAATATTGCGTTCGGGAGAGTGCAATTTTGTGCTTTATTTGTAATCTGGTCCTTAATAGGTAACCCCCAGACCCATAGTTGCACTCCAGAGTATAAGACAAAAGTGACGAACTTTATTAAAGCTGCAGCAATGTTTTGGGCCTCCTTCCCCTTTATTAAGCTAATGCAACAAAGTACAATACAGACATTTAAACTCATACCCATAAATCAAGAGCCAATCCTGTGCAACCAAGTGGGCGTAACTTCCTGTATTACATATTTTTCTTTATGTTAACCCTTGCCCACACCTTTACAAAAGGAACTGTCCTAGATTTAAATCAAACCTTAGAAGAATGCTTAGATAAAGGGGATATATAACCATAAGGGCAAATGTCCAACATATTTTACACTCGTTATCTCTTTACCATTTATACATTATTTACCAATAGCACATAATCCAGTGATGATAATTACCATTAGATGAAGGGGGATTCAACTGAATTCCCTATATAGGCCTCTCAGATACATAGTATCTAATCTCCATACCCCCTTGGCCTCTTTGTGTAACAACTATTTTAATCTATTCCCTCCTCTCTGCTTTTGTGGGACTTATCTATCACCATATCACCAACCTCCATTGGTAAGCCTGATGTCCCTTTTTAAAAAAATAAAAAAAATGTGCCAGTACTGGCAAATATGCAATTTCTGGGTTTTTAAATGTAGACTTTTTGAGTCGTTTCTCCAATGTATGAAAGCCCACACAGGCATTTAAGGGCATAGACCACATAAGTTGAATAATATTTGTAATATATTTTTTATTTTTTTTACTAGTGTATGCATAAAAAAATTCTCCACCTTTAATGACACTGTGCACACCCTAGGCACAAATAAGTAACATGCGTAGGCTGCCCAAAGAACACAGTGCCAACTTTTTTTTGTAGAGGCCATACTGGCTCGCACTAAACATTTACCACTAGTATTATCTTTGCAGTATGATGCCCAAGGGAGTTAGACAAATTCCTTAAAATTAGGACTTGCCTCTTGTAAAATATTCCAATTCTTTCTTATGATATTGTATATCTGATTGCTTAACCTTGTATATGTACTGACAACCTCCTTTCTCTTTTCTCGTTTTGCTAACTTCATTGTATTTCTTACTTCCTGAAATTCCTTTTCTACATATCCTTTCCTAACAAACCTAAGTTCAAATGTTTTGTTCTGGTCTCCCTTGTCTATGGATCTTACACGATCCTCCCTATACACATACATTTGATTTAATTGGTAAGAAGCTATATGACTATCTTATACCCAATTATACCTGCATTTTATGTAGTCCCAACAAAAACATACGAGCCTTAAAAACCCACCTGCACGTCCAATAGTAGCCAGTATAAGCTCTATATTAATTCCAGCAGCACAATTTCAAGATAAGATCTTGTCACCACTAATGATGAAGTTTAGGTTTTATATGTAGTAAAATGTAGTGCCAAATATGTTTTTCAACAACTATAATTTCTTTATTCTTTGGTATTCAAATGTGATGGTACTTTCAGAACAGATTTGTATGTCAAACCGACAGAATATGCTTTTACACAGGAGAAGTGTTCACCCCCCTAGAATCTTTAAATAGTGTCCCAAGATCACAATTTATGCGTATTGAGATCACAATTTATGCGTCTCAGATTCAGAAACAAGGGAGACCAGAACAAAACAAATAGTACATAAGTTTGTTAGGAGAGGATGCAACGAAAAGGAATTACAGGAAATGGGAAAGGAGGTTGACAGATTGTCGTTTATCAGTACATGTAACACCTTAAGCAATCGTAAATACAATATCATAATAAAGAATTGGTATATTCTACAAGATCTATGTCCAGTTATTAAGGAATATGGCTCCTTCAAAAAAAAATTGCACTATGTTTTTGGGGCAGCGTAGTCATGGTACTTATTTGTGTATAGAATGTTCACAATGTCATTAAAGGTGGAGACATTTTTCATCCATACACTGGTAAAAATGTAAAATTTTGGGATATTACACATGTAAATTAATTTATGTGGTCTATGCCTTTAAATGGATATTATATACTTAGACATAATATAAAATGATTAACTGAATAAATAAAAAATACTTTCATTATTTATTTTGTAATTCTATTCTGAAATTGTGACCTCTTCAGTTGCTGTTAGAAATAGAAGTGCAGAACACTTCCTATTTATAGCTGTCCCTAATTGGCCACAGCAGAGAAGGTAATCTAAGTTACAACATGGCAGCTCCCATTGTTTTATAGACACTAAAACTGTACACTTATTTTGTCAGTATTTAAACAGCTAATGAAACTGTAATCCTTTCTTCGAATGCATAATTTTATCTAGCATTTAATTAGTGTTTAATGTCCCTTTAAATGCCTTTCTGTGCTTTTATACAATGGAGAAATGACTCAAAAAGTTTAGGATTGAATATGCCAAGATAAGTCCACTATTAGAAACCCAGAAATGGCAGATTTGCCAGTGCCGGCTCAATTTATAGTATCCAATCTCCATATACTCTTGGCTTTTTGTGGGCCTGAACTATGTATCCTAGAGGCCTAAATAGGGAATTCAGTTTAATCCCCTTCATCTAATTGCAATAATCATTGGATTATATGATATAAGTTAATGATGTATAAATAGTATAGAGGTAACGATTGTAAAATGTATTGGACATTTCTCCTACATTGGTGTATCCGGTCCACGGCTTCATCCTTACTTGTGGGGTATTCTCTTCCCCTACAGGAAGTGGCAAAGAGACCACACAGCAGAGCTGTCCATATAGCTCCCCTCAGGCTCCGCCCCCCCAGTCATTCTCTTTGCCGCTCTGAACAAGTAGCATCTCCACGGGGGTGGTAAATAGTATGTGGTGTTAGTTGTAGTTTTTTATTTCTTCTATCAAGAGTTTGTTATTTTAAAATAGTGCTGGTTTGTACTATTTACTCTACAGCAGAAAGTGATGAAGATTTCTGTTGAGAGGAGTATGATTTTAGCACCAGTAACTAAAATCCATTGCTGTTCCCACGCAGGATCATTTGGGGGGAACAGTTTGCAGGCTTAACTGCTTCAGGTATGATCAGTCATTTTTCTAACAAGACCATGTAATGCTAGAAGACTGTCAGAAATTCCCTCTGGGATTGCTAAGCCATTTTTTTTTTCTAATAGACTCTGTATAAAAAAAAAAATGATGTCTTATATTTAGGGCTCTATGCTGGTTGACACTATTGTGGGCTTTAAAATCGATTGCTTTTTAGCATGTTTTTCACTATAAATAAGGTGTTTTTTCAGACTTTAAAACACTTTTGGGGTTTAATTACGGCCTGGCACTTATTTGGACACCTAAATCTAGTCAGAAAGGCCCCTCCACTCTAGAATGAAGAGGGAGGAGGCCTAATTTTTAGGCCTAAATTGTGCAGTTGTTTTTGCCTAGGCAATCCATGCAGCTTCATGTGGGGAGTCAAGAGGCATCATAAAAGACTCCAGGGAGGCTTATTTCCTGCTAAAATAATCCCTAATGAAGGTAAAAGGCTACAGTGAAAGCTGTTTCTAGTACTGTAGTGTGTTAACTGGTTAATAACTGTTGTTAACTCCGGTTTGGGCATTAAGGGGTTAATTGATCTGAAAATTTGTGTGCAATCTTTTCAAAGCATTAAGACTCTGTGGTGAAAATTTCATTAAAATCGGATGTTTATTTCATGGTTGTTTTGATGTTTCAGTAAAAAAGTGTGCATTAAGGGGTTAATTAATCTGAAAATTTGTGTGCAATCTTTTCAAAGCATTAAGACTCTGTGGTGAAAATTTCATTAAAATCGGATGTTTATTTCATTTTTTTTTGATATTTCAGTAAAAAAGTGTGCTTTTTTATTGTTTAAAGAGACAGTAACGTTTTTGTCAAAAATATTTTTTATTGCATTATAGTTCTGTTTAAGTCTGTTAAACATGTCTGAGTCTTCAGATAGCCTATGTTCTGTATGTCCAAAGGCCAAGGTGGTTCCCCCATTAAATTTATGTGTGAAGTGTGCCATAGCGTCCAAACAGCTTAAGGACAGTACAATCACACTTAAAAATATAGCCCAAGATGATTCTTTAGCTGAAGGTAGTGAAAATAGCTTGCTTTCCTCTCCTTCTGTGTCAACACCAGCTATGCCCGCGCAGGCGATGCCCAGTACATCTAGCGCACCAATTGCGATTACTATGCAACAGTTAGCAGCAGTAATGGATAATTCTATCGCAGCATTTTTATCCAAACTGCCAGCTTTCCTAGGAAGCATGATTGCTCAGTTTTAAATACAGAAAATGAGCAAGTAGACGCAGAGGATAATTTATCTGTAGTGCCCTCACATCAATCTGACTTGGCGGTGAGGGAGGGCTTGTCTGAGGGAGAAATTTCTGACACAGGAAAAGTTTCTCAGCAGGCAGAGCCTGATACCATAGCATTTAAATTTAAGCTAGAACACCTCCGCACTCTACTTAAGGAGGTCCTGGCTACTCTTGATGATTATGACCCTTTGGTGGTCCCAGAAAAATTGTGTAAAATGGATAAATTCTTAGAGGTCCCAGTACACACTGATGTGTTTCCGATACCTAAGAGGGTGGCGGATATAGTGAATAAGGAGTGGGAGAAACTAGGTGTACCTTTTGTTCCCCCTCCTATATTTAAGAAAATGTTCCCCATTGTTGACCCCAGAAGGGACGCGTGGCAAACGGTCCCTAAGGTAGAGGGGGCAGTTTCAAAGCTAGCTAAGCGCACAACTATACCAATAGAAGACAGTGGCGCTTTCAAAGATCCTATGGATAAAAAATTAGAAGGTTTATTTAAGAAAATTTTTGTTCAACAAGGTTTTCTTCTTCAACCAATTTCTTGCATTATTCCTGTAACCACTGCAGCTGCTTTTTGGTTTGAGGAATTAGAAAACTCGCTCCAGAAGGAGACTTCTTAGGATGAAGTCATGGATATAATTCACGCCCTGAAGTTGGCTAATTCTTTCATTACAGATGCTGCTTTTCAGTTAGCTAAATTAGCGGTGAAAAATTCTGGTTTCGCAATAGTGGCGCGTAGAGCGCTTTGACTAAAATCGTGGTCGGCGGATGTGTCGTCCAAAACAAAATTGTTTAATATTCCTTTCAAGGTAAGACCCTATTCGGGCCAGAGTTGAAAGAAATTATTTCAGATATCACTGGGGGAAAGGGCCATGCCCTTCCACAGGATAGACCTTTCAAAGTTAAAAATAAGTCTAATTTTCGTTCCTTTCGCAATTTCAGGAACGAACCGGCTTCTACCTCTACAGCCACTAGGCAAGAGGGTAACGCACCCCAGCCCAAACCAGCATAGAAACCATTGCAAGGCTGGAACAAGGGTAAACCGGCCAAAAAACCTGCTGCTGCTACCAAGACAGCATGAAGGGGTAGCCCCCGATCCGGGACCGGATCTAGTAGGGGGCAGATTTTCTCTCTTTGCTCAGGCCTGGGCAAGAGATGTTCCGGACCCCTGGGCACTAGAAATTGTCTCTCAGGGGTATCTTCTAGAATTCAAGGACCTTCCTCCAAGGGGAAGGTTCCACTTGTCTCGCTTATCTTTAGACCAGATAGAGAGACAGGCATTCTTACATTGCGTAGAGTACCTTTTAAAAATGGGAGTGATAAACCCAGTTCCAACAGCAGAACAAGGACTGGGATTTTACTCAAACCTGTTTGAAGTTCCCAAAAAGGAAGGAACTTTCAGGCCAATTCTGGATTTAAAGATCCTAGACCAATTACTCAGAGTTCCATCATTCCAAATGGAAACCATTCGGATTACCAGTTTGTGGCTCTTCCCTTCGGATTGGCCACTGCTCCGAGATTTTTCACAAAGGTGCTAGGGTCCCTTCTAGCGGTGCTAAGGCCAAGGGGCATTGCAGTAGCACCTTAACTAGAACAGGTGTCGTCTTTTCACAAAGCAAGGGCTCATACGGACATTGTTCTAGCCTTTCTAAGGTCTCAAGGGTGGAAGGTGAACATAGAAAAAAGTTCTCTGTCCCCGTTCACAAGGGTTCCCTTCCTGGGAACAATAATAGACTCGGTAGAAATGAAAATCTTTCTGATAGAGGTCAGGAAACTAAAACACTTGTCGAGTTCTTCAGTCGATTCCTCAACCCTCCATAGCTCAGTGCATGGAGGTAACAGGACTAATGGTTGCGGCAATGGACGTGGTTCCTTTTGCTCAAATTCATTTAAGACCATTGCAACTGTGCATGCTCAAACAATGAAATGGGGATTATGCAGATTTTTCTCCCCAGATTCAGATGGACCAGCAAACCAGAGACTCACTCCTCTGGTGGTTGTCTCAGGATCACCTGTCTCAGGGAATGAGTTTCCGAAGACCGAAGTGGATCATTGTCATGACCGACGCCAGCCTCTTAGGCTGGGGCGCGGTCTGGAAGTCCCTGAAGGTTCAGGGTCTATGGTCTCGGGAAGAATTTCTTCTCCCGATAAACATTTTGGAATTGAGAGCGATATTCAATGCGCTCCAGGCATGGCCTCAACTAGCGGAGGCCAAATTCATCAGTTTTCAGTCGGACAACTTGACGACTGTTGCGTACATCAATCATCAGGGGGGAACAAGGAGTTCCCTGGCGATGAGGGAGGTATCCAAGATCATCAAATGGGCAGAGGATCACTCCTGCCATCTATCAGCAATTCACATCCCAGGAGTGGACAACTGGGAAGCGGATTATCTGAGTCTTCAGACTTTCCATCCGGGGGAGTGGGAACTCCACCCGGAGGTTTTTTGCTCAGCTGACCCAGCTATGGGGCATTACAGATCTGGATCTGATGGCGTCACGTCAGAACTTCAAAGCTACACGTTACGGGTCCAGGTCCAGGGATCCCAAGGCGACATTGGTAGATACCTTAGTAGCGCCTTGGTCGTTCAATCTAGCTTATGTCTTTCCACCGTTTCCCCTTCTCCCCCGGCTAGTAGCCAGGATCAAGCAGGAGAAGGCTTCGGTAATTCTAATAGCTCCTGCGTGGCCACGCAGGACTTGGTATGCAGACCTGGTGAATATGTCACCAGGAAAATTTACCATAAGATATGGCGGAAATATCTTTGCTGGTGCGAATCCAAGGGTTACTCATGGAGTAAGATTAGGATTCCAAGGATACTATCTTTTCTCCAAGAAGGATTGGAGAAAGGTCTGTCAGCTAGTTCTTTTAGGGGACAGATATCTGCTCTGTCTGGTTACACAAGCGTCTGGCAGCCATGCCAGATATTCAGGGTTTGTACAGGCTTTAGTCAGAATCAAGCCTGTCTACAGACCTGTGGCTCCTCCATGGAGTCTAAATTTAGTTCTTTCAGATCTTCAAGGGGTTCCGTTTGAACCTCTACATTCCATAGATATTAAGTTACTATCTTGGAAAGTTTTGTTTTTTTGTAGCTATTTCTTCTGCGAGAAGAGTTTCTGAATTGTCTGCTTTGCAGTGTAATTCACCCTATCTGGTGTTTCATACAGATAAGGTCGTTTTACGTACCAAACCTGGTTTTCTTCCAAAAGTGGTTTCCAATAAGAATATCAACCAGGAAATAGTTGTTCCTTCTCTGTGTCCTAATCCAGTTTCTAACAAGGAACGTCTGTTACACCATCTTGATGGGGTTCGTGCTTTAAAGTTTTATCTAAAAGCAACTAAAGTCTTCAGACAAACATCGTCCTTGTTTGTCGTCTATTCTGGCAAGAGGAGAAGTCAAAAGGCGACTGCGACCTCTCTGTCTTTCTGGCTAAAAAGCATCATCCGTTTGGCTTATGAGACTGCTGGAAGGCAGCCTCCTGAACGAATTACAGCTCACTCTACTAGAGCTGTGGCTTCCACATGGGCTTCCAAGAATGAGGCTTCTGTTGAACAGATTTGTAAGGCAGCGATTTGGTCTTCACTGCATACGTTTGCCAAATTTTACAAATTCATTACTTTTGCTTCTTCGGAGGCTATTTTTGGGAGAAAGGTTTTGCAAGCAGTGGTGCCTTCCGTTTAGGTTACCTGACTTGTTCCCTCCCTTCATCCGTGTCCTAAAGCTTTGGTATTGGTTCCCACAAGTAAGGATGAAGCCGTGGACCGGATACACCAATGTAGGAGAAAACAGAATTTATGTTTACCTGATAAATTTCTTTCTCCTACAGTGTATCCGGTCCACGGCCCGCCCTGGCATTTTGGTCAGGTTTAAATTTATTTTTTGTAAACTACAGTCACCACTGCACCTTATGGTTCTCCTTTTTCTCCTAACCGTCGGTCGAATGACTGGGGGGGCGGAGCCTGAGGGGAGCTATATGGACAGCTCTGCTGTGTGCTCTCTTTGCCACTTCCTGTAGGGGAAGAGAATACCCCACAAGTAAGGATGAAGCCGTGGACCGGATACACCATAGGAGAAAGAAATTTATCAGGTAAACATAAATTCTGTTTTGCTCTTAAAGTGAATGTCAATTTTGATGCTTAAGTGTCTGTTTTTTAAAAATTCGATTAAAAACAGTGGCACTTTAATTCATCAAAATTTACATTTCACTCCTGTTGTGAAAAAATACTTAACTTTTAATCTTGACAGCAGCTCCAGCTTCCTCCGGTCGTTGCAAGCCATTTCTGACGTCAGAAATGATGGATAGGTCATCCTCCAATCACGGCCTCCCCCGGGGGAATCAGTGTCTGATTCAACGCCGTGGTTGGAGGAAGCCGGATTCCTCATTTTAGACCCAGGAAGAGGCTTTGCGACGGGTGGAGGAAGCTGGAGCTGCTGTGAAGAGTAAAAGGTACGTTTTTTTTCTCAACAGGAGTGAAATGTAAATTTTGATGAATTAAAGTGCCCCTGTTTTTGATTAAATTTTTTAAAAACCAGGCACTTTAGCATCAAAAGTGATATTCACTTTAAAGTTATTAGCACTCTTTTTAGGTTTGATTTTAATCTAGGGCAGTTCTTTGTGTAAAGGTGTGGGCAAGGGTTAAAATAAAGAAAAATATGTATTGTAGGAAGCTACGCCCTAAGCCCACATGCACAGGATTGGCTCTTGTTTTATGGGTATGGGTTTAAATGTCTGTATTGTGTTGTATTTGCTTGATAAAGGGGCAGGAACCCTGAAAATTTGCTGAAGCTTTTATAAAGTTCCTTACTTTTGTCTTATACTGTAAAGTGCAACTTTATTGCGATTTTATTAAACTAACTAATGTTACTTTAGATTAGAAGATATATTACATCAATTAACACTTCATAAATGTAGTTACAAAACTAAATAAAAGGTAACAACCTTTTAAAATGATAATAAGCACTGCAATGGTTTCTGCTTAGTGTTTTATACCCCTTAAACCAATAGTCACATCTCCACCCACTACACCCTTTTTTGACTGTTAAATATTGCCTGCCCTTCCTGCATCCTGATTTTTTCTTTTCATTATGTTTAATATTTTCCTTTGTCTTACCCTCTTTTCCTTATTTACCAATGCATTGTTTATCCATTTCTCTTCATGTGGTTCTTCCCTATTTTTAGAATAATTAAAGCACTTGGTGAGTCTGAAGTTCCTGTACCCAAGGTGATTAGCCTTTGTGAAGATTCCAGGTAAAGGTCTTCTATCAAAACAATGTCCTTTTTAAGCAAACATTGCCATCTGATAAACTGCTGCTATAAGTAACTGCTAAAACTACATTTTGATATTTTCATAGTATCATTGGAACTCCATTCTACCTCATGGAGTACCTAACTGGGCGTATATTTAAGGATGCTGCTCTTCCAGGACTGGACGCAAGGGATCGCCAGGCTATATATACTGCAATGAACCAAGTCCTTTGTAAGATTCACAATGTGGACATCCAGGCAGCTGGACTCAATGACTATGGGAAGCATGGTAACAATCATTTTATTTAACCATAGTCATTTTACAGGGAGAATGAGAAAGTATCACAATTAAATATGTATATTTAAAGTGAAACTATTTACAAAAATAAGAAAATATCTAAAGCACGGTTAAGCAAAACATAATTTTTGAAAGCTGTAGCAGAGAAATGCAACACAGATAATTGCTATAGAGAGGTTTTAGAAGATTAATTGCACAAAATAACAGAAAGATATTCAAATAGAATTAACACAGCTTGTTGTATGGGAAGATACAACTTTTTTGGCCTCTTGTGTCTTTAATAGAGAAGAACATTCTGCATTCAAATACATTTTTCTGAATTTATTTTATTTTCGTTGGGGCCATACAGTGTTTAATATACTTAAAGTGAAAATGTGTAGTTTGCTTTTTTATTTTAGAAACTATTGTAAAAATGAGTCTGCGTGAAGAAAATAGCAGTCTAATTTATGTATAGTTACAGGGACCTAGCCTTTCCTTACCAGTGATACTGTCAGATAATTAAAAGTCATGCCAATTAGCTTATATTGTCCCTAAACAAGATTTTATTTTAATTAATGTTAGAAATCATTAGCAGATATAGAATGGGCAAAAATGATTGGAAAATTATAACAGAAATTATGAAGCTCCAAGACAGCAACTAACTTCTCTTGAATACCATTGAAGGCATATGATTTTTTTTTTGCATTAGCAGTTACACAAAAATAACATAAACCTCTGAAGGAATGTACTTGCTAGATTATTGTATACCGGTGGATAATAACATTATAGTTATTATATACAGGGAAAATTTTGAAAACACCTTACAACATATTAATGTTAAAAACCTACAATGGAGTAGGCCCATCTTTGACTCCAGAACAGCTTTTGTTCGTCTCAGAGTGCTGTGCCATTCCATCTCTGTGAAACTGTTACATTATATATATATATATATATATATATATATATATCTAAAAGAGAAAATAGTAACTCTTAATCCAGCACATTGGGATAGATAAAAATAAATAAAATTAACAGGATTAGTACTATCCTCAAGAAAACACAGGCAGATAGCAGATCATGTTATAAATCACATTTATCAGAAATCAAAATCATAGAAAAAAACCAGTGTACATATTATAAATTGTTGTGGCAACAAAATTAAATTAACTGAAAGTCCCATATAATTCTGTGAATCATATTAATTAATCACATTGTGGAGACGTAAGGAGCCAAAGTACAGCGTCCTGCAAATAAGTAAGGCGTGGGATACACCACTAAGTGCCTTGCACATTCAGGATACCTTTGAGACAGAAGGAATTCAAAGAACAGGTAATATCATTCTAATAACAGAAGCAGAGATATATTCACAATGATATACGGGGTCTTAAGTCGATCTTAAGTTAACCACCTGACCGCCATATTAGCTGCTGTGTAAGTAGCGATACCACAGAACACTGTGCAATTACCTGTCTTGCTACATCTGATCCTAAGTCGATCTTAGGTTAACTGTGAACGTTGCTATATCTGCTGTTGTGGAAATTGAGATTAATAACAACGGAACTGTTCACGTTACCTGTCTTTCAAAATAGACTCTCACTGTTTGCAGGATGTTTCACATTTTTGGAGACCTATTTATGGGACTTTATTGTCTCGAAAAGTAAACCAGGATTAAGTTTTTTATATATACCCTGGAATAGAGGCCTCTATATAGGGTTCCTTAATATGATTCACAGAATTATATGGGACTTTCAATTAATTTAATTTTGTTGCCACAACAATTTATAATATGTACACCGTTTTTTTGCTATGATTTTGATTTCTGATAAATGTGATTTATAACATGACCTGCTATCTGCCTTTGTTTTCTTGAGGATAGTACTAATCCTGTTAATTTTATTTATTTTTATCCATCCCAATGTGCTGGATTAAGAGTTACTATTTTCTCTTTTAGATTTATAACCAATTATTTAACTCTCCGTGCACAGGTGAAAGGGGAAATTTGGGGGTTACCCCATTAATCCTTTCATTTTTGTGGATAAATTATATATAAATGGAGTGCTGATGCATTATATTCTATATATATATATATATATATATATATATATATATATATATATATATACACACACATACAGTATGTCCTTAATAATGAAGAATATTATTTGTTAGCCTACAGTGTTACATTTAAAGATTTAACTTGATAACTTATCTCGTAAAGCCTCTATTTTGTTCATAAAATCATGTAAATCCATGAGTCATAAGATAGGAATGTGGTGTGGGAGAGGGCGCTAATGAGCTGAAACACCAAAATTACAATATATCAAATCTCAACATAGGTATAAAAGACCTTATATAGAACACTCTATAAACCTCTAATGTGATAAATCAAAAATGTGAAAAAGACATATTTGTGAAAATGGTATATATTAATAAGCGCTAAGCTTAAGCGCTAATCTGTACATATAAAATGAAAATCTCTGCGTTGAATAAAAATCAGGGACGTCTCCCTTTGACATATGAAAAGTGCATGCAACTAAAGTCCGTATTGACCACCTTAATTTGATTTAAGTGAAAGTACAATATACCCATTTAGGATACAATTGGTTAAAACAATTTCGATTAAAAGCAATAAAGTGCTTTGAGAATTTCAGAGACGTTAATGACACAATACCTTCGGTCCTTGCGTTGAATAGACTCACCACCGGGAGTATCACCTGATGCGGATAAGGCTCTTCTAACCATTAGCTGCGACTCGTATCACCCTCCGATTTCGCTGTGTACTTTTCCTCAGCGTGTTAGTACAGCTTCAACTTCCGTCTATATCACGTGACCCTCTAGTCGTTTTCCGATTGGTCAGTACTTAATGTCTCTGTATTTAGATGTCAGGCACTGTGGAACTTCAACAAGTACTTGTCCTTTACTTATCTGTGGTGGACCAGGCACCCCAAACAATTGTCAACGCGTTTCGTCTGGTTTCTGGGCTTTATCAAGAGTGTAGTTGAATGTTGGTGCCAAATATTGATATCCATTGATAACATTTGATTGGATCCTGGATTAAAGTGGTATTATGACGATCAAAGCGGTCTTATGTGTAAAGGTGGAATTTAAAAGATTTCCATCTTAGTTTACAAAATGATGGAATTAAGCAAAATTAACAAAGATGGCTATCGCAATCTAAATGTTCATAACAAAAAAAGATAATATTACTAGACAAAACTAAATATAGTAAACAATAAAAAATGTGATATGTACACATAGAAATTATTTATAATTTTAATTATGGCGCTCAAAGCGGTCTTTATTCTAAAACATTTCCATCTTAGTTTACAAAATTATGTAATTAAGCAGAATTTAACAAAGATGGCTATCGCAATCTAAATTTACACAACAATAAGATAATATTACTAGACAAAACTAAATATAGTGAACAATAAAAATGTGATATGTGCTCATAGAAATTATTTCAAATTCTAAGTGATGTGAGCAAATTATTACCTTTATATAACTTTTAGAGTTACTATAGATGTTTAATTTTCTGAAATTTTATATTTAAGAGTATGTGAATGTCAATTCGTAATATTCTGAAATTTGATGTAGATAGGAATACGTGATTAAGGTTAATGTATAATAAAAAAGTAAATAAATGTGGTTATAGAAAAGGACTAAGGTCAGTCTCTGAGTTGAGACCCCCTTGGTTTCATGGTTTTCATCTTATTGATACGTTCTGCTTCTTTATGTAACAATTTCTGTTCATAATCCCCTCCTCTCCAATTGGGCTTTACTTTACAAACCCCACAGTATTTTAGATCTCTCACTCTATTGTTGTGTATCTCCCTAAAATATTTGTAAATATATGTGTCTAAATTACAGTTTCTTATACAGTATAGATGTTCTTTGATTCTGTATCTTAGGGATCTGGTAGTTTCTCTATGTATTGACGTTTGCAACTGCATTCTATATCATATATCACGCCCTTGTCAGAGCATTTAATTATATCCTTATTTAAAAAAAAAAAAAAAAATCAGTTTGGGATGATACTAGTTCCTTTGTTGTTACTCCATGTTGACAGTCCTTTCATGTCAGGCAGGGATAAAAACCTGCAAGTTTGGTCCCATAAATATTTTTTTTTCCTTTGTCTTGTTCTATTTTATGTATATACTTAGACGCTCGTCTGTAACCATTATTTCTAAGTCCAAGAATATAATTCTTTCTTGACTAGCTGTATATGAGAAATGTAGACCTTTATTATTCCTATTCATTGTTTGCATATGATGATCAAATTCATTTGCTTCCCCTCTACATAGAATAAGAATATCATCGATGTAACTATTGGAGACCAGGGGCTCCCCAAGTCCGCCTTCTTGTAGGAACTCTTGTTCCCAATTTCCCATGTATAAGTTTTCATAACTTGGAGGCGAAACTGGTCCCTATAGCTGTACCTTTTATTTAATTATAAAATGTGTTACCAAATGAAAAATAATAGTGTTGGAGAATAACGTTTACACTGTCTATTATGAATTTTCTCTGTTCTGGATGCATATGTTCATCTTTATTAAGGAAATACTCTATCGCCTCAATCCCCTGATTATGTGGTATGTTTGTGTAAAAAGATGTTACATCGCATGTAATTAAGAACATATTTGCCTTCCAATTGATATTTTCCAATAATTTTATGACACTAGTTGAATCTTGCAAATAAGAAGGTAATCCCTTCACATAAGGTTGAAGTAATTAATCCATGTATTGTGATAAATTAGCTGTAATTGATTGAATTCCCGAGATAATTGGTCTCCCTGGTGGATTTTCAAGGGATTTGTGTATCTTCGGGAGGAAATAAAATATTGGGATTCTTGAAAATGAGGGTGTTAAATATTTATATTCTCTTTCCTTTAATATTTCCTTCGTCTTTGCATCATCTAGAAGTTTCATTACTCTCTTTTTATATTTCTCTGTGGGATTTTGTGTTAACTTTTCATAGGTGGTGGTATAATTTAATAGTCTATGTGCCTCATTTAGGTATGCGTTAGTGTCCATGAAAACCACTCTGCCCCCCTTGTCAGCTGGTTTGACGATAATGTCTTTATCTTTTTGTAAGGTTCTCAATTTCTTTTGTTCTTTTTAATTTATGTTTTCATTATTTCTGAAATTCCGAAAGATAATCTTTTTTTTCCAAATCTTTGAATACATTTGATTTGGAAAGTTCTAAATTTCGTCCCTTGTCATGGGTGGGGTAGAAATTTACTGGGGGGGTGTGTCCGGGCAGCAATGGCGCTTAGTCACATTTTCAGAGGCTCCTGCTCAATCCTTCGTCAAAATATTTATGCTCCTTTCTTAGATATTCAGTCGGGACAATTTATACTTTCACTCGAGGCACAAATAGAAGGTCTCAGAACAAGTTATATTCCTTCTACGAGCCCTGAAACGGACTGCTAGGGCCTCTGGCTGTGAACCTCTCAAGAACCAAGGCACTCCTCCCCGGTAACCCGGGTGAATTAGACACACAAAGGACTGCATCTCTCTTAAACGTTTTATAACTTTTCAACTCCAATAAATGGAGGAGGAACTTTATCTGCAAACCAAGGCTATGCTGGCTGACTTACAACGTCAAATACTACATTGCCCAGGTCAGTCTGAGAGGACAGCGGGAACCAGGTACACAGAGCGGGAGTTCACAAAGACCAACAAAATGGTGGAACTAATCGCTAGTAAGCAAAGCAGCGTCATACAGCCAGAGAGTTTGAGCTATTCTATTAAATTTGTAGGCACGCAGATTCATAAGGCTGTTAAAGCGGAGACCAGTATAAACAAAACGCAAATTACTAAATTGCTCTGCTTTCACTCCTTTTAAGTAGGATACTAGATAGCCCCATTCAGTTGTCGATGAACCAAGCCCTATTGAATGTACGCTTAAGGCAGTTTAATAAAGACATTAATCAATTTATCAAAATTTTATGTACAGCTACACGTATATGTATAGCCTGTCACTGGAAGGAGGGGGCTCCCCCCTGGGACGAAATTTTACAGAAAATTAGGCACATATACAATATGTCCTCTCAGGCAGCAATATTACAAGACACTCAGGAAGCTTTTCACAAAGTCTGGTTTTATTGGATCACACATGACTCCATATAATACTGTTTGAATTGTCAATAGACCCAATTCAGCAGAGCTCTTATATGCCTTTATACATCCGTTGGTTAATCATAATATTATCCTTATTGATGAAAATTCCACTGGGTGTGTCATGGTCGGGAGGCACTCTTTTCTTACTCTTCTTCATCTTCCCCTCTTATCTTCTTCTCTTCCCCCTTTGATTTTCCCAACTTTTCTCGGTACTCCCTTTGTATTCAAGATCTTCATACATTTTTTGGTTAAGATGGGAATGAGGAGGTGTCCTTACCCCACTCAGGTCCCCCAGACAAACTGACAGACAAGATGCACGATAGCTGTTGTTTAAGGAGTAATCGACCAATTAATTCCATCTATATAGCGATACAAATATAAATGTTTTAAATGCTTTTAGGAAATCTTAGTTACTGTCTACTAATATTGGTCTCATTGATCTATCTGTCATTAAGTGGCTTTGTCTTCTGTGAAGGTCTTGTTTATTCTTTTGTATTGTTTAAATGTCAATAAAAAATTATTTCAAATAACATGCAATGGGATTCCACCCACAATTGGATGACGGTTGATGTCACTGCCTTATATTCTTTCATACCCCATGAGCTAGGCCTCCAAGCTTTGGAATTTATCTTAACTAATTTTTCTTACTTGAGTACTGATTTTCAGAAATACGTGATTGAGGTAACAGTTTTTTTTTGCTATGCCACAATTATTTTGAGTTTGAGGGGGCTGGTGGGAGCTGTCCCACATCTATGGAGATATGAACCCCTACAGGCCCAATATTTTAGACTTTGGTCCCTTCATAGATGACCTGCTCTTCATTTGAAAGGGTGAGAAAGATGGCATGGCAGAATTCCTTACCTACATCATTCAGAATAATCTTAATCTCAAATTTACATTTGAAGTACACAAGACAAATATCAGTTTTCTTGACATCACTTTAAGAGTCACCCAAGAAGGTAGGATTGAGACAAGCATCTATAGAAAGCCCTTATCGGGCAACTCGGTACTACATGCAAGGAGTTGCCATCCCAAAAATGTCACATACTCAATAGCCAAGGAACAGCTGATTAGGGCCAAAAGGAATTGCTCCACCAATGAAACATTCATAGAACATCAGAATGATCTATTAGATCGCTTGGACAAGAGGAGATACCCTAAAAATGTATTCAGAAGGACAGTTCGAGAGGTCCAGAGTATTGACCGTAAAACTCTCCTTATCAATAAGGAAAAGAGAAACATCAATCATAATTCAGGTCAGGTTACGTTTGTGACTGATTTTAGCTCTGACTACCAGTCTATTTGTGACATTGTGAAAAAATATTTTAAACTACTTGTGGCAGATGATAAGCTCATTAACTGCGTATCCGAAGGAATCAGATGTTCCTATCGTCGGAACAAAACACTGGGTAGCTATTTGTCACCCACAGTCTTGAGCAATCCTCAAGCTACAACGAGTTGTTGGTTGACATATAAAGGTATGTTCAGATGTGGGAGCAGTAGATGCAAAGCTTGTGACTTTATCACTATCTCAGATGTATTCACATCTGCAGTCAAACATCAATCATTTGACATCATTTATTGTCTTAATTGCACATCCAATTATGTTATCTATTTGATAACTGATTTCTTGCAACATTCAATATGTTGCACTCACGACTCGGGACATCAGGTCCCGTATCAGGAAACATTTGTCCAGTATTCATTCAGGCAAATCTACTACACCGATAGTACAACATTTTGTCACTCAACATCAGAAAGAGGTTTCATCCTTTAGATGTTTAGCAATAGACAGAATACCTTATCCTAAGAGAGGTGGAGATAGACAGAAGCTCCTGGAAAAACGTGAAATGTTATGGATATTCAAATTATCCACCAAGGTACCCCTGGGTTTAAACGCAGAGTATGATTTGATTAATTACTGGGAATAATTTGTCTTTATATTTTCTATATTGCAATGTATTCTGATATATGTACACACACACACTAACACACACTTGCATGTACACACACACACTGACACACACTTGCATGTTCACACACACACACACACACACACACTGACACACACACACTGTTTTCTTTTTGGCCTACAGTCCTCATATACATATCTCATATATATTTTTGAGTTGTGACATATTTATCATGTATTGCAAGCCTTTATGCTTCATATCCAGTATTGTTTATATTTGCATTGTACCTTTGACATTTGTAAGTTTTTCATGCAATGTCTCTATTTGCACTGCTACCACTATAACCTTAGTTCTTTATTTGTAGGAGTGAGGTTAATTATATTGTGTATTGCTATTCACCCACTTAATGTTATAATAGCATCCGTATATCTTGCAGGTACATTGTTACGTCACTGATCGCTTTTTTTTTACCCAATGGGTGTTGAGTGCACCCTTTTTAAATCAGCATATGAATGAAATTTTTAGCAGTAGTGAGTAAGGCAACCAGCCGAAATGCGTATACTGTTTACTTTTGTCCTTGTACCTGATTTGTTCCTCCATGGAATTTTAACATTTATCTAATAAATGTTACGTTTTATATATAGACTTTGCTGTTTCAATCCTTTTCTTTGGTTGGAGCCTGGTTATAGGTCCCATACATGGGCGACAGGGTTTAATTACTCAGGTCTGTGGAGAATTTCTTCCATACATTCCACTACTAATATAGGCAAGACCTAAATCTAAGCCCGCAGGTTTCACAGTATTCTATTGTTCAGCTTATATACTACTATGTCTTTCTACAATGCTCTTACACCTGTTACCGGTTATAAAAGAAAGAGTGAGCGCTAAAAGCACAGATTTAATGGGTGAATAGTTTTAAGTGTATAAATAAAAACCTATGTAGGAGAATATATAAATATAATAAATGACTGGATATAGACAAATGACAGACTGCAGGTAATTAAACTCTAAATGTATACAATTTAATAACACAATCATAAAACATAAAAGGGACGTCTCCCTTACACATAAAATGGCTCCCGATAGCAATATAGAGTGGCATATTTAGAAAAAGCTGATAGCAATACTTGTATATAAAAAGGGATAAAAAAACAATGAAGCCAAGGAATATGGCTCTTCAAGTTTACTTGGCTCTTCAAGTAAACGAAGTAAGGTACCTTTAGACGTCTGATGTCAATACATCTACGATCCTATGTACCTTTGTTACCTTAAGAGATCGGTCTTACAGCTTACATGCACTTTTTGGCGTTACCGGCCGTGACCTGGATGCAGCCTTTTATATTGAACTCACGTGACGCCTCTGACGTCACTCAGGGAGAACGTGAAATCGCTCAATGTAGCAATAATAAAGCAATACTGTAGCGATGAAAAATAGCTGTTAAACAAATAATGTGAATGGATTGCCAGCTATGGAATGGATACAATGTATCACAGGGTTCCCCGATATGCAGGTAGGTAAGATTTATTTTAAAAGATATATCTCAGATCTGTGTACTCTCTTCCCTGAAAGGAATCTTGGGGTCAGTGTAGAAGAACTTGGCGGTCACTTCCAGTGACTAGGTGCACTGAGCGGACGTTTCCAGTTGTTCAATGTAATTGCCACACTTGGTGGTCACTCCCGGTGACTGAATTACTTGGCGGTCACTATCAGTGACTGAAGGGTTCTTGGCGGTCACTTTCAGTGACGGAATAGAGACTTTTGCAGTGACTGATTGTATAGACGACTTTGCGGTCACAAACAGTGACTATTGATAGCAGATAGTGTCTCCATAAGCTGTAACAGATAATAATGTTTTACGTTCCCAATGGGAATTCCTCAGGTTATGGTATATAGATCATCATATGCAAAAAATGAATAGGAATAAGAAAGGTCTACAATTCACATATACAGCTAGTAGAGAAGGAATTATATTCTTGGACTTAGAAATAATGGTAACAGATGAGGGTCTAAGTACATGTATACATTTTAAAAAGGTAGACAGCAATAACTATATACATGCCAACAGCTGCCTTCTGAAAAAATGGAAAGACAATATTCCATATGGACAGACATTAAGAATTTGTAAAAACTGTACGAAAATTATAGACTATGAAAATCAGGTAAAAGTTTTTGAGGAGAAATTTAATGAGAAGGGATATAAACAAGATATAATGCTATAAATAAAGCTAGGGACAAAGATAGAAAAGAGTTGGTATCAGGGCCGGTGCTAGGATTTTTGGCCACACAGGTGAGGATATATTTTGCCGCCCCCCCATGATTACATACCATCTTCATTTTTAGTTAAAGGGATACGAAACCCATTTTTTTTTCTTTCATGATTCAGATAAAACATGCAATTTTAAGCAAATTTCTAATTTATTCCTATTATCAATTTTGTTTTTTTCTCTTGCTATCTGTATTTGAAAAGTAGGAATGAAAGCTTAAGAGCCAGCCCATTTCTGGTTCAGTACCTGAGTAGCTCTTGCTAATTGGTGGCTAAATGTAAATCAAACAATGGTAATGCCACATAACACATCAAACAGTGGTAGCACCGCATAGCAAATCAAACAATGGTTTTGCCGCATAACAAATCAAATTGTGGTAGTGCTGCATAACAATATATATATATTAATTAAAATTATAGTGGAGATAAAAGCCTGAGATTAAAATCCTCTATGTCTCAGAAGTAAATCAATGATAACATTTTTGCATAGGAAATTAGCACATCTAATGAGATGTGATAATTTGTTATGCAAAGGAAGGGAGGGATAGGAAGGGAGGGAGAGAGAGAGACAGAGGAAGGGAGGGAAAGACAGAGGTATGGAGAGAGAGAGAGAGAGAGAGAGAGACAGAGAGAGAGACAGAGGGAGGGAGAGAGAGAGGGAGGAAGAGAGAGAGAGACAAAGGAAGGGAGGGAGATAGAGATAGACAGAGGAAGGGAGAGAGAGACAGAGGAAGGTAGGGAGAGAGAGAGACAGCGGAAGGGAGGGAGAGAGAGACAGAGGAAGGGGGGAGGAAGAGAGACAGAGGAAGGGAGGGAGAGAGACAGAGGGAGGGAGAGAGGGAAGGAGACAGAGGAAGGGAGGGAGAGAGACAGAGGAAGGGAAGGAGAGAGAGAGAGAGAGAGAGAGAGACAGAGGAAGGGAGGGAGGGCGAGGAAGGGAAGGAGGGAGACAGAGGAAGGGAGGGAGGGAGAGAGACAGATAAAGGGAGGAAGGGAGAGAGACAGGGAAAGGGAGGGAGGGAGAGAGACAGAGTAAGGGACATTATGCATAAAAGGAAATAGATCCATGTTAAATTCATTAGAGTAAAAAGTAGCCTGCGTGCCCTTTTCCAGAATCCTTAGAGGCAGCAAACTAGAGTTTGCTCTTATCATGGGGTTATACTGAGAATGTGTTCTGTATTATCCTAACAAGGATTCATAGAGCAGGGGATTGCATTTTGATTTTGCTACTAGAGTATATCATTAAAATAAATGTATTATTTTAGAACAAAAGTTTACTGCAAACCACATACATAAAAAGACAGTTTATTTAGCACAGCTGGTGAAAATTGAAAACCTCAAAAGAAATGATGTTAGCTAATGCAAGCAATTTGTTTGCGCCTTCATTTTCTTTAAGGGGATATATATATATATATATATATATATATATATATATATGCAAGAGAGGGCGCTCACAGCTAAATATAGTGAATTAATAATGTATTGTTAGATATAAACTCTCACTCATTAAAGCAAAAAATGAACAAAATTAATAATGTAAATAGGACATCTCCCCAAAATATATGCATAATTGGTATATACCATCCAAAAAACACTTTTAAAAAATCTATTATATAAGTCCTGTTAAAAAAAATCGCCAAAATTTGTTTTATTAGAGAGATTGAAGTTCTGTTTTAAAACAAATTAGTCATGATTAAATTAGTCAAGACTTTAATCCTCCTATTGAACTCACTGGCAGACTTTAAGAAACCGGGTTGATATCTCTACTGAGGGCATAAACATCCAAAACCAGAGCGGAACTCAAGAGACCCATAGAAGTCTTCCAAACCAGACCAGGTACAATATGTTCTTAGTACTGTATGCAGCAGGTTGGTATGACAATAGACCCATCACCCCCACACCCAAACATTGCTTTTGTTTCACTTCCATACTTCACAGGCACTGCATCTGCCTCTGGGCCAGTTCTCCTCTCTTTCTGCCTTGTGCCACGAGGAGATCTAGACCAGAGGTAGATGCGGTGCCTGTAAACTATGGAACTCTTGGCAAATACCGTTACATACCTCTGTGCTGCCTTTAAATCCACTAATCTCAGGACCTCTACACATGGCCTCCTCAGCTCCTCTCTTCTCTATAACAAGCCCGTGCCTGTTTAAAACTGCTTGCATGCCTATCCCTCTATCTCATCATTCCGCTTTGTGCCCCGCCTGCCTTACTAATAGCTGCTCCCCTTTCTCCTCTTAAGGTGGAATCGCACTAATTTTACCTAACTAGCAACAAGGCAAATAATAAAACCTGTAGATCGTATTAACGCCAGTGGATAGGAACTCTCACACAATCCCCTAAATTCAAACAGCCCGCTCTTGGCGCCCCCCTGCTGGAGGCTCCCTAAGATGGCTGCCTATACTGCCTTGCGCTTCCGCCGGCCCTGGTTGGTATCGGGAAACAGAATTAAAGAAAGTAATATTGAGGCCAAAAATTTACAAACAGATACACCATTTGTAACTACATATAACGTATAATGTCAACATGGAGTGAGAACAAAAGAACTATTATCATCCCAATCAAAAGAAAAAATTTAAATTAAGTATTTAATTAGATGCTCTGACAAGGGCGGGATTTATGTTATAGAATGCAGTTGCAAACTTTAATACTTAGGGGAAACTACCAGACCCCTAAGATACAGAATCAAAGAACATTTATACTGTATAAGAAAAGGTAATTTACATATACTGTATTTACAAACATTTTAGGGAGATACGCAACAACAGAGCGAGAGATCTAAAATACTGTGGGGTTTGTAAAGTAAAGCCCAATTTGAGAGGAGGGGATTATGAACAGAAATTGTTACATAAAGAAGCAGAACTTATCTATAAGATGATAACCATGAAACCAAGGGGTCTCAACTTAGAGATTGACCTTAGTCCTTTTCTATAACCACATTTATTTACTTGATTTTTATTATACATTAACCTTATTCACGTATTCCTATCTACATCACCTATAGTAATTCTAAATGTTATATAAAGGTAATAATTTGTTCACATCACTTAGAATTTGAAATACTTTCTATGAGCACATATCACATTTTTATTGTTCACTATATTTAGTTTTGTCTAGTAATATTATCTTATTGTTGTGTAAATTTAGATTGCGATAGCCATCTTTGTTAATTTTGCTTAATTCCATCATTTTGTAAACTAATGGAAATGTTTTAGAATAAAGATCACTTTGATCGCCATAATTAAAATTTAAATAATTTCTATGTGTACATATCACATTTTTTATTGCTCACTATATTTAGTTTTGTCTAGTAATATTATCTTTTTTTGTTATGAACATTTAGATTGCGATAGCCATCTTTGTTAATTTTGCTTAATTCCATCATTTTGTAAACTAAGATGGAAATCTTTTAAATTCCACCTTTACACATAAGACCGCTTTGATCGTCATAATACCACCTTAATCCAGGATCCAATCAAATGCTATCAAAGCATATAAATATTTTGCACCAACATTCAATTACACTCTTGATAAAGCCCAGAAACTGGGAAAAACGCGTCGACCATTGTTTGGAGTGCCTGGTCCACCCAAGATTACTAAAGGTCAAGTACTTGTTGAAATTCCACAGTGCCTTAAATCTGAATACAGAGACATTAAGTATTGACCAATCGGAAAAAGCCGTTAGAGGGTCACGTGATATACACGGAAGTTGTAGCTGTACCCACATGCTGAGGAAAAGTACACAGCGAAATCGGAGGGTGATACGAGCTGCAGCTAACTGTTAGCTGCAGGTGATACTCCCGGTGGTGAGTCTATTCAACACAAGGCCCAAAGGTATTGTGTCTTTGACGTCTCTGAAATTCTCCCAGCACTTTATTGCTTTTAAGCGAAATTGTTTTTAACCGATTCTATCCTAAACTGACATATTGAACTTTCACTCAATTCAAATAAAGGTGGTCAATACGGACTTTAGTTTCATGCACTTTTACATATGTCTAAGGGAGACGTCCCTGATTTTTATTTAACACTGAGATTTGTATTTTATATGTACAGATTAATGCTTAAGCTTATTGCTTATAAATATATACCATTTTCACAAATAAGTCTTTTTAACATTTTTGATTTATCACATTAGAGATTTATAGAGTGCTCTATATAAGGTCTTTTATACCTATGTTGAGATTTGATATATTTAAATTTTGTTGTTTCAGCTCATTAGCGCCCTCTCCCATACCACATTTTTATCTTATACCCTTTGAAACCTTTTTGAGGTGGTTCCCCGAGAGAGGCTTACACCCCCCCTAGCACACCCACATCTTAACCTTGTACAATCCATGAGTCATCACATGTGGGTTTAATGTCCAGTCCTACAGGAGGAGGCAAAGACGACAATACAAAAGCGCTTTAATCCCTCACACTTTCCTATGATTTCTTTGCCAATTCTTTGCCTCCAGCAAGGAGTGATGGTGAATCTCTAAGTGCTGATCTACACGTCGATTGAAAGGCGTTGTCACATCAATGTAAGAACCATTATCCCCCTCAGGGACCCTGGAATAGGGCAGAGGGGTATACAGGACTACTACTGACAGTGAGAGTAAATCTCCTTATGGGAGTTTGTCACTTGCCCTCCTCAGGTGTCACTGTGATTTATCCTGCATACTACATACTTTACTCTGATTTTATATTTACCGATTTACATTTGAAGAGACCGTCTACTTCAACATTTTTTTCTTAAATGGAAAGAGTCCACAGCTGCATTCATTACTTTTGGGAAATAAGAACCTGGCCACCAGGAGGAGGCAAAGACAATCCAGCCAAAGGCTTAAATACTCCTACCACTCCCCTCATCCCCTAGTCATTCTTTGCCATTCATCCCAGGAGGATGGCAGAGAAGTGTTAGAATTTTTAATTTTTGTTTTTGTCTCTTATGGAGGGTAGTACTCTTTGGCATGGGACAGGAGTTTTAAGTAGTCCTGTCAGTCTCTCAGTGGGGGCTTGGATGTAAGTTACAGTCCGGAGATGCAGGGAGTTTTTTTCTGCGAAACCATCCCGACTCATGTTAACAGCTTCTCAAGCAATCAGCGTTGTCGACCTTCGCTGCCTGCTTTCTTCTCTCAAGTCCATTGTGGAGGTGATGCTACTATCCATCACACTTGAAGCACCGTGTTCCTGTTCCACAGCTTAGATTCTGGTGAGATCGTTTCATTTTACTTTATTTGCAATGTACTGTAATGTGAATGTTTCCCGAGAGGCTACCACCTTGCCGGTCTAACTATATATAAGGGTCTCAGTGAGTCTCTTTTAGTATCTTGGAATCAAGGGTTAATATCTCCTGAGGGGGGTTATTGAACAGGGGGGGGTTACAATCATGTTTATGTGATTCAACCTGCTTATTTGCTATGTTTACTGGGCTCGTGGTTGGAACATTGAGGCCTTTGGAAGTGACGCAGCCTTTTGGTTGGGAGCGCTTGTTTGGACTGTACGGTTCACCCTGTGTTCGGGCGTGGCTACCTTCCGTTGTTCCATTTCCGCATTCCTGATCATCGGCAAAGGAAATTTTCTTGTCCTCAGGGGTTTGGTCATAGGAGGTGGTGAATGCCCTAGCCATTGGGGGTGTCAGGTGCCGTTTTAGTTTTCGCTACTTTAGTCCATATTTAAATATCCTCTATCCAGCTATAGAGGATTCTGATGCTGAGACTATTTTGATTTCAGATTCTGTGTCCGGTGATGAATCCGAAGTGGCCTCGTTGACACCTGTCAACCAGTTTTGTTCCGTATGCCTGGTTCCTCAGGCTTGGTGAATCAAGGGATTGCTGAGCCATCCGCCTCTGGGGTCCTGTCCTCCGAGAGGCGAGTTCCCTACCAAATCATACTTGCACATGCGGGTAACCCAGTTTATGGTACCTCCATGCGGGGTGGCGTGTTTCCCCTGGAGGTTGCAGCATGTTTTCGCTTCCACATAATGTTGGCGATGGTTCGTCTGCAGAGTCCAGGCGTTTATTTGAGAATGTGCTCGTGCCCTATTGTCCCGGGCCTTCCACCTTGGGGAGGGCCTCTACAGTTCCCCACGGGGGTATCTGTCCCTGAGTGTTGTGCATTCAGTTACAGGATTGCATGCCTTCACGTGTTGCTCAGACATGTTTTTCAGTTATTGAATGACCCTATCGTTACCAAAAAAGGTGGAATTTCAGTCTGATAATTCGAATGGTGCACCTCATTAGACATGTGGGGATGAAGTAATCTACTGATTGTCATTTGTTGAGATCTTTCCCAGTTTTTTGAGGTACGGCTCAGTTTGGCTTATCCTGCGGGTAGGCCTGTGTCTTTTGGTCATTAAGCTCCGGGTTGCCTTATATTTTATTTATAACCGATGGGATGTCTTTTATTTGTTTTTGTTTCCTTCGGGAACCTTCTGGGATTGATACTCTTTATTACTTCTTCAGAAGTTGTTGGACATGTTAGTCCTCTGTTAAAAATGTCTGTTTTCAGTTTTTTCCCCTACGAGGGAGAATTTATGCAGCTTGCCGGTTGGGACCTTAGGTGCAGGCTGGTCCTGTCGGGTTTGTTAGGTTTTGCGGCTGTTCACGTTGCGCTGTTCTGCTCGGCTGGTTCGGTAGAAGCGATGAGTGCTCATGTTTAACGAAGCATTCAAGAGGACCTGTGGGTCCGTGAGGTGGGAAGGATTATTTGAGTCCTTATAGCCTTCAGTCATAGATGACCGGGCAGGAGAGTTTTTCCGCTGCGTCACTCTGACATCTGATTTCATCAGAACTTAGAGTTTCCTCCCCCATGTGGTGGAGGGTGGGAGGGCTTAATGCCCCTTACCGCTATTGCGCGGTTTGGCCTTCATTTCTAGGCCTCTGGATGTGTTCTTTTGGGTTTGATCCAACAGCTTGTACAGCATAGCTGTCTAGCATGCGGAAGGTTGCAGTTTGAAACCTGTTGCAGCTCTTGACATCTTGCAGGTTTACGCTTAGCTGTTTCTAGTATATCTAGTTGCAGCTCTTACTCTTGACTGAGTTATAAGAGGCCTTTGGGTCTTCTTCCATTGCCTCCGGGTGAGTGTATCTCCTTTTAGGGATCTGTGCTTCCGGATGATGGTTGTTCCCTGCTGGGACTTTTGTTTAGCTTGGGGTTTTCCGGAGCTGGGTAAGCTTAGTGCCTTCTCTTCCGTGTGTCCTCTGCTTGTGCGGAGGTGTTAGGGAGACTATTCCTGCTAGTAGAATTTTTTGGACCTTGAGGTATCCCTTAGTTGTCCTGAGGCTCTGAGAAGTATCTTCATACAACTTCTAGCCTTGCTTCTTGGAGCGTTGGACTTTGGCTAGGGGTGGTTCCTCCCTTTGATCGGAGCTTTCGAGTTCTTCTCACTATCCAGATTCTCTGGATATGCATCCATACCCTTGTGTCTGGCTTTTTGGCCGGTTGGGGTGTTTAGTTCTAGGGTAAGGTTTGCCTGAACTATTAGGTGCCCGGACCTGTTTTTTCTCCCTGAGACTTCCGGTTACCGATGCTCTGCTTGGCCTTTTTAGTGACCCAGTCTTGGGTGATTTTAGAAGCTTGGATCTCAGGGCTGGTCGGGGTGTTCCGCGGTAGTGTGAACTTGGGCTATGTCCTTGCTCCATCTTCCTCACCTGGTCATGTTTGGCCAGGTCTTTGGAGTATTTTTTTACTCTTTGCCACAGAGTGGCTCATGTCATCTGTTGGTTAGCAGTGTGGCTTGAGCCTCAATGGTGATTGGTTCATACCCAGCTGCTGGCGCGGGATGTCTAATTTCTGGTGCGCCTTAGGGTTGCATTCCCCTGGTCAGCTTGCCAGTGTTCCCATGGATTCCCTGCTCTGCAGGCGAATGGGTTGACTGTGCCTCTGCTTGGCAAGCTACTTGTAGGGGGTCCTTTTCTAGGACATCTGTATTGGGAATTTCACTTCCCATTAGCCAGTGCATTTGGGCCTTGAGGACAGTTGTTGCCCTTCCGGCATCATCCCTTTTCTTTAGGGGATATACTCCTCCCTATGGAGATTGAGTCCTTGCTTAGGACTTCCCCTGGTTGGGAGGCGGAAAGGTGGGATTGGTTCCCCCTGGAGTCTTGCTGTCTCCAAACAGGCTTGTTGGGCCTTTCTTTTGATAGATGCTTTGGTCTATGGCCTTTTTGTCTGTTTCAGAGTCGAGTTGTACCTTTGCTCTGTGGGGACGGCTGTACTATCCTTACGCTCGTTCCTGTACCTGTTTCGGGATTCTTTCCTTGTCTTGGATCCCGGAGGCTGGGTTGGTCCAGCTGAGTGTGGGTCTGCAGGTCAGGATGACCGAGCGGTCTAAGGACCTGCGTTTGCGCAGTCTCCTCTGGATGTGTGTGCTTGTTGAGTCTATCCTGTTAGCTTAGTCTGCTAGGGTATAGATTTCCCTGTCAAATTGCTCCATTGATAGAAGAGGGTTTACTCTTCCTTTGGGTTCTGAGAGTATACTCTCCTTCTCGGGGGGCCTCGATTGAGGTTTTTGTGTTCCCTTTTCAGGGACCTGTGTGTAGGTCCGGAACGTGCCCTCTGTTAGGGGGTTGCTTTGCAGTCTGTTTCTTGCTTGACTGCTGCTTCTTCCTCGCAAATGTATCGTCTGTGTGGTCCTGTTGTGGACTCTGTATTTTCAAACTTGTTTTTTTTTACCTGGGTGTATTACACACTTTTTTCATGGTCGCATACCTTAGTATTCTATGGCCAGACACTGGGATGACTTGGCCTCTTCTGTTGCATCCGTGCTTGCAGGATATTGGGGAGACGTCTGTTCTGTCTATGTGCCCAGACTTATCCCGGGTTTTGCTTGGTATAGGCGAGGCCCCACCTGTAATTTTATGTGGGGCGTCCTTATATTCTTCTGGCACCTTTCACCCTGATATTTCTTCTACTATTCCTTGTTCCTCGAAAGAATGACTGGGGGATGAGGGGAGTGGGAGGAGTATTTAAGCCTTTGGCTGGGTTGTCTTTGCCTCCTCCTAGTGGCCAGGTTCTTATTTCCCAAAAGTAATGAATGCAGCTGTGGACTTTTTCCATCAGAAGAAAATGAAATTATCAGGTAATCATAATTTATGTTTTTTATTTTAAAAAAAAAATAGATAATCTCATTTTCTTTCATGTAATTAGCAAGAGTCCATGAGCTAGTGACGTATGGGATATACATTCCTACCAGGAGGGGCAAAGTTTCCCAAACCTTAAAATGCCTATAAATACACCCCTCACCACACCCACAATTCAGTTTTACAAACTTTGCCTCCGATGGAGGTGGTGAAGTAAGTTTGTGCTAGATTCTACGTTGATATGCGCTCCGCAGCAAATTGGAGCCCGGTTTTCCTCTCAGCGTGCAGTGAATGTCAGAGGGATGTGAGGAGAGTATTGCCTATTTGAATGCAGTGATCTCCTTCTACGGGGTCTATTTCATAGGTTCTCTGTTATCGGTCGTAGAGATTCATCTCTTACCTCCCTTTTCAGATCTACGATATACTCTTATATATACCATTACCTCTGCTGATTCTCGTTTCAGTACTGGTTTGGCTTTCTACAAACATGTAGATGAGTGTCCTGGGGTAAGTAAATCTTATTTTCTGTGACACTCTAAGCTATGGTTGGGCACTTTGTTTATAAAGTTCTAAATATATGTATTCAAACATTTATTTGCCTTGACTCAGAATGTTCAATATTCCTTATTTTTCAGACAGTCAGTTTCATATTTGGGATAAATGCATTTGTTTCAATCATTTTTTCTTACCTTAAAAAATTTAACTTTTTCCCTGTGGGCTGTTAGGCTCGCGGGGGCAGAAAATGCTTCATTTTATTGCGTCATTCTTGGCGCAGACTTTTTTGGCGCAAAATTTTTTTTCTGTTTCCGGCGTCATACGTGTCGCCGGAAGTTGCGTCATTTTTTGACGTTTTTTTGCGTCAAGAATGTCAGCGTTCCGGATGTGGCGTCATTTTTGGCGCCATAAGCATTTAGGCGCCAAATAATGTGGGCGTCTTTTTTGGCGCTAAAAAATATGGGCGTCATTTTTGTCTCCACATTATTTAAGTCTCATTATTTATTGCTTCTGGTTGCTAGAAGCTTGTTCACTGGCATTTTTTTCCCCATTCCTGAAACTGTCATTTAAGGAATTTGATCAATTTTGCTTTATATGTTGTTTTTTTCTTTTACATATTGCAAGATGTTCTACGTTGCAACTGAGTCAGAAGATACTTCAGGAAAATCACTGCCCAGTGCTGGAGCTACCAAGCTAAGTGTATCTGCTATAAACTTTTGGTATCTGTTTCTCCAGCTGTTGTTTGTATTGCATGTCATGTCAAACTTATTAATGCAGATAAAATTTCCTTTAGTACTGTTACATTACCTGTTGCTGTTCCGTCAACATCTAATTTTCAGAGTGTTCCTGATAACATAAGAGATTTTATTTTTTTAAATCCATTAAGAAGGCTATGTCTGTTATTTCTCCTTCTAGTATACATAAAAGTCTTTTAAAACTTCTCTTTTTTCAGATGAATTTTTAAATGAACATCATCATTCTGATACTGATAATGGTTCTTCTGGTTCAGAGGTTTCTGTCTCAGAGGTTGATGCTGATAAATCTTTGTATTTGTTCAAGATGGAATTTATTCGTTCTTTACTTAAAGAAGTATTATTTGCATTAGAAATGGAGGATTCTGGTCCTCTTGATACTAAATGTAAAAGTTTAAATAAGGTTTTAAATCTCCTGTAGTTATTCCAGAAGTGTTTAATCTCCCTGATGCTATTTCTGAAGTAATTTCCAGGGAATGGAATAATTTGGGTAATTAATTTACTCCTTCTAGACGTTTAAGCAATTATATCCTGTGCCATCTGACAGATTAGAGTTTTTTGGGACAAAAATCCCTAAGGTTATGGGGCTGTCTCTACTCCTGCTATGTACTTCTATTCCTACGGCAGATAGTACTTCATTTAAGGATCCTTTAGATAGGAAAATTGAATCTTTTCTAAGAAAAGCTTACTTATGTTCAGGTAATCTTCTTAGACCTGCTATATTTTTAGCGGATGTTGCTGCAGCTTCAACTTTTTGGTTAGAAGCTTTAGCGCAACAAGTAACAGATCATAATTTTATAGCATTATTATTATTCTATAACATGCTAATAATTTTATTGGTGATACCATCTTTTGATATCATTAGAGTTGATATCAGGTATATGTCTCTAGCTATTTTAGCTAGAAAAGCTTTATGGATTAAACTTGGAATGCTGTTATGTCTTCTAAGTTAACTTTGCTTTCCCTTTCTTTCCAGGGTAAATAATCATTTTCGTTCCTTTCCTCGCAACAAGGAACAAAAGCCTGATCCTTCACCCTCAGGAGCGGTATCAGTTTGGAAACTATTTCCAGTTTGGAATATATCCAAGCCTTATTGAAACCTATAGCCAGCTCCTAAGTACCTATGAAGGTGCGGCCTTTATTCCAGCTCAGCTGGTATGGGGCAGATTACGTTTTCTTCAAAGAAATTTGGATCAATTCCGTTCTCAATCTCTGGTTTCAGAACATTGTTTCAGAAAGGTACAGAATTGGCTTCAAGTTAAGGCCTCCTGCTAAGAGATTTTTTTCTTTCCCGTGTCCCAGGTAACACAGCAAAGGCTCAGCATTTCTGAAATGTGTTTCAGATCTAGAGTTGGCTGGAGTAATTATGCCAGTTCCAGTTCTGGAACAGGGGCTGGGGTTTTATTTTATCTCTTCATTGTACCAAAGAAGGTCAATTCCTTCAGACCAGTTCCGGATCTATCATTATTGAATCGTTATGTTAGGATACCAACATTCAAGATGGTTTCTGTAGGACTATCCTGCCTTTTGTTTAGCAAGGGCATTATATGTCTACAATAGATTTACAGGATGTGTATCTGCATATTCCGATTCATCCAGATCACTTTTAGTGTCTGAGATTCTCTTTTTAGACAAGCATTACCAGTTTTGTGGCTCTACCGTTTGGCCTAGCCTCAGTTCCAAGAATTTTTTTCAAAGGTTCTCGGTGCCCTTCTTTCTGTAATCAGAGAACAGGGTTTTGGTATTTCCTTATTTGGACGATATCTTGGTACTTGCTCAGTCTTCTCATTTTCGAAGAATCTCATACGAATTGACTTGTGTTGTTTCTTCAAGTTCATGGTTGGAGGATCAATTTACCAATCAGTTCATTGATTCCTCAGACAAGGGTAACCTTTTTAGGTTTCTAGATAGATTCAGTGTCTATGACTCTGTCCTTGTCAGATAAGAGAAGTTTAACATTGATATCAGCTTGTCAAAACCTTCAGTCACAATCATTCCCTTTGGTAGCCTTATGCATGGAAATGTTAGGTCTTAGGACTGCCGCATCAGATGCGATCTCCTTTGCTCGTTTTCACATGCGACCTCTTCAGCTCTGTATGCTGAACCAATGGTGCAGGGATTACTCAAAGATATCTCAATTAATATCTTTAAACCGATTTTTACGACACTCTCTGACATGGTGGACAGATCACCATTGTTTAGTTCAGGGGGCTTCTTTGTTCTTCCGACCTGGACTATAATCTCAACAGATGCAAGTCTTACAGGTTGGGGAGCTGTGTGGGGGTATCTGACGGCACAAGGGGTTTGGGAATCTCAGGAGGTGAGATTTCCGATCAATATTTTGGAACTCCGTGCAATTTTCAGAGCTCTTCAGTCTTGGCCTCTTCTGAAGAGAGAGTTGTTCATTTGTTTTCAGATAGACAATGTCACAACTGTGGCATACATCAATCATCAAGGAGGGACTCTCAGTCCTCTGGCTATGAAAGAAGTATCTCGAATTTTGGTTTGGGCGGAATCCAGCTCCTGTCTAATCTCTGCGGTTCATATCCCAGGTATGGACAATTGGGAAGCGGATTATCTCAGTCGCCAAACGTTGCACTTGGGCGAATGGTCTCTTCACCCAGAGGTATTTCCTCAGATTGTTCAAATGTGGGAACTCCCAGAAATAGATCTGATGGCTTCTCATCTAAACAAGAAACTTCCCTGGTATCTGTCCGGATCCCGGGATCCTCGGGCGGAGGCAGTGGATGCATTTTTCACTTCCTTGGAAGTATCATCCTGCCTATATCTTTCCGCCTCTAGTTTTTCTTCCAAGAGTAATCTCCAAGATTCTGAAGGAATGCTCGTTTGTTCTGCTGGTAGCTCCGGCATGGCCTCACAGGTTTTGGTATGCGGATCTGGTCCGGATGGCCTCTTGCCAACCGTGGACTCTTCCGTTAAGACCAGACCTTCTGTCGCAAGGTCCTTTTTTCCATCAGGATCTGAAATCCTTAAATTTAAAGGTATGGAGATTGAACGCTTGATTCTTGGTCAAAGAGGTTTCTCTGACTCTGTGATTAATACTATGTTACAGGCGCGTAAATCTGTATCTAGAGAGATATATTATAGAGTCTGGAAGACTTATATTTCTTGGTGTCTTTCTCATCATTTTTTGGCATTCTTTTAGAATACCGAGAATTTTAGAGTTTCTTCAGGATGGTTTAGATAAGGGTTTGTCCGCAAGTTCCTTGAAAGGTCAAATCTCTGCTCTTTCTGTTCTTTTTCATAGAAAGATTGCTATTCTTACTGATATTCATTGTTTTGTACAAGCTTTGGTTCGTATAAAACCTGTCATTAAGTCAATTTCTCCTCTTTGGAGTTTGAATTTGGTTCTGGGGGCTCTTCAAGCTCCTCCGTTTGAACCTATGCATTCATTGGACATTAAATTACTTTCTTGGAAAGTTTTGTTCCTTTTGGCAATCTCTTCTGCCAGAAGAGTTTCTGAATTATCTGCTCTTTCTTGTGAGTCTCCTTTTCTGATTTTTCATCAGGATAAGGCGGTGTTGCGAACTTCTTTTGATTTTTTACCTAAAGTTGTGAATTCCAACAACATTAGTAGAGAAATTGTGGTTCCTTCATTATGTCCTAATCCTAAGAATTCTAGGGAGAGATCGTTGCATTCTTTGGATGTTGTTAGAGCTTTGAAATAATATGTTGAAGCTACTAAGTCTTTCCGTAAGACTTCTAGTTTATTTGTTATCTTTTCCGGTTCTAGAAAAGGCCAGAAAGCTTCTGCCATTTCTTTGGCATCTTGGTTGAAATCTTTATTTCATCATGCTTATGTCGAGTCGGGTAAAACTCCGCTTCTAAGGATTACAGTTCATTCTACTAGTTCAGTTTCTACTTCCTGGGCGTTTAGGAATGAAGCTTCGATTGATCAGATTTGCAAAGCAGCAACTTGGTCCTCTTTGCATACTTTTACTAAATTCTACCATTTTGATGTATTTTCTTCTTCTGAAGCAGTTTTTGGTAGAAAAGTACTTCTGGCAGTGGTTTCAGTTTGAATCTTCTGCTTATGTTTTTCATTAAACTTTATTTTAGGTGTGGATTATTTTCAGCAGGAATTGGCTGTCTTTATTTTATCCCTCCCTCTCTAGTGACTCTTGTGTGGAAAGATCCACATCTTGGGTAGTCATTATCCCATACGTCACTAGCTCATGGACTCTTGCTAATTACATGAAAGAAAACATAATTTATGTAAGAACTTACCTGATAAATTCATTTCTTTCATATTAGCAAGAGTCCATGAGGCCCGCCCTTTTTTGTGGTGGTTATGATTTTTTTGTATAAAGCACAATTATTCCAATTCCTTATTTTATATGCTTTCGCACTTTTTTCTTATCACCCCACTTCTTGGCTATTAATACACTTTTTACCTCTGTGATTAACTTGTATCTAAACCTCTGCAGACTGCCCCCTTATTTCAGTTCTTTTGACAGAATTTCATTTTAGCCAATCAGTGCTGACTCATAAATACCTCTACGGGAGTGAGCACAATGTTTTCTATATGTCACACAAGAACTAGTAACTGAAAACTGGCTAAATGCACTGAGGTAAGATGCGGCCTTCAACGTTATAGAAATCAGTTTGAGCCTACCTAGGTTTCGCTTTAAAAAAGAATACCAAGAGAACAAGCAAATTTGATGATAAAAGTAAATTGGAAAGTTGTTTAAATTGCATGCCCTATCTGAATTATAAGGGGTCTATTTAACAAGGGCGGAATGGCCCCTGTTCCCCTTGTTTCCGCGCAAGCCTTTAGGCTCTCCGGAAACAGGAGTTAAGAATCAGCGGTCTTAAGACTGCTGCTCATAAACTCATACGCCGCCTCTGAGGCGGCGTATAGCAATCCGTCCGATCATGTACGATCGGGCTGATTGACACCCCATCTGCAGGGGGCAGTATTGCACCAGCATTTCACTGCTGGTGCAATGATAAATGCCGACAGCGTATGTGCGGCGGACATGGTTCGCTATAGCGGATCATGTCTGTCCGCACACATATAAATAGACCCCTAAAAGTTAATTTTGACTTAGCTGTGCCTTTAAATGTAACTGCTGTGCTGTACTGTAGCCATCTTCTCAAGCAGGGAAGGAGCTTTATAGGGGAAAGGTCAATCAGACACGCAGGATTAACAGAGATGGTGTAAATTTCGTATGTTCACCCCTTATTTGCTGTACTTAAATTTTTCTTTCATGATTCAGAAAGAACATACAATTTTTCACAACTTTCAAATTTGCTTCTATTATCAAATTTTCTTTGTTTTCTTGTTATCCTTTGTTGAAAAATAGGAAGGTAAGTTACAGGAGTGTTCACGTCTGCAGCACTATATGGCAGCAGTTTTGCAAGAATGCAAGAATGTTATAAATTAGCAAGAGCACTAGATGGGAGCACTATTTCCTGTCTGGCACCTAGATTACGAGTTTTGTGTTGAGGCTTTTAACTCTTGCGTTACAGCCTTCACTGACACAATCTATTTTTGTGTAGCAAAAATGTTTCACAAAACTCATATCTAAACTGTTACAAAGTACACTAACACCCATAAACCACCTACTAACCTCTAAACGCAGGCCCTCCCGCATCGCAAACACTATTTAAAACCTATTGACCCCTAATCTGCTGCCCACTGATATCGCCAACACTATTTAAATATATTAACCCCTAAACCGCCGCTAACCAACATCGCTGCCACTGTAATAAAGTTATTAACCCCTATTCCGCCGCTCCCCGAGATAGCTGCCACTAAATAAAGTTATTAACCCCTAAGCCTCCGACCTCCCACATCTCCACCACTTAATAAACCTATTAACCCCTAAACTGACTTCCCCCACATCGCAAAACACTAAATTAAACTATTAACCCCTAAACCTAACCCCCCACTAACTCTAAATTAAAATTACAATATAACTCTATTTAAATAAATAAAAACTTACCTGTGAAATAAATATAAACCGAACAGTAAACTATATATATTAAACTAACATCACTATTCTAATAAAATAAAAAAACTATCAATTAAAATATCTAAATTACACATTTAAAAAACCTAACACTACGAAAAAATTTTTAAAAAAATCTAAATTACAACAAAAAAAAACAAATCCTACGAAAAATTTAAAAAATCTAAGTTTACCAAAAATAATAAACACTAGAATCACGAAAAATAAAAAACACTAAGCTTACAAAAAAATAAACAAATTTATCCAAAATAAGAACTATTACACCTAATCTAATAGCCCCGCAAAATAAAAACACCCCTAGCCTACAAGAAACTACCAATTGCCCTAGAGAAATCAGCTCTTTTACCTGTAAAAAAATACAAAGTCCCCCCAACAGTTAAACCCACCACCCAACAAATTCCACAAAATAAAAAAACTAACTCTTAAAAAACCTAAGCTACCCATTGCCCCTAAAGGGGCATTTGTATGGGCATTGCTCTTAAACGGGCATTAAGGTAGTTTGCATTGCCCTTAAAAGGGCATTTAGCTCTTTTTTAAAGCCCAAACCCTAATCTAAAAAAAAAAAAACCTAACACTAACTCCAGAAGATCTACTCACGGTTTCTGAAGTCCGGACATCCAGGCGGCGAGAAGTCTTCGTCCAGGCGGCCAGGTCTTCCTCCATCCCAGGGGCGTCTTCTGTCTTCATCCCGTCGGAGCAGAGCCATTCTTGAAGCTGATCCCATCCTGGGCGGAGCGTTCTTTTCATACGGTCACTGCCGTACACTGAAGTTGAATGCAAGGTTGCCGTTTCAAAATGGCATCCTTGCATTCCTATTGGCTGATTTGATTCTTCAAATTCAAATCAGCCAATAGAATGAGAGCTTCTGAAATCCTATTGGCTGATTTGAACAACCAATAGGATTTCAGAAGCTCTCATCCTATTGGCTGATTTGAATTTGAAGAATCAAATCAGCCAATAGGAATGCAAGGGACGCCATTTTGAAATGGCTACCTTTCATTCAACTTCAGTGTACGGCGGCGGTTGGTTGTGTGGTGGGTTTTACTGTTGTGGTGACTTTGTATTTTTTGTCAGGTAAAAGAGCTGATTTCTTTAGGGCAATGCCCTACAAAAGGCACTTTTTAAGGGCTATTGGTAGTTTATTGTAGGCTAGGGGGTGTTTTTATTTTGAGGGGGCTTTTTTATTTTTATAGGGCCATTAGATTAGGTGTAATTGTTTTTATTTTTGATCATTTAGTTTATTTTTTTGTAATCTTAGATTTTTTTAAATATTTCATAGGATTTGTTTTTTTTTAGTTGTAATTTAGATTTATTTTTATTTTTTCGTAGTCTTAGGTTTTTTAAATTTGTAATTTAGATATTTTAATTGGTAGTATTTTTATTTTCTTAGCATAGTAAGGCTAGGTTCATTTATAGTTTAATGTTCGGTTTATTTTTATTTCACAAGTAAGTTTTTATTTATTTAAATAGAGTTATATTGTAATTTTAATTTAAAGTTGGGGGTGTTAGGTTTAGGGGTTAATACAGAGCTTTCCAAACTTTTCATGTTGGTGACACACTTTTTAGGCCTACATAATTTTGCAACACAGTAATTCAGTTGTACTAGCAAACAGGAGGTTAAACTAACTTGTGTTAAGAGATACAGACACATACATAAATGATATAATAACAAAATATATTTACAAGTAACAGTAAGTATGTGCAATAATTAAAAAAAAGTTTAATAACACCAATAGCTACTTACTATTTTAATGGGCTGTATGAGGTTGATGGGATGAACACAGTTTCTGAATATTTAGTGGAATATTAGAGAAAGACACTTGCATTTCATCATCAGGCATTTTTAAGCTTCCACTTCCTATCCATATATCAAGAGCAGGAGCAGCAATGCACTACTACTGCCCGTTCTGCAAACACACTGCTGTCGCACACTGACTACACGTGCAGTCACAAACCAATTGAGGGGACTACATGTACAGTCAGGAGCCAATGTGCCAATAGTTTCAGTTCCCACTGAGCAGCGGCAATAGGTTAAGATGATCTGTGACCCACTAGGTATCAATCATGTGTCAACCATGTGATATGCGTAGTAGGCAGGCGGAATGTAGGAAACCAAAAAAAATAAAATAAATTAAATTAAAAGAAATTAGTGTCTAAGCAGGGACACACCTACACACTGCTGCTGACACACTAATGTGTCACGACACACAGTTTGGAAAGCACTGGGTTAATAGTTTAATTTAGTGTTTTGCGCACTTAGTAATCTTTATTCAGATAATATAATATGTGGTTAGCTCTTCGACCAAAAATTCCCAGTATTGAGGAAGAGTTTGGGTTCCACTTGGGGTATGAGGTAATAACCTCTGTGCTGACAATAAGTAAAGCCTGATTACAATCAATACTTATATCTAAATATAAGGGTAATGTCTGCAGCTGTTAAATAATTTAACATATATTAGATGCTTAGTCTATATTCCGACTTAATCTAAACAACTTTATTAACAGTCTCGGATCTTCATAGCCCTTATGTTAATGATTTGATGGTTATTTAACCTCTGCAGTCTTAAGTATTGCAACATAACTCAGTGTGCATTAAATCACTATATATAGTTATTGCTTAGATACTGGAATATTGTGTAAAGAAATGTACACGGTTTATATAGTATAAGTTGCAGATTCTAACTTCTTAATGCTGAAATTGGATCTAACCTTGTATATTATAATCAGGATAGCCCTAAATATTATTGCATATTATTGCAGTTTACTCTTCTCAAGATTTCTCTTATATAGATACTTATTTGTTAAATAGTTGTGACTACGGTCTGTGACCGTAGAACAGGATAATTAACATTAGTTTGTTTTTGTCACAATGTTTCTTTCTTGTCTATATTATTGTTACAAGAGATTGTTGCAGTTATATTATCATGTTGATATTTACAATAACTGGTAGTCAATACATTTAATAAACTTCATACACTACAAAGTGGATTACACCACCTCTGAATAACGTATTAGCTACTGAAACGTAATATCGATACTTCTATCCGGTTGTACTCTTAGTGCTGCTGTTCAAATCCTAAGTGTGTTATTTCAGTAGTGCCATTAGTACTTTGTTCTTTTTTCTTTGATGATAACTAAGGGTGATGGTAACTAAGCATCAGAATGTATTGGTGCTATAGTGTCTCCCGAAGGCCCCCCCCTCAAACCCCCAGAAGACACCCACCATTATGTACGATGGCTTGGCATGAACTGTGCTTATAATATATATAATCATGGGAATATGTTAGCGAAACTCATAATTTCTTAGTTGTGCTGGCTTGTGGAATCTATCAATGCTGAGCGGTTGGTGGGATTGGAATATAACACTAAGAACATGTTTAAACAAACCTACTAAAAAGTACATAATAAATTGTAATGAATATTGCTACCAAAGTGAAGTGCTTGCAAGAAATTCTTATATGCTGCTAGCTTTCCTATAACTTTTAATGTTATGGCGATTGGCGTCATAATGTAAATGGCCTTCAAATTTACAGACATTTCACTGGAGGCCCCCCTCCGCCCAAAGCCCCCAGAGAGCATACACAAAAACATTAAATGGCCTCCTAGCGATGATAATATTCACAACATATGTTTTGGAGAAAGTGCGTCAGGTGAAATCATATGCATTATACAATATAACAGTGAAAGTTAGTGAGATCTTGTAAAACAGCTTAGGTGCTCTGATAACAATGTAAGTGTGAATGCACTAAATTTATTCGAACTAACCTAGTAGGGAGTTTATAATAGGCTATCACACACATTACTAGCATAGTGTACTGCAGAGAAGTAAGTCCCGGTCACTGTTGTTTTTTTTTGCAACTCCGATAGGAGAGAAAACCTCGGGTTTGTTTCGCAATAAGGGCATATTAGGGCATTGTGTGGTTACCGTCCATGCTGGGATATAGTAGGAAGCCTTGATAGTCTTTAGCATGATGCACTGTGGAGTATCCCGGTCCGCTGTAGATGTTGGTGGTTGAGTGTATTCTGTATGAGCGGAGGTCCAGACATCCCGACCACGCTCGTTAGGTGAAACCAACCATTATATTACCATAGGGCTTTTTTGGGGGCTGTTCCAGCTGTACGTTTGTTTTCCCATGTTGGTATTGGCAAGTTATATTTGGTGCTCTCCCCATGGAGTATGTGTCCCTGTGTCTTGTCACACAGGTAGCAGTGCCAGCGGTTCAGGGGAGTTGTCTGGTGGTGCAGTCATAAAGATCCTCTGTACAGGTGATTTATATGCGCCATGTGGTGGGTCTAAGGTAATTTTCACGCCTATGGGCTTGGTGCTAGAGGCCCCGCTTCACCTGTTAGTGGTAATCTCAGCATAAAGGTTCAGCTCTTGTTCTGTGGGAGCCTTATCACCAGGGCTTGCAAAAGGGCTTCTATTTTGGAAAACTTGGTCCAAATGATGTGTAGACTCAATGCCTCTCATAGCTGTGATTTCTCTCCTCTGTATCAGGAGATGCGCAAGATTTCGGTTAATGATTATGAGGTTAACTTTGCAGACAGGCAGCAAAGATAACAATACGCCTTGGATTGTGTTAGAGAAGAATGGTGGTTCAGATGTGACTAAGCACCTAGGTGTGCCGGGGGTGGGTTACCTGGTGGTTAGCCGCCGCTACAGGCCTCAAACGTCCAGTTCTGGCTTTGGTATTATAATCACAGCAAACCGAGCACCAAGTTAACTTGTTATAGGCTAATAACGTAGCAAGATTGTTATGTGTGTCGGATGCTGTAGATTATTGATAAACATCGGCGGATTATATCAAGTTCTTCTGGAGCTCCAGAAAGTGCGACTTCTCAGAGCCACTGCTAGGACACGCCCTGAATGCATTTTGACAGTTTTTCACCACTAGAGGGCGTTAGTTCATGTGTGTCATATAGATAACACTGTGCTCACGCATGTGGAGTTACCTAGGAGCCAGCACTGATTGTATAAAATGCAAGTCTCTCAAAAGAACTGAAATAAGGGGGCAGTTTGCAGAGCCTTAGATACAAGGTAATCACAGAGGTAAAAAGTTTATTAATATGACTGTGTTGATTATGCAAAACTGGGGAATGGGTAATAAAGGGATTATCTATCTTTTGAATTAATAACAATTCTGGTGTAGACTGCCCTTTAATATAATTTTTACCTCTGTGATTACCTTGAGTCTAATCCTCTGCAGACTACTCCCTTATCTCAGTTCTTTTGATAGACTTGCATTTTATCCAATCAGTGCTGACCAGGGGCGTATTATGGCTTAGGACAACAAGGCCGGTGCCTAGGGCAGCAGATTTGGGAGGGGAAGCACATCTGCCCTATCCTCTCTTTAAAAGCCAGCACACAGTACAGTGAGCGATAAAGTGCAGGCTTTTACAGAGAAGACAAGGCACGTGCGCTGATTAAGGTCGCTCTTTACAGGCAGTGCTCTTTTAAGCTGTTGCTTCATTTAGAGCCGCCAGCATTTTTGCAGTGGTAGCGTTCTTGGTGAGAAACTTGGGGATATGCTTACAAGGTGAGGCTTATTGCAGGTCTTAGTAACTAACAGACTGGATGCGTCTGTGCACTGCTTAAATCAACTTTTGATGTCTAATCATAAACTCTCAGCGCTAATGTATGTTAGCTACTAAAAGCTAGCATTCTCTGCATTCATGAACCCACAGAGTAAATAGTAAACGGACACTTAAAAAGTTTCATTACTTGAATGATTGTAATTACTGTATGTTGCATGTGAAGGGCAGTGATTGTTTCAAAGTGTATTCTTCTTTCCCTCCCTTCCTCTTTCCCTTCTTTCCCTTTCTTCTTCCATTCCTCCCTCAACTTCTTCCCTCCCTCAACTCCCTCCCTTCTTTCCCTCCCTCCCTTTCCTCCCTCCTTTCCCTCCCTCCCTTTCCTCCCTCCTTTCCCTTCCCTTCTTTCTTTCCCTCCCTCCCTCCCCCTCCCTCTCTCCCTTCTTTCCTTTCCCCCCTCCCTCCATCCCTTCTTTCCCTCCCCCCCTTCCTCCCTCCCTTCTTCCCCCCCCCCTTTCTCCCTCCCTTCTTTTTCTCCCCCCTTCCTCCCTTCTTTCCCTTCCTCCCTCCCTCCCTTCTTTCTCTCCCTCCCTCCCTTCTTTCCCTCCCTCCCTTCTTTCTCTCCCTCCCTTCTTTCTCTCCCTCCCTCCCTCCCTCCCTTCTTTCTCTCCCTCCCTCCATCCCTTCTTTCTCTCCCTCCCTTCTTTCTCTCCCTCCCTCCCTTCTTTCTCTCACCTCCCTCCTTTCTTTCTCTCACCTCCCTCCCTTCTTTCTCTCACCTCCCTCCCTTCTTTCTCTCAACTCCCTCCCTTCTTTCTCTCAACTCACTCCCTTGCTTCCTTCTTTCACTCCTTTCTTTTCCTCCCCCCTTTTCTCATCTCCCTCCCCACTTTTCTCTTCTCTCTCTCTCTTTCTCTCCCTCCCTCCCTTTTTCCCTTTTCTTCCCTCCCCTTCTTTTCTCTCCCTTCTCTCAGGGAGAAAATTGTATGAGATGCCTTCAATTCAACCACCTGTATGCAAGTGTTTTGCCATTTTCTTTTGAATTGTTATGAGAAAAAAAAAAAATTTTTACACAATGACCCAAAACAAATATCAAGGGGAAAACAGGCCTTAATTTTTTTTTATTTTTTTTTTTGGGGGGGGGGCTAACTACGTCACTGGTGCTGACTTATTAATAACTCCAAGGGAGTGAGCACAATATTACCTATAAGTCACACATGAACTAGTACTGTCTAACTATGAAAAATTGTCAAAATGCACTGAGATAAGAGGCAGTTTCTATATTGATTTATAAATGAGTGTAATTGTTCTTTCAGGTTGTCTACATTATGCATTTTCATCTGACTGTTATTACTTTAGGTAGAACTTTGGGTTCATTATAATTTATTAGCACGTCCATAGTACAGTCCGTTAAAAGAACTAACTTTAAAATTTGTCAGAAAGAAATATACTACTCATTTCAAATTCAAACTAAGTGCTTATGCATTGTCTTTTTATTATACGCTTAATGATTATGCTATTCTACTTTGTTTAGTGGACCTTTGACCTCAGCTATTCAAACTGTAATAATGTGTGATGTTTAGTTGATATTCTTGATTAATGTATTTCTGTTCTTTCTGATCAGGTGCTTATGTTCAACGCCAGGTTCAGTTATGGACCAAACAGTATAGATCAAGTGAAACTAAAACTATACCGGCCATGGAAAGACTCATTGAGTGGCTTCCCGAGCATGTCCCAAAAGATCAGAAGACAACTGTTGTACATGGAGATTTCCGGTAATAAGTTGCTTCATGTTATTGAGGAGTTTGAATTGCCCTCCAGTGCAGAGTGCTCAATGAAATGCTGGTGTTTGTACAAATTTGCAATGTTATTTACAGATTTCTGCTTCTTGTTCTCTTTAACTATTCCGTTGCTAGCTGTAGGAAAGGAGCTGGATATTTCTCTTGCAAGGTGTATCCAGTCCACGGATTCATCCTTTACTTGTGGGATATTCTCATTCCCTACAGGAAGTAGCAAAGAGAGCACACAGCAAAGCTGTCCATATAGCTCCCCCTCTAGCTCCACCCCCCAGTCATTCTCTTTGTTGGCTCTAAGCACTAGGGTCTCTCTCGGGAGTGTAAAGTGAATGTGGTGTTAGAATTGTAGTTTTATTATCTTCAATCAAAAGTTTGTTATTTTAAATGGTACCGGTTTGTACTATTTACTATCTAGCAGAAAAGTGATGAAGATTTCTGCTGAGAGGAAAATGATTTTAGCATGTTGTAACTAAAATCCACTGCTGTTCCCACACAGGACTGAGGAGTACCAGAAAACTTCAGTTGGGGGGAACAGTTTGCAGGGTGATCTGCAATAAGGTATGTTCAGTCATTTATTTCTAGACAAGACTGAGATAATGCTAGAAGACTGACAATATCCCCATGAGGGGAGGGTAAGCTATGTTTACAGACTCTGGCCTACATTTAGAGTTCTGCGGCCAAAGGGGTGCGTTAGCTACGCATGCTTTTTTTCCCCCACACCGCTGGTATTTAGAGTTCACAGAATGGCTGCGTTAGGCTCCAAAAAAGGGAGCGTAGAGCATATTTACCGCCACTGCAACTCTAAATACCAGCGTTGCTTACGGACGCAGCCAGCTTCAAAAACGTGCTCGTTCACGATTCCCCCATAGAAAACAATGGGGCAGTTTGAGCTGAAAAAAACCTAACACCTGCAAAAAAACAGCGTTCAGCTCCTAACGCAGCCCCATTGTTTCCTATGGGGAAACACTTCCTAAGTCTGCATCTAACACCCTAACATGTACCCCGAGTCTAAACACCCCTAACCTTACACTTATTAACCCCTAATCTGCTGCCCCCGCTATCGCTGACCCCTACATATTATTATTAACCCCTAATCTGCCGCTCTGTACACCGCCGCAACCTACATTATACCTATGTACCCCTAATCTGCTTCCCCTAACACCGCCGACCCCTATATTATATTTATTAACCCCTAATCTGCCGCCCCCGCTATCGCTGACACCTGCATATTATTAACCCCTAATCTGCCGCTCCGTACACCGCTGCAACCTACGTTATCCCTATGTACCCCTAATCTGCTGCCCCTAACACCGCCGACCCCTATATTATATTTATTAACCCCTAATCTGCTGCCCCCAACGTCGCCTCCACCTACCTACAATAATTAACCCCTAATCTGCCGACCGGATCTCACCGCTACTATAATAAATGTATTAACCCCTAAAGCTAAGTCTAACCCTAACACTAACACCCCCCTAAGTTAAATATAATTTAAATCTAACGAAATAAGTTAACTCTTATTAAATAAATTAATCCTATTTAAAGCTAAATACTTACATGTAAAATAAACCCTAATATAGCTACAATATAAATTATAATTATATTGTAGCTATTTTAGGATTAATATTTATTTTACAGGTAACTTTGTAATTATTTTAACCAGGTACAATAGCTATTAAATAGTTAATAACTATTTAATAGCTACCTAGTTAAAATAATTACAAAATTACCTGTAAAATAAATCCTAACCTAAGTTACAATTAAACCTAACACTACACTATCAATAAATTAATTAAATAAAATACCTACAATTATCTACAATTAAACCTAACACTACACTATCAATAAATTAATTAAATACAATACCTACAAATAAATACAATGAAATAAACTAACTAAAGTACAAAAAATAAAAAAGAACTAAGTTACAAAAAATAAAAAAATATTTACAAACATAAGAAAAATATTACAACAATTTTAAACTAATTACACCTACTCTAAGCCCCCTAATAAAATAACAAAGACCCCCAAAATAAAAAAATGTCCTACCCTATTCTAAAATTAAAATAGAAAAGCTCTTTTACCTTACCAGCCCTTAAAAGGGCCCTTTGCGGGCATGCCCCAAAGAATTCAGCTCTTTTGCCTGGAAAAAAAAACATACAATACCCCCCCCAACATTACAACCCACCACCCACATACCCCTAATCTAACCCAAAACCCCCTTAAATAAACCTAACACTAAGCCCCTGAAGATCTCCCTACCTTGTCTTCACCTCGCCGGATTCACCGATCCGTCCACCGAAGTCTTGATCCAAGCCTCCGAAGTCTTGATCCAAGCCCAAGAGGGGGCTGAAGAGTGATGTCCATCCTCCGGCTGAAGTCTTGATCCAAGCGGGCAGAAGAGGACATCCGGACCGGCAAACATCTTCATCCAAGCCGCATCTTCTATGTTCTTCAATCCGATGACGACCGGCTGATCTTCAAGACCTCCAGCGCAGATCCATCCATCCATGACGGTTCCTTTAAGGGACGTCATCCAAGATGGCGTCCCTCGAATTCCGATTGGCTGATAGGATTCTATCAGCCAATCGGAATTAAGGTAGGAAAATTCAAGTTCAATCCGATTGGCTGATCCAATCAGCCAATCAGATTGAAATCGCATTCTATTGGCATTCTATTGGCTGTTCCGATCAGCCGGTTGTCATCGGATTGAAGAACATAGAAGATGCGGCTTGGATGAAGATGTTTGCCGGTCCGGATGTCCTCTTCTGCCCGCTTGGATCAAGACTTCAGCCGGAGGATGGACGTCACTCTTCAGCCCCCGCTTGGGCTTGGCTCAAGACTTCGGTGGACGGATCGGTGAACCCGGCAAGGTGAAGACAAGGTAGGGAGATCTTGAGGGGCTTAGTGTTAGGTTTATTTAAGGGGGGTTTGGGTTAGATTAGGGGTATGTGGGTGGTGGGTTGTAATGTTGGGGGGGGTATTGTATGTTTTTTTTTTCCAGGCAAAAGAGCTGAATTCTTTGGGGCATGCCCCGCAAAGGGCCCTTTTAAGGGCTGGTAAGGTAAAAGAGCTTTTCTATTTTAATTTTAGAATAGGGTAGGGCATTTTTTTATTTTGGGGGTCTTTGTTATTTTATTAGGGGGCTTAGAGTAGGTGTAATTAGTTTAAAATTGTTGTAATATTTTTCTAATGTTTGTAAAAAAAAATTATTTTTTGTAACTTAGTTCTACACTGATAGTGTTGTGTTAGGTTTAATTGTAGGTATTTTATTGTAGGTATTTTATTTAATTAATTTATTGATAGTGTAGTGTTAGGTTTAATTGTAGATAATTGTAGGTATTTTATTTAATTAATTTATTGATAGTGTAGTGTTAGGTTTAATTGTAACTTAGGTTAGGATTTATTTTACAGGTAATTTTGTAATTATTTTAACTAGGTAGCTATTAAATAGTTAATAACTATTTAATAGCTATTGTACCTAGTTAAAATAAATACAAAGTTGCTTGTAAAATAAATATTAATCCTAAAATAGCTACAATATAATTATTATTTATATTGTAGCTATATTAGGGTTTATTTTACAGGTAAGTATTTAGCTTTAAATAGGATTAATTTATTTAATAATAGTTAATTTATTTCATTAGATTTAAATTATATTTAACTTAGGGGGGTGTTAGTGTTAGACTTAGCTTTAGGGGTTAATACATTTATTATAGTAGCGGTGTGGTCCGGTCGGCAGATTAGGGGTTAATGCTTGAAGTTAGGTGTCGGCGATGTTAGGGAGGGCAGATTAGGGGTTAATACTATTTATTATAGGGTTATTGAGGCAGGAGTGAGGCGGATTAGGGGTTAATACATTTATTATAGTAGCGGTGCGGTCCGGTCGGCAGATTAGGGGTTAATAAGTGTAGGTAGGTGGCGGCGACGTTGGGGGCGGCAGATTAGGGGTTAATAAATATTATGTAGGTGTCGGCGGTATTAGGGGCAGCAGATTAGGGGTACATAGGGATAACGTAGGTGGCGGCGGTGTACGGAGCGGCAGATTAGGGGTTAAAATTTTTTAATAGAGTGGCGGCGATGTGGGGGGGCCTCAGTTTAGGGGTACATAGGTAGTTTATGGGTGTTAGTGTACTTTAGAACACAATAGTTAAGAGCTTTATAAACCGGCGTTAGCCCAGAAAGCTCTTAACTACTGACCTTTTTCTGCGGCTGGAGTTTTGTCGTTAGATTTCTAACGCTCACTTCAGCCATGACTCTAAATACCGGCGTTAGAAAGATCCCATTGAAAAGATAGGATACGCAAATGGCGTAGGGGGATCTGCGGTATGGAAAAGTCGCGGCTGCAAAGTGAGCGTTAGACCCTTTCCTGACTGACTCCAAATACCAGTGGGCGGTAAAAACCAGCGTTAGGAGCCTCTAACGCTGGTTTTGACAGCTACCGCCAAACTCTAAATCTAGGCCTTAGTAAGGAATTGAATGCTTACATAATAGGGCTAATATACTGGTTGACACTTATTCAGGGCAATCGATTGTTTGGCTAAGGAAAAATCGTTTTGCAAGACACTTTGAAAGCCGTTTTTTTTTTTTTCTAGGGTTATTACCACATGGCTGTTTTTTAGTCACTTAGGAGTGATTTACTAGGCCTCACAGCTCCGGAGTAGAGTGGGAGGGGCCTAATTGCCTCAGATGTGCACTTAGAATTGCAGAGAAGTTAATGCTGTTTCACATGGAGGGTCTTGCTGATGTTTGAGGGCCTAAAAGAAGCTATATCCCCCCAAATCTGATCCCTAAGGGAAGGTAGGGCCACAGCAAGGCTGTGGCAAGGTGCTGTAGTGATTTAACCAGGTGTTGGCTTTAGGCTGCTCTGGTTTGGGCATTAAGGGGTTAATCGTTTGGGGTGCAATTGTATTAAGGCTTTTGCTACATACTGTGAAAATTTCAGAAAGATTGCTGCATTTTTCACCGTTTTGTAAAATTGTGTGCTCTTTTTATCTCTTAAAGGCACAGTAACGTTTTTTTCAAATCGTGTTTTTTATATATTATATAAGGAAAATCCTTGTTCAATGTGTTTAGAAGCCATGGTGGAACCCCCTCTCAGAATGTGTCCCACTTGTACTGATATGTCTATACACTTTAAAGATCATATTGTTGCACTTAAGAATGTGGCCCAAGATGATTCTCAGACTGAAGATAACGAGGGTAGCCCGTCTGCCTCTCCCCAAGTGTCACAACCAGTTACGCCCGCGCAAACGACGCCTAGTACCTCTAGTGCTTCTAACCCTTTTACATTACAAGACTTAGCGGCAGTCATGGATAATTCTCTTACAGCCTTCTTATCTAAACTGCCCGTGTTACCTGCAAAGCGTGATAGCTCCGTTTTAAGAACAGATTATGAGCATTCTGACGCTTTGGTAGCCGCATCCGATATACCCTCACAACGCTCTGAAGTGGGAGCGAGGGATTTGATGTCTGAGGGAGAAGTCTCTGATTCAGGAAGGGTTCCTCCCCAGACAGATTCAGATACATTGGCTTTTAAATTTAAACTAGAACACCTCCGTGTTTTACTTAGGGAGGTATTAGCTACTCTGGATGACTGTGACCCTTTGGTGATCCCAGAGAAATTGTGTAAAATGGACAAGTACCTAGAGGTCCCTGTTTACACGGATGCGTTTCCGGTCCCTAAGAGGATTGCGGATATCGTTACTAGGGAGTGGGATAGGCCAGGTGTCCCTTTTGTCCCCCCTCCTGTTTTAAGAAAATGTTCCCCATATCTGACCCCATGCGGGACTCGTGGCAGACGGTCCCTAAGGTGGAGGGGGCTGTTTCTACACTAGTTAAATGCACAGCCATACCAATTGAAGACAGTTGTTTTTTTAAAGACCCTATGGATAAAAAAATTAGAGGGTTTACTTAAGAAAATTTTTGTTCAACAAGGTTTTCTTCTCCAACCTTCTCCAAATTTTGGCGCGCAGGGCACTATGGCTAAAGTCCTGGTCGGCCGATGTGTCGTCTAAATCCAAGCTTTTGAGCATTCCTTTCAAAGGGAAGACCCTATTTGGGCCTAAATTGAAAGAGATTATTTCAGATATCACCGGGGGAAAAGGCCATGCTCTCCCTCAGGACAAAGCCTTTAAAACAAAGAACAAAGCTAATTTTCGTTCCTTTTGCAATTTCAGGAACGGCCCGCTTAATCTCTCCAGCTGCAAAGCAAGAGGGTAACGCTTCACAGCCCAAGGCAAACTGGAAACCTTACCAGGGCTGGAATAAGGGTAAACAGGCCAAAAAGCCTGCAGCTGCCACCAAGACAGCATAAAGGGGTAGCCCCCGATCCGGGACTGGATCTAGTAGGGGGCAGGCTCTCTCTCTTCGCTCAGGCCTGGCAAGAGATGTACACGATCCTTGGGCATTAGAGATTGTAGCCCAGGGATACCTTCTAGAATTCAAGGACTCTCCTCCAAGGGGAAGGTTCCACATTTCTCGTCTGTCTACAGATCAGACAAAGAAAGAGGCGTTTTTACGCTGTGTAGAAGATCTACATACAATGGGAGTGATCCACCCAGTTCCAATTGCAGAACAAGGACTGGGGTTTTACTCAAACCTGTTTGTGGTTCCCAAAAAAGAAGGAACTTTCAGACCAATCCTGGATCTCAAAATTCTAAACAAATTCCTCAGAGTCCCATCATTCAAGATGGAGACCATTCGGACAATCTTACCAATGATCCAGGAGGGTCAATATATGACTACCGTGGATCTAAAGCATGCGTATCTGCACATTCCTATCCACAAAGATCATCACCAGTTTCTCAGGTTCGCCTTTCTGGACAAGCATTTTCAGTTTGAGGCTCTTCCTTTCGGGTTGGCCACTGCTCCCAGAATTTTCACAAAGGTGCTAGGGTCCCTCCTGGCGGTTCTAAGACCGCGGGGCATAGCAGTGTCGCCTTACCTAGATGACATCTTAATTCAGGCGTCAACTTTCCAAAGAACCAAGTCTCACATGGAGATTGTATTGGCCTTTCTGAGGTCTCACGGGTGGAAGGTTAACATCAAAAAGAGTTCTCTCTCCCCCCTCACAAGAGTTCCATTCCTAGGAACCCTGATAGACTCGGTAGAAATGAAAATATTTTGCTCGGATACACCTCAGACCACTGCAACTATGCATGCTCAAACAGTGGAATGGGGATTATGCAGATTTGTCTCCTCAAATTCAGTTGGACCAGGAGACCAGAGATTCTCTTCTCTGGTGGTTGTCTCAGGATCACCTGTCTCAAGGAATATGTTTCTGCAGGCCAGAGTGGATCATCGTAACGACCGACGCCAGTCTGTTAGGCTGGGGTGCGGTCTGGGACTCCCTGAAAGCTCAGGGCTTATGGTCTCGGGAAGAAACTCTTCTCCCGATAAACATTCTGGAACTGAGGGCGATATTCAATGCTCTTCAGGCATGGCCTCAACTAGCAGCGGCCAAATTCATCAGATTTCAGTCGGACAACATCAAGACTGTAGCTTACGTCAATCATCAGGGGGGGAACAAAGAGTTCCCTAGCGATGACGGAAGTAACCAAAATAATTAGGTGGGCGGAGGATCACTCCTGCCATCTCTCAGCAATTCACATCCCAGGAGTAGACAACTGGGAGGCGGATTTTCTAAGTCGTCAGACTTTTCACCCGGGGGAGTGGGAACTCCACCCGGAGGTATTTGCCCAGCTGACTCAGCTATGGGGCACCCCAGAGTTGGATCTGATGGCATCCCGTCAGAACACCAAACTTCCTCTCTACGGGCCAGGTCCCGGGATCCCAAGGCGGTATTGATAGATGCTCTAGCAGCGCCTTGGTCCTTCAATCTGGCTTATGTTTTTCCACCGTTTCCTCTCCTCCCGCGTCTGGTTGCCAGAATCAAGCAGGAGATGGCTTTGGTGATTCTGATAGCGCCTGCATGGCCACACAGGCCTTGGTATGCAGACCTAGTGGACATGTCATCTGTCCCACCTTGGACACTGCCAATGAGGCAGGAGCTTCTAATACAGGGTCTGTTCAAGCATCCAAATTTAGTTTCTCTACGTCTGACTGCTTGGAGATTGAACGCTTAATTCTATCAAAGCGTGGGTTCTCTGAGTCAGTTATAGATACTCTGATTCAGGCTAGAAAGCCTGTCACCAGGAAAATCTACCATAAGATATGGCGGAAATATCTTTGTTGGTGTGAATCCAAGGGTTACTCATGGATTAAGTTTAGGATTCCCAGGATATTGTCCTTTCTCCAAGAAGGACTGGAGAAAGGATTGTCAGCTAGTTCCTTAAAAGGACAAATATCTGCTTTGTCTATCCTGTTACACAAGCGTCTTGCAGAGGTACCAGATGTTCAAGCGTTTGCTCAGGCTTTAGTCAGAATCAAGCCTGTCTATAAACCTGTGGCTCCGCCATGGAGTTTGAAACTAGTTCTTTCAGTTCTTCAAGGGGTTCCGTTTGAACCTTTACATTCCATAGACATTAAGTTGTTACCTTGGAAAGTTTTGTTTTTGATAGCTATCTCTTCTGCTCGAAGAAGTTTCAGAATTATCTGCCTTACGGTGTAATTCACCTTACCTGGTGTTCCACGCAGATAAGGTAGTTTTGCGTACCAAGCATGGTTTTCTTCCTAAAGTTGTTTCTAACAAGAATATTAACCAGGAAATAGTTGTTCCTTTTCTGTGTCCTAATCCATCTTCGAAGAAGGAACGTCTATTACACAATCTTGATGTAGTTCGTACTTTAAAGTTCTATTTACAAGCAACTAAGGATTTCAGACAAACATCTTCCTTGTTTGTTATCTATTCTGGTAAGAGGAGAGGTCAGAAAGCGACTGCTACTTCTCTTTCCTTTTGGCTGAAAAGCATCATCCGTTTGGCCTATGAGACTGCTGGCCAGCAGCCTCCTGAAAGAATTGCTGCTCATTCTACCAGAGCAGTGGCTTCCACATGGGCTTTCAAAAATGAGGCTTCTGTTGAACAGATTTGTAAGGCAGCGACTTGGTCTTCACTGCATACTTTTGCCAAATTTTACAAATTCGATACTTTTGCTTCTTCGGAGGCTATTTTTGGGAGAAAGGTTTTGCAAGCAGTGGTGCCTTCCGTTTAAGGTACCTGTCTTTTTCCCTCCCTTCATCCGTGTCCTAAAGCTTTGGTATTGGTATCCCACAAGTAAAGGATGAATCCGTGGACTGGATACACCTTGCAAGAGAAAACAGAATTTATGCTTACCTGATAAATTACTTTCTCTTGCGGTGTATCCAGTCCACGGCCCGCCCTGGCATTTAAGTCAGGTATAACATTTTTTGTTTAAACTACAGTCACCACTGCACCCTATGGTTTCTCCTTTTTCTTCCTAACCTTTGGTCGAATGACTGGGGGGTGGAGCTAGAGGGGGAGCTATATGGACAGCTTTGCTGTGTGCTCTCTTTGCTACTTCCTGTAGGGAATGAGAATATCCCACAAGTAAAGGATGAATCCGTGGACTGGATACACCGCAAGAGAAAGTAATTTATCAGGTAAGCATAAATTCTGTTTTTATAGGTGATGTGGTTTCGGCAGACACTGCTGAGAGACAAAATTTGCTTCTACTTAGTGCTGTCCTTGAAAACTGCTATCAAGCAAAGAAGGTCTAATTAAAATGACTGTATCTTAATAGCTCAACTTTTTTTTACAAACCAGTAGATTATGCTGTTTTGGTGGTTTGTGTCCATGAATGGCAAAAAAAAACGTTTCTTTTCCCCCCAATTTTTATTCTTCTAAATATGGTGTTATGTGATACAGTCACTTAAAGCACAACCTTTTTCATTTAAATATTTCACAAATTACTGACAATCGGCTAGATTACGAGTTTTGCGGTTAAGGCTCTTTTTCACTACCGCTGGTATTACGATTCTTGCAGGTTTAGGGGCACCGCACACTTTTTGGCCGTAACACAACGTAATTACAGCAGCTTTCAAAAAGTCCTTTTTCAATGGGACTTTCTTTGCGCCAGTATTACGAGTCTGCCTGGGAGGCCAAAAAGTGAGCGGTACACCCTATACCGCCAAGATCGATACTATAAACTGAAAGTCAGTAGTTATGAGTTTTACGCTACAAAGCTGTAACATAAAACTCATAACTAAAGTGCTAAAAAGTACACTAACACCCATAAACTACCTATTAACCCCTAAACCGAGGCCCTCCCGCATCACAAACACTAAAATAAAATTATTAACCCCTAATCTGCCACTCCCAACATCGCCGCTACTAGAATAAAAATATTAACCCCTAAACCGCCATAATCCCGCATCACAAACACTAGTTAAATATTATTAACCCCTAATCTGCCGCCCCTAACATCGCCGCCGCCACCTACCTACATTTATTAAGCCATAATCTTCTGCCACCAACATCGCCGCCACTATACTAAAGTTATTAACCCCTAAACCTAACCATAACACCCACTAACTTTAATGTGATTAAAATAAATTTAAATAAAACCTACTATTAATAACTAAATAATTCCTATTTAAAACTAAATACTTACCTGTAAAATAAACCCTAAGCTAGCTACAATATAACTAATAGTTACATTGCAGCTAGCTTAGGTTTTATTTTTATTTCAAAGGCAAGTTTGTATTTATTTTAACTAGGTAGACTAGTTAGTACATAGTTATTAACTATTTACTAACTACCTAGCAAAAATAAATACAAAGTTACCTGTAAAATAAAACCTAACCTGAGTTACACTAACATCTAACCTTATACTACAATTAAATAAATTACATTTATTAAATACAATTAACTAAATTACAAAAAAGAAACAAACACTAAATTACACAAAATAAAAAAGAAATGATCAGATATTTAAACTAATTACACCTAATCTAATAGCCCTATCAAAATAAAAAGCCCCACCAAAATAAAAAAAAACCTAGCCTAAACTAAACTACTAAACTAAAAGGGCCTTTTGCGGGGCATTGCCCCAAAGAAATCAGCTCTTTTACCTGTAAAAAAAAATAATACAAACAACCACACAACCAACCCCCTAAATAAAATCCTAACTAAAAAAACCTAAGCTCCCAATTGCCCTGAAAAGGGCATTTGGATGGGCATTGCCCTTTTTCCGCCTAAAACCCTAATCTAAAAATAAAACCCACCCAATAAACCCCTAAAAAAGCCTAACACTAACCCCCAAAGATCCACTTACAATTTTTGAGGACCCGACATCCATCCTCAATGAAGCCGGCAGAAGTCCTCAACGAAGTCTTCATCCAACCGGGCAGAAGTCTTCATCCAGACGGCATCTTCTATCTTCATCCATCTGGCGTGGAGTGTGTCCATCTTCAAGACATCCGGCGCGGAGCATCCTCTTCAATCGATGTCTTCTTCCGAATTAGGTTTTCCTTTAAATGACGCCATCAAAGATGGCATCCCTTAGATTCCGATTGGCTGATCGATTTCTATCAGCCAATCAAAATTAAGGTTGAAAAAATCCTACTGTCTGTTGCAATCAGCCAATAGGATTGAGCTTCAATCCTATTGGCTGATCCAATCAGGCAATAGGATTGAGCTTGCATTCTATTGGCTGTTCCAATCAGCCAATAGAATGCAAGATCCTTAACAGTCAGCTGCCTCGACCAGCCCAGATATCACATTTCTCCACTAATTTGAAGATACTGGTCCATAGCGAGTTCATTATAAACATTTATTATTAACAATTATCTTTATAAACTCATGTGCATAATATCTGACTTATTACCTCATCTTATATTTTATATTGTGTGATTTGAATAATCTCTTTGTTTATTATTGTATGTGTGTACCATACACCAGTGACCACATAATACAATTCTAACATTAGTAAATACTCCTATCACTCTAGTGATATATATTAGAATAGCCACATTTAGAGGTATTTAACATTGTTGGTGATACAAGTGCGCCCCTATACAATCTAGCAATTTATTTAGATTTATTTTTAATTACATTAAAGTTAGTGGGTGTTATGGTTAGACTTAGGGTTAGGTTTAGGGGTTAATAAATTTAGTATAGTGGCGGCGACGTTGAGGGCGGCAGATTAGGGCTTAATAAGTGTAGGTAGGTTGCGGCGACATTGGGGGCGGGAGATTAGGGCTTAATAACATTATGTAGGTGTCGGCGATGTTGGGGGCAGCAGATTAGGGGTTAATAAGTATAATGTAGGTGTTGGTGAGGTTGGGGGCGGCAGATTAGGGGTTAATAAGTATAATGTAGGTGTCGGCGATGTCGGGGGCGGCAGATTAGGGGTTAATACGTGTAAGATTAGGGGTGTTTAGACTCGGGTTTATGTTAGGGTGTTAGGTATAAACGTACATTTTCTTTTCCCATAGGAATCAATGGGGCTGCGTTACTCAGCTTTGCGCTCCTTTTTTTTGCAGGTGTTAGACTTTTTTTCAGCCAGCTCTCCCCATTGATGTCTATGGGGAAATCGTGCACGAGCACATTAAACCAGCTCACCGCAGATTTCAGCAGCGCTGAGGTGCGGTATGGATCTCAATTTTGCTCTACACTCACTTTTTGCCTGCTAACGCCGGGTTTTTGTAAACCTGTAATACCAGCGCTGTAGGTAAGTGAGCAGTGACAATAACTTGCAAGTTATTACCGAACAGCTCTTACCGCAAAACTCGTAAACTAGCCGACTTAATTTTGTGTGCATATCTTTAAAAACATATTTGTGTGACATGATGTAAATGCACCTATAAACTTTCTTTTTTGAAAAAAATAAAGTTTTTTTTATTTATTTAAAGGGACAGTCTACATAAGAATTTGTATTGTTTTAAAAGATAGATAATCCCTGTATTACCCATTCTCTAGTTTTGCATAACCAACACAGTTATATTAATATACTTTTTACCTTTGTGATTACCTTGTATCTAAGCCTCTGCAAACTGCCCTCTTATTTCTGTTCTTTGACAGACTTGCATTTTAGCCAATCGGTGCTGACTCCTAGGTAACGCCACGTGCATGAGCACAGTGTTATCTATATGACACACATGAACTGCTACCCTCTAATGGTGAAAAACTCAAAATGCATTCAGATAATTCAAGGTCTAAGAAATTAGCATATGAACCTCCTAGGTTTAGCTTTCAACTAAGAATACCAAGAGAACAAAGTTGGCGATAAAAGTAAATTTGAAAGTTGTTCAAAATTACATGCACTAACTGAATCATGAAAATGTAATTTGGAGTAAACTGTCCCTTTAAGCAACCTCATTGCACACTATTTCTTTTTGTGTGGATTGGATAATAAACCTGTTTGTGTGCAAGCAGGCTTTAGTAAAAAAAATAAAAAAAAATTGCTATCATTATATATGTAGTTTCTGCATACTAAAAACTGTAATGTCTTCAGGTATCCACTTGTTCCATGTTACCATTTCCTGAAGCTGCAGTAAGCATAGATAAAATAATGACCACTCCAAAGCAGCTTGTTATTTTATTGACTTCAAATGGTGTTTTGTATGCTTGTAATATTTTTTTCTGTAAAATGATTGGGCTCATTTTCCCTACTAATGTATGTCATTGGCAAAACAAAGAATGTCTCTTTAAGAGAGAGTCTGGTTATTTATTAGGCAATACAGAAATATGTCTGTCTCAGTAGCAAAAGCCTCTTTAGTGATATTCAAATGAAAATAAAACGTTTTTCTTTGTTTGAGGCAGATTAGATAACCTAATATTTCATCCGGACAAACTGAAGGTGCTTGGTATTTTGGATTGGGAGTTGTCTACACTTGGAGATCCAATCTCAGATGTGGCCTATAACTGTGTCCCCCATTACCTCCCATTGGACCTTCCAATTCAAAAAGGTATGGATGCCTGAAATAGACTAGACAATTGGAAGTAAAAACCCTAGAATTATCTATATTTAATGCAATACAGATACATAAACAGTCATATATGTAAACATGAACCCAAACTTTTTGTTTTTAATTATAAACCTTTATCCTACTGTATATAGTATTTTTTATCTTTCTCTTTGCACAAAAAAATAATCAAAATTTATATTGTATAATCTTATGTAAAAAGTCTCACTTCAACTCTACTCTAAATCTCTGATGAATGGTAGTTAAGTTGACATCTAGAAGAGTATTAGACACTTCTTCTGAAATGTAGATTCTTATTCTGTCTTGGTAGTAGGAATACAGAGATATGGGATGGAATGGAAGGACGGAAATGTTCTTATATGAAATAAAGAATCCTGCTGTCTTATCAAACTGCTGTAGCCTGTATCCTATTGATATGTCAGCTTGTAGGAAGACTGGATAGATCCAAAGAACCAAGTTATTTTTGATTATCCCAAATTAATCTATGTACAAGTACTCTAATTTACTTTCTAATATATCTACTGCTGACTCTTCAGGGGCTTCTGAATTTAAAATAAATGGATTAACCCATTCCTAAAAACCTGCACATTTTGTAATTATAGGACAATAATGAGAATTTGTTAATACAAGTTTGTTTCATTTTGTTCTAGGCTTGAAAGGCTATGACTTGTCTGAGCTGGGAATTCCTACAGCAGAGGAATATATTGATCAGTACTGTAAGAATATGAGAATTCCTAAGATTGAAAACTTCTATTTTTATATGGCGTTCTCCTTTTTCAGATTCGCAGCCATACTACAAGGGGTGTACAAGCGTTCACTCACAGGTACTAATCTACATACCTCTTTTATGTATTTTTGTTTTGTTTTGTTTTTTTCTTTAAAAAGTAGATTTCACAAAAACAATGGTGAAATCGGGGATTATTAGGCTGACTTGAAGCGAGTATAAATATTATCACTTAGTCTACCTTTTTTTTAAATTTTATTTGGTATCAATAAACTTGTATGTTTTTTGTATCTTTGTTTTTTTTTTTAGCTTTGCCCACTTCGAATACAGCCATTCTTCCTTTTAAATCAGGGATATCCATTTATCACATAAGCCCCCTTATTTATTTTACATTGTTTAATCCAAGTCATCTTTTTAATCTCTCTCTCTCTCTCTCTCTCTTTCTCTTTCTCTTTCTCTCTCTCTTCTCTCTTTCTCTCTTCTCTCTCCTCTCTCTCTCTCTCTCTCTCTCTCTCTCTCTCGCAGTGTGCCCGTTTATCCATAGGTTAAACATTCCTGTGATAAAGAGCAACAAATATTGATTAAATCTACATTCAGGATTTGGATAATTCTACTTTGTAATTTGTAGCTCCATATACACTTAACTTACCATTATTACTACGTGATTATCTTTTAAACTTTATAGAACTAGTTTACCGTTGGATGGATTTTAATATCCTTTGAATAATGTGGTAAACCCCTACTGATTTATTTTGTAATGTTGTAGGACAGGCTAGTTCAGCTAATGCAGAAGCCGGCGGAAAGCTTGCAGAGTATTTTGCTGAAATAGCTTGGGACTTTGCGACAAAGGAAGGATTTCGAGTTTTCAATTCTCTCCCTGGAGATAATTCTAAAACTGCGACAAGAAAGTACAGCACTTGGAATAGAACAATTCCTCTAAACCAGTCCAGTAACAGATCATTTGGATCTAAAGCTGTCTGTTCTTCAAGAGGAGTCCTAATTATTTCTCCGGATGGACTTTCCACAGAAGTCCAGGATGTGTACTATAAACTTAAAGAATTTATAGAAGTTCATATTTATCCTGTCGAGCAAGAACTTAGAAACTACCAAGTATCTGAGAAGAGATGGACACATCATCCACTTACAGAGAAGCTTAAGGTATATCCATAACCTTATTATATATAGTTTAATTGTAGTTGATAACATGTTCACACAAGTTATATAAAGGGAGTGCTACACTCAGGTGTTTCCTAGTATCAGGAAATATTTTGTTGACTTACAGAAAGTTCCACAAGCATTGAAGAGGTTTTGGAAACATCAGTAAAAACGTCAGATTTCTTGATTTACTTAGTTAAAATGAAAAACTAGTGTAAGCATATTTACAATATTACACTAGGTAAAAAAAAAAATTGGATTGCTTTGCCAAGTTGCAGTATCTACATTGCAGCTGATTCTTTAATCTGTTTTTTCTCCAACTCTCCCTTTTTATCTTCAACAGGAGAAGGCACAATCACAGGGGTTGTGGAACCTTTTCTTACCTCTGGAAAGTGATCCTGAGGGTAGATATGGTGCCAAGCTTACAAATATGGAATATGCCCATCTCTGTGAGTTAATGGGGACATCACTCTTTGCACCAGAGGTATAGCATGCAACATGGTAGTTATATTTAACTTTGATATTTGTCTTTTCATATATTAAAAGTTGTCTTTTAAAATATTGTCTTTGAAATGGTGGTAATTGTGTATTAAATATTTTCAGATATTTAATTGCTCAGCTCCAGATACAGGAAACATGGAAGTGCTAGTCCGCTATGGAACTGAAGAGCAGAAAGAGCGTTGGCTGAAGCCATTGCTAGATGGAAAGATCAGATCTTGCTTTGCCATGACTGAGCCAAAGGTACTTTTTTAAATATTATAAACTATAGATAAATAGTTTATTTATAAAAGGGACATGGAAGTCTATAATATGCAATGCAAAGTGTTGTTGTTGTTTTTGTTTACAAAGATTACCCACTGATTAACACCACATGCTTACAAGTCATACTATTCTCAGCATTAAAGAGACAGTAAATTTAAAAAATAATGTGCAGAATTATATAACATTATCTTAGCGGCAGCTTTTAAAAGCTTTCAGAGATTTTTGCTATCAAAGTTGTACTTACCTGGTCTCCTCTCCAGGCTCTTCTGATCGGGTCTTGGTTTTTAAAAGCGTTTTCGCGGGCGTGCTGTCTAAACACAGCACGCACAATCGAGCCATTGAACTGAATGTAGTGCAGAATTATCTAACATTATTTTATAAGTTTACTGTCCCTTTAAGAAAAGCTAATACAAGTAGAAAATCCTTTATCCAAACTGTTTGGGACTGCAAAAAGGTTTGGATTTTGGAATATTTGCATCTAAAATGGAACAAGCCAAAAAAATACAAAAAAATTAAAATTACTCCTCTACCGTCTACACAGAACTGTTTTTCAGATGGCAGCGCAGTCTTTCACAAGGAGCTTCCCAAACCTCTTTTTCCCACCTCAGGTCTCAGTAGAAAACCTCAGAAGAAAAGGCAAACAATAGTGCAATATAGCATAGCAAACAGCCTGCACTAAAAGGAACATACTCACAGGGTTACTTGAAGAAATTGAAGATTTTATTCAGAAAACACCTGAAGCATTGATAACAATAATTTCCAGCTTTAATAGAATCCAATACAAAATCTCAAAATATGAGTAAAAAAGCTTAACCGGTTTCAGCAGACACAGCTGCCTTTTTCAAGAGCAGTTAAAATCACTATGAAAAGAGCTATTATTATTATTATTAGATTTTATTAAAGCTAGAAATACTAAATTTTATGTAAAACGCCCATTATAAACCTGACTAGTCCTAAAGCCTGTGTACATGGGCTATTTTCTGCAGTGCAGCGGTCCCATGACTTTGTTTCTATTTGCTTTAAAGGGACAGTACACTGTAAAATTGTTTTTCCATAAATGTATTTTAAATTACTTGTTATACCAACTGCAGAGTATAAAATATTTGAGAAATTGCATTTTCGGGTTTATTTGTGTATCTGAAGTAGCTGGTTTTGTGCTTTGAATTCACAGCCTATTACAATGGGTTGAGCTTCAGGTAATATCAGATCTCATTATGTTATCACTTTGTGTACACACACTTGCTTCCTTATCTTATATTTGTCTGGAACACCAAAGCTCAATACATAGAGAGAACAATGGAAAATTATCATTTTATTACTTAACTATCATGTCCCCCACTGAGGGTGTAATCTCTTCTGCTGGCTGTGTTTACTTAGGCTTGTCAATAGCGTATACGCCAGTATCAAAACTTTCAGTATAGGTTGGGAAACCACAAGCTAAATCAGCTATTTCAAATGCTGAAATAGGAGTAAAGGAGCCACTTGCAACTAATTTAATACACTCTAGCAGGTAAAAAGGATCATTGGGAATAATTTAAAGGGGAGAACGTTTTTGGGTGAACTGTCCTTTTAAGTTTTACTCTGGCCTCTAAATATCAGTTAGTATCTCCCTTACTATAAAAGGGTTTCGAAAAGGTGTTGTGGAACTACCTTTTCTTAAACCTAGAACACTTCGGCTTTTCTGGAAATATCCTCCAGACTATTAAAAGCATATATAGGGATCTGGTAGCAGCTGTTATAATTAATGGTAGAGTTGCCCCAACCTTTTCCCTACTCAGAGGTACCAGGCAGGGATGCCCATTTTCCCCTCACCTATTCGACCTTGCAATAGAGCCCCTTGTTCAAGCTATAAGAGAGGAAACAGAAGGATTGTGGATTGGTGCTTCCACTGTATATTTGTCTTCTTTTTTTTTTTACGCAGAAGACATGATCCTCTTTCTCTCAGATCCACAGTCCAATCTCCCACAGTTAATGACACTTATTAAGAGGTTTGGTTCTATTTCAGGCTACCACTTAAACAATGACAAATCTGAGCTGATCTGGTTAGAACAGGGAGGTTCTGAATACACCTTTTGGATTTGATTTTAAAATAGTCAAACATGAGTTTAAATACTTAGGAATTAAATTGTCCCTCAACCCTAAACATTGGTATGCCTTTAACTACACCCCACTCCTTAAAAAAAGTTGTAGATCAATTAGAACACTGGAAAAGTTTGCCTCTTTCACTTTCTGGCCGTATAAACCTAATTAAGATGATTACTTTCCCAAAGTTATTGTATGTGTTCCAAATGTTGCCAATTAAGTTTGAAAAAAAGTAAATAAGATCACTTAACACTAAAATCCTTGACTTTGTTTGGGCAGGAAAAAAACACTGCATAGGCTCCCAGCAACTCTCAAGCTCAGTATTGCATGGAGGCTTTGGTCTCCCTAATCTTTTGCTTTACAACTGGGCAGCCCTCTCAAAATACGTACTAGATTGGTAAAGTCAACAATACTATTTTACTTTTAAAACTCTGCAAGAAGAACAAATTATACCTTACTCATTACCAGTATTACCTCACTTAGCTCCACAACAAATTCAACGTAATATAGGCGATATACTCCCAATAACTAGACCACTGAAAGCCTGGAGCTCAATATGTAGATGGCTTAAAATTCCTCAAACCCGCACTAAATACCTATCATTTCAAGGGAATCCTAATTTTGTTGCTGGCATTACTACTTCAATATAAAGTTGTTGTTTTTTTATAAGGAATTGTATTTGGTTTTAAAATTAAAGTTAAATTTGGGGACACGCAGGACCCCTGCTATCAAGACATTGATACATCATAAGTAAATTGCAAGGATTTGTGGTGAAAATAATTCACCTAGGTTGAACCCTGATGTGGGCTCTAGATATGAGGGTGCGGGAGGTGCGGCGTATACATTAAATTTAGTGTTTCAAAAAGCCAGATTACGAGTTTTGTCGGTAAAGACTTGCGGTGCTAACAAGCCTTTTTTTTCCAGCGCTCACTTTAAACAACGCTGGTATTACAAGTTTTCTGAATGGCTGCGTTAGCCTCAGAAAAGTGAGCGTTGAGCAAATTTAGCTCCACTTCTCCACTGTAATACCAGCGTTGCTTACGGTAGCGGTAAGCTGGCTAAAACGTGCTTGTGCACGATTTCCCCATAGGAAACAATGGGGCTGAGCTGGCTGAAAAAAAAACTAACACCTGCAAAAAAACAGCGTCCAGCTTCTAACGCAACCCTATTTTTTCCTATGGGGAAATAAAAAATATGTCTGCACCTAACACCCTAACATGAACCCTGAGTCTAAACACCCCTAATCTTACACTTATTAACCCCTAATCCGCCGCTCCTGACATCGTCGCCACCTACATTATACTTATGAACCCCTAATCTGCTGCCCCCAACATCGCCGACACCTACATTATAGTTATTAACCCCTAATCTGCTGCCCCCAACGTCGCCGCAACCTAACTACACTTATTAACCCCTAATCTGCCGACCGGACATCGTCGCCACTTTAATAAAACCGCCACACTCCCGCCTGGCAAACACTAGTTAATTTTTATTAACCTCTAATCTGCCTGCCCTAACATCGCCGACACCTACTTACATTTATTAACCCCTAATCTGCCACCCCCAACGTCGCTGCTACTATAATAAAGTTATTAACCCCTAAACCTAAGCCTAACCCTAACACCCCCCTAATTTAAATATAATTTAAATACATCCAAATAAAATAACTACAATTAAATACATTATTCCTATTTAAAGCTAAATACTTACCTGTAAAATAAACCATAAGATAGCGACAATATAACTAATAGTTACATTGTAGCTATCTTATGATTTATTTTTATTTTACAGGCAAGTTTGTATTTATTTTAACTAGGTAGAATAGCTATTAAAGAGTAATTAACTATTTAATAACTACCTAGCTAAAATAAGTACAAAATTACCTTTAAAATAAATCCTAACCTAAGTTACAATTAAAGTTACAATTACACCTAACACTATACTATCATTAAATAAATTACCTAAACTACCTACAATTAATTACAATTAAATACAGGTAGCCCTCAGTTTACGCCGGGGTTAGGTTCCAGAAGGAATGGTTGTAAATCGAAACCGTTGTAAATTGAAACCCAGTTTATATTCAATGGGAAGTGAGGGAGTTAGGTTCCAGGCCTCACTCAAAATTGTCATAAAAACACCTAATACATTCTTTTTAAAGCTTTGAAATGAAGACTTTAAATGCGAAACAGCATTATAAACCTAATAATATAGGTTGTATCATCATCAAACTAAGTTTAATGAACAAAAACATTTGCTAACAGCACCTACTAAAATAATCACACAAACACAGACTGTATCATCATCAATCTAAGTTTAATGAACAAAAACAAAATAATCACACAACAGACTGTATCATCATCAAACTAAGTTTAATGAACAAAAACAAAATAATCACACAACAGACTGTATCATCATCAAACTAAGTTTAATGTAGAAAAACGATTTTTCTCCAACATATGTGTGTCCGGTCCACGGCGTCATCCTTACTTGTGGGATATTCTCTTCCCCAACAGGAAATGGCAAAGAGCCCAGCAAAGCTGGTCACATGATCCCTCCTAGGCTCCGCCTTCCCCAGTCATTCTCTTTGCCGTTGTACAGGCAACATCTCCACGGAGATGGCTTAGAGTTTTTTGGTGTTTAACTGTAGTTTTTATTATTCAATCAAGAGTTTGTTATTTTAAAATAGTGCTGGTATGTACTATTTACTCTGAAACAGAAAGGTGATGAAGATTTCTGTTTGTAAGAGGAAAATGATTTTAGCAACCGTTACTAAAATCGATGGCTGTTTCCACACAGGACTGTTGAGAGGAATTAACTTCAGTTGGGGGAAACAGTGAGCAGACTTTTGCTGCTTGAGGTATGACACATTTCTAACAAGACGATGTAATGCTGGAAGCTGTCATTTTCCCTATGGGATCCGGTAAGCCATTTTTATTACATAAGAAAAAAAGGGCTTCACAAGGGCTTTTAAGACTGTAGACATTTTCTGGGCTAAAACGATTGATATATAAACATATTTTATACTTCATAGCTTTGAGGAATTATTTTATTCTTGGGAATTATGTAAAATAACCGGCAGGCACTGTATTGGACACCTTATCCTCTAGGGGCTTTCCCTAATCATAGGCAGAGCCTCATTTTCGCGCCTCTATTGCGCACTTGTTTTTAGGAAGCATGACATGCAGATGCATGTGTGAGGAGCTCTGATACACAGAAAAGACTTTCTGAAGGCGTCATTTGGTATCGTATTCCCCTTTGGGCTTGGTTGGGTCTCAGCAAAGCAGATACCAGGGACTGTAAAGGGGTTAAATATAAAAACGGCTCCGGTTCCGTTATTTTAAGAGTTAAAGCTTTCAAATTTGGTGTGCAATACTTTTAAGGCTTTAAGACACTGTGGTGAAATTTTGGTGAATTTTGAACAATTCCTTCATACTTTTTCACATTTGCAGTAATAAAGTGTGTTCAGTTTAAAATTTAAAGTGACAGTAACGGTTTTATTTTAAAACGTTTTTTGTACTTTGTTATCAAGTTTATGCCTGTTTAACATGTCTGAACTACCAGATAGACTGTGTTCTGTATGTGGGGAAGCCAAGGTTCCTTCTCATTTAAATAGATGTGATTTATGTGACACAAAATTTAGAGAAAATGATGCCCAAGATGATTCCTCAAGTGAGGGGAGTAAGCATGGTACTGCATCATCCCCTCCTTCGTCTACACCAGTCTTGCCCACACAGGAGGCCCCTAGTACATCTAGTGCGCCAATACTCCTTACTATGCAACAATTAACGGCTGTAATGGATAATTCTATCAAAAACATTTAAACATTTTAGCCAAAATGCCCACTTATCAGCGAAAGCGCGACTGCTCTGTTTTAGAAAATACTGAAGAGCATGAGGACGCTGATGATATTGGTTCTGAAATGCCCCTACACCAGTCTGAGGGGGCCAGGGAGGTTTTGTCTGAGGGAGAAATTTCAGATTCAGGGAAAATTTCTCAACAAGCTGAACCTGATGTGATTACATTTAAATTTAAATTGGAACATCTCCGCGCCCTGCTTAAGGAGGTGTTATCTACTCTGGATGATTGTGAGAATTTGGTCATTCCAGAGAAATTATGTAAAATGGACAAGTTCCTAGAGGTCCCGGGGCCCCCCGAAGCTTTTCCTATACCCAAGCGGGTGGCGGACATTGTAAATAAAGAATGGGAAAGGCCCGGCATACCTTTCGTCCCTCCCCCTATATTTAAGAAATTGTTTCCTATGGTCGACCCCAGAAAGGACTTATGGCAGACAGTCCCCAAGGTCGAGGGGGCGGTTTCTACTCTAAACAAACGCACCACTATACCCATAGAAGATAGTTGTGCTTTCAAAGATCCTATGGATAAAAAATTAGAGGGTTTGCTTAAAAAGATGTTTGTTCAGCAAGGTTACCTTCTACAACCAATTTCATGCATTGTTCCTGTCACTACAGCAGCGTGTTTCTGGTTCGATGAACTAGAAAAGGCGCTCAATAAAGATTCTTCTTATGAGGAGATTTTGGACAGAATTCATGCTCTCAAATTGGCTAACTCTTTCACCCTAGACGCCACTTTGCAATTGGCTAGATTAGCGGCGAAAAATTCTGGGTTTGCTATTGTGGCGCGCAGAGCGCTTTGGCTAAAATCTTGGTCAGCGGATGCGTCTTCCAAGAACAAATTGCTTAACATTCCTTTCAAGGGGAAAACGCTGTTTGGCCCTGACTTGAAAGAGATTATTTCTGATATCACTGGGGGCAAGGGCCACGCCCTTCCTCAGGATAGGTCTTTCAAGGCCAAAAATAAACCTAATTTTCGTCCCTTTCGCAGAAACGGACCAGCCCCAAGTGCTACGTCCTCTAAGCAAGAGGGTAATACTTCTCAAGCCAAGCCAGCCTGGAGGCCAATGCAAGGCTGGAACAAAGGAAAGCAGGCCAAGAAACCTGCCACTGCTACCAAGACAGCATGAGATGTTGGCCCCCGATCCGGGACCGGATCTGGTGGGGGGCAGACTCTCTCTCTTCGCTCAGGCTTGGGCAAGAGATGTTCTGGATCCTTGGGCGCTAGAAATAGTCTCCCAAGGTTATCTTCTGGAATTCAAGGGGCTTCCCCCAAGGGGGAGGTTCCACAGGTCTCAATTGTCTTCAGACCACATCAAAAAACAGGCATTCTTACATTGTGTAGAAGACCTGTTAAAAATGGGAGTGATTCATCCTGTTCCATTAGGAGAACAAGGGATGGGGTTCTACTCCAATCTGTTCGTAGTTCCCAAAAAAGAGGGAACATTCAGACCAATCTTAGATCTCAAGATCCTAAACAAGTTTCTCAAGGTTCCATCGTTCAAAATGGAAACCATTCGAACAATTCTTCCTTCCATCCAGGAAGGTCAATTCATGACCACGGTGGATTTAAAGGATGCGTATCTACATATTCCTATCCACAAGGAACATCATCGGTTCCTAAGGTTCGCATTCCTGGACAAGCATTACCAGTTTGTGGCACTTCCGTTCGGATTAGCCACTGCTCCAAGAATTTTCACAAAGGTACTAGGGTCCCTTCTAGCGGTGCTAAGACCAAGGGGCATTGCATTAGTACCTTACTTGGACGACATTCTGATTCAAGCGTCGTCCCTTCCACAAGCAAAGGCTCACACGGACATTGTCCTGGCCTTTCTCAGATCTCACGGGTGGAAAGTGAACGTAGAAAAAAGTTCTCTATCTCCGTCAACAAGGGTTCCCTTCTTGGGAACAATAATAGACTCCTTAGAAATGAGGATTTTTCTGACAAAGGCCAGAAAATCAAAACTTCTAAACTCTTGTCAAGTACTTCATTCTGTTCCTCTTCCTTCCATAGCGCAGTGCATGGAAGTAATAGGTTTGATGGTAGCGGCAATGGACATAGTTCCTTTTGCGCGAATTCATCTAAGACCATTACAACTGTGCATGCTCAGTCAGTGGAATGGGGATTATACAGACTTGTCTCCGACGATACAAGTAGATCAGAGGACCAGAGATTCACTCCGTTGGTGGCTGTCCCTGGACAACCTGTCACAGGGGATGAGCTTCCGCAGACCAGAGTGGGTCATTGTCACGACCGACGCCAGTCTGGTGGGCTGGGGCGCGGTCTGGGGACCCCTGAAAGCTCAGGGTCTTTGGTCTCGGGAAGAATCTCTTCTCCCGATAAATATTCTGGAACTGAGAGCGATAGCCAATGCTCTCAAGGCTTGGCCTCAGCTAGCAAAGGCCAAATTCATACGGTTTCAATCAGACAACATGACGACTGTTGCATACATCAACCATCAGGGGGGAACAAGGAGTTCCCTGGCGATGGAAGAAGTGACCAAAATCATTCAATGGGCGGAGACTCACTCCTGCCACTTGTCTGCAATCCACATCCCAGGAGTGGAAAATTGGGAAGCGGATTTTCTGAGTCGTCAGACATTTCATCCGGGGGAGTGGGAACTCCATCCGGAAATCTTTGCCCAAATTACTCAGTTGTGGGGCATTCCAGACATGGATCTGATGGCCTCTCGTCAGAACTTCAAGGTTCCTTGCTACGGGTCCAGATCCAGGGATCCCAAGGCGACTCTAGTAGATGCACTAGTAGCACCTTGGACCTTCAAACTAGCTTATGTATTCCCGCCGTTTCCTCTCATCCCCAGGCTGGTAGCCAGGATCAATCAGGAGAGGGCATCGGTGATCTTGATAGCTCCTGCGTGGCCACGCAGGACTTGGTATGCAGACCTGGTGAATATGTCATCGGCTTCACCATGGAAGCTACCTTTGAGACGGGACCTTCTTGTTCAAGGTCCGTTCGAACATCCGAATCTGGTCTCACTCCAACTGACTGCCTGGAGATTGAACGCTTGATCTTATCAAAGCGAGGGTTCTCAGATTCTGTCATTGATACTCTTGTTCAGGCCAGAAAGCCTGTAACTAGAAAAATCTACCACAAAATATGGAAAAAATATATCTGTTGGTGTGAATCTAAAGGATTCCCTTGGGACAAGATAAAAATTCCTAGGATTCTATCCTTTCTTCAAGAAGGTTTGGAGAAAGGATTATCTGCAAGTTCTTTGAAGGGACAGATTTCTGCCTTATCTGTGTTACTTCACAAAAAGCTGGCAGCTGTGCCAGATGTTCAAGCCTTTGTTCAGGCTCTGGTTAGAATCAAGCCTGTTTACAAACCTTTGACTCCTCCTTGGAGTCTCAATTTAGTTCTTTCAGTTCTTCAGGGGGTTCCGTTTGAACCCTTACATTCCGTTGATATTAAGTTATTATCTTGGAAAGTTTTGTTTTTGGTTGCAATTTCTTCTGCTAGAAGAGTTTCAGAATTATCTGCTCTGCAGTGTTCTCCTCCTTATCTGGTGTTCCATGCAGATAAGGTGGTTTTGCGTACTAAACCTGGTTTTCTTCCGAAAGTTGTTTCTAACAAAAACATTAACCAGGAGATAGTCGTGCCTTCTTTGTGTCCGAATCCAGTTTCAAAGAAGGAACGTTTGTTGCACAATTTGGATGTTGTTCGTGCTTTAAAATTCTATTTAGATGCTACAAAGGATTTTAGACAAACATCTTCCTTGTTTGTTGTTTATTCTGGTAAAAGGAGAGGTCAAAAAGCAACTTCTACCTCTCTCTCCTTTTGGCTTAAAAGCATCATCAGATTGACTTACGAGACTGCCGGACGGCAGCCTCCTGAAAGAATCACAGCCCATTCCACTAGGGCTGTGGCTTCCACATGGGCCTTCAAGAACGAGGCTTCTGTTGATCAGATATGTAAGGCAGCGACTTGGTCTTCACTGCACACTTTTACTAAATTTTACAAATTTGATACTTTTGTTTCTTCTGAGGCTATTTTTGGGAGAAAGGTTTTGCAAGCCGTGGTGCCTTCCATCTAGGTGACCTGATTTGCTCCCTCCCTTCATCCGTGTCCTAAAGCTTTGGTATTGGTTCCCACAAGTAAGGATGACGCCGTGGGCCGGACACACCTATGTTGGAGAAAACAGAATTTATGTTTACCTGATAAATTACTTTCTCCAACGGTGTGTCCGTTCCACGGCCCGCCCTGGTTTTTTAATCAGGTCTGATAATTTATTTTCTTTAACTACAGTCACCACGGTATCATATGATTTCTCCTATGCAAATATTCCTCCTTTACGTCGGTCGAATGACTGGGGAAGGCGGAGCCTAGGAGGGATCATGTGACCAGCTTTGCTGGGCTCTTTGCCATTTCCTGTTGGGGAAGAGAATATCCCACAAGTAAGGATGACGCCGTGGACCGGACACACCGTTGGAGAAAGTAATTTATCAGGTAAACATAAATTCTGTTTTTACTGTTGCATTTTTCTGCAGATAAGGGAAGTGGCTGCTAGATCTTGTTCCTTTAAAAATGGCTCCATTTCTCAGATCTGGTTATACACTGATTAGCAACACAGAAAGTCAGCGCACCCAGCACAAAAGGGAGACACAGGCAACAGGAACATGTAGAAATGTGATTTATTGCAATGTTAACAAATTCACATTACAAAGCTTATCGAAGTGTAATGGCTGGCAGTACCAGTCAAGGGAAAAACAGGTCAGACGCGTTTCCTAATGCATGAAGCACAAAATCCTCAGTGACTCCTGTCCTCGCACCAGCTGAAGAGTGAGTACTACGTCAGCACGTTACTACGTGCCATTGGAGGAAGGATTCACTAGGTGAAGGCCACTGCAGTTCTTTGGATCAATCGGCAGCCGTGTTTGAGCGCTCCCTGACACAAGTTTGGATTATACACTGATTAGCCTGAATGTGTTTAATCACACAACAGACTGTATCATCATCAAACTAAGTTTAATGAACAAAAACGTTTTTTTACTTGCCTTTTTCTGCAGCTAAGGGAAGTGGCTGCTAGATCTTGTTCCTTTAAAAACGGCTCTATTTCTCAGATCTGGTTATACACTGATTAGCCTGCCTGTGTTTAATCACACAACAGACTGTATCATCATCAAACTAAGTTTAATGAACAAAAATGTTTTTTACTTGACTTTTTCTGCAAACAGTTCTCTGCATTGAGTCTGCAGCTAAGGGAAGTGGCTGCTAGATCTTGTTCCTTTGAAAGCTGATCCATTGATCACGTCTGGCTTGCTTTTCTTTGCATGTGTTTGCTGCAACACAAGCGGACAGCTCCACCTACTGGCTATTTTAATGTATGCATGTGCTAATGCTTTCAATAGCAGTCAATGCTTTTCAATAGCAGTCACATGACTGAAAAAAAGGGCGTTATTCTGAAACGGCGCAACTTAAACCGTCGTAAACCGAGGGCCACCTGTACAATAAACTAAATTAGGAAAACAAACAAACACTAAATTACAAAGAAATTTTTTTTACAGAAAATAAAAAAAATTACCAGAAGTTTATACCAATTACACCTAATCTAAGCCCCCTAATAAAATGAAAAAGCCCCCCAAAATAATAAAATTCCCTACCCTACACTAAATTACAAATAGCCCTTAAAAGGGCCTTTTGCGGGACATTGCCCCAAAGTAATCAGCTCTTTTACCAGCCCTTAAAAGGGCTTTTTGCAGGGCATTGCCCCAAAGTAATCAGCTCTTTTACCTGTAAAAAAAAGAAATACAATACCCCCCCCCAACATTACAACCCAACTTGAGCCGTCAGCACCCACAGAAGAGCTGTCTATATAGCTCCTCCCCTAATTGCCACCTCCCAGTCATTCTCTTGCAGCTCTCGACAAGTGAAGTAGCTAGAGAGATGTGGTGCATTAATGTAGTTTTACTTCAATCAAAAGTTTGTTATTTTCAAATAGTACCGGAGTTGTACTATTTTAGCCTCAGGCAGAAAGTTGAAGAAGAGTCTGCCTGTGGTCTTTGATGATCTTAGCAGGTTGTAACTAAGATCCATTGCTGTTCTCACACATAACTGAAGAGATGGGTAACTTCAGCTGGGGGAATAGCGTGCAGGGTCCCCTGCTCTGAGGTATGTGCCGTTTTAAATTTTTCTAGAGAAATTATATGCTAGAAAATTATACAAAGATCAAACAGAGAGAATGTATTCACAACATACACTACTGTTGTGAAAAAGCAAGGGATAAAAAAAGGCACACAGAATTTTGGTAAATACTTAAATTTATTAATTCCTATTTAGATCCCAAACCACACTTATGTGGATCACAAAAAATGACAAAGTCAATCATGTTTTGAAAGTGAGCATTTTTTAACTAAAACAGCAGAATTCAAAAACTAAATGCTACTAAATGCCATAAACCTCTAAGCATACGTATGCTAATAAACTAGGGGTGCAGCCTAACCTACTATCTATGACACAGACATATATCTATAACATAGGCAGGTAACATATAGTAAGCAAAAAACGTAAGTAAATTAGCATTGCGGTTACAAGTGAAAACATAAAAAAGACATTTTCATTTAATCCTAAATACATCAGAATAAATGACCGGCAAATGTCTTAGTGTAGCATCTGAGATACAGACAATGGTGATTGCTGCTGGAAATACAAGTTCAGTTATTTTACTTAGCTGCTGTATGTGGATCCATTATTCCAAAACAGAGAGGATGCTGCATTCAGAGCGTGTGATGTCACTTGCAGCCTAAGGTGTGGTTGTAAACCTGCTGGCAATAGGTTCAGTTGCAGGGGGTGTGTCCCAAAGGCCGAGAATCCGTCCACTGGATTGGTCAGTTGCTCAGGTGAAAGAAACCAGGCTTCCACCGATGTTGTGTAGCTAAGCACATAAGTACATACCAGGATGCACCTTGTACTCCGGAAAATAGGTTGGAACAGCCACCCACGAGAGCCAAAGGATTTCTCAGTAAAAGGGATCTCTAATTTTATAACCCCTTCAGATAGATTTTGCACGTTCAGTCCAGCGCAAATAAAGAAACCACAGTCTCCAATACTTAGCCGCTTTTCAAGCACACACGCTCTTTCTCAGCATGTAATGTCAGCATGAAGTCAGTTCCAGGGCTAACAAAAAACTTGTACCGCAATGTCTTTTTCTTTGCTTTATTTGAATAGTGCTTTAGAAGAAAGACAGGAGTTAGTCGACCTCACTCCTGGCTAGTATAGCACATAGGTGCCAAAATTACACAAAGTGCCAACTCAATTTTCACCCCTGCAGCAAGATTTGTGTCTAAGGGGTTCATCAGGGCATATTCTTCCATACCGGATATCCTCTATTTATGGACCTACCTGTGATTCCACAGGTGATCTAATTGCTAAACAGCTGCTATTTTCTTAAAGCTGTATACAGCAAAGAGCCCTATTATAGTAATACTTGTGTTCATAGTTAAAAGGTGCCAAAATATAGAAGCTTTGTAATTATTAATTAAATAGATAAACTCAATTCCTAAGCTTTTCTAAACAAAGCTAAAAGCGGCCTTTTAATGATCACTTCCAAATTACGGCGCACACTCTATCAGCAAAATACCTATAGAAAACTGGCAAATTCCAGCTTTTCATTTAAACCTGTTGGGAATCTCGTTCCTAGTTTATAGATCCATTTTGCTTCTTTTTGCAAAAGGATTTTTTCATTATTGCCACCTCTACCATTAGTGATTCCTTTATCAATATTGATAAACTTTAAAGATTCCACATTTCCTTTATGAAACATTTCAAAATGTCTCGCTACACTGGTGTCATTGCAATGAGCAATATCATCACGATGCTCTTGTACCCGGTCCTTCACAAGCCTCTTCGTTTTTCCTACGTAAAAGACCGGGCACGAACATCTAAGAAGATATACAGCTCCCTCAGACTTGCAATTGAAGAAATATTTTATATCGTAAGTCTTACCATCCTGTACTGAGAATTGCTTTGCGCTATCCATGTGGACACAGTATACACAGTGTCCACATGGATAGCTGCCTTTGATCCCCCTGTCCTTTCTAAGCCAGTCTGCATCAGATGGACCCCTGGAAAATTGACTTTTTACCAGGATATCCCTCAGACTTTTTGATTTTCTGGCTGTCATTAAAGGTTTCTCTCCAATTGCATTTTTTACCTTGTCATCCAAGGTCAGAATGTTCCAATTTTTATTCATCACTGACCTAATATTGTTCCATTGATTATTAAATCTAGAGATAAATCTAATGTTTCCCCCATCTGATTTAAATTTTCCTCCATACAAAAGGTCATCTCTCTGGGTCTTTCGGGCCTTCCAAAGTGCCTTTTTAAGGGACTTATTGGAGTATCCTCTTAGTAAAAACCTATCCTTCATCATTTTAGCATGTATATCAAACTTGGAAAGTGATGAACAATTCCTCCTTAAACGGAGGAATTGTCCATAGGGAATGCCTTTCTTTAAATGTGAGGGATGGCTGCTCTCAGCATGAAGAATGTTATTAGTGGCATTTTTCTTCCTGTAATTCTCAGTGACTAATCTATTACCCTCTTTTTTGATGGTAATATCAAGGAAGTTAAGTTCCTTAGGATTGGTCTCAGAAGTGAGGATGATGTTCCTGTCATTATCTCTTTTTAAATTGTTAAATGAGGCGAGAAGAAAAGGGACTATTGACCAAAAAGAATTTAAATTTCTATTTCCAGAACATCCGGTTATGCCAGTGTTTTATATCTTGCCAAAATTGCACAAAAATATGAAATGCCCTCCGGGGAGACCCATAGTCTCCGGAATAGGCAGTATCACCGAAAACATTGGAGAGTACGTGGATAAATATCTACGTCCTTTCCTCTTAACACTTCCATCGTATGTAAAAGATACGGCGGACCTTTTGAGAAAATTGGATGGAGTAATGGTCAATGAAAAAACAATTCTGGCATCTTTGGATGTAGAAGGGTTGTACTCCTCAATTCCTCATAAAATTGGTCTACAGGCTATCAGGAAATTCCTTGAAACAAGGGGTCCATCCTTCTCTGAACACTCAGATTTCGTAATTTCACTGCTGGAATTTGTCCTACATAATAATGTATTCTCATTTGATGGACAAGTCTATCGTCAACTGCGGGGCACGGCTATGGGGGCAGTATGTGCCCCCACATATGCCTGCCTGCACTTGGGGGCATGGGAGTCTGATATCTTTGAGGTTTTCGGTGATACTTTCAATGGAAAGGTCTTAATGTGGGTTAGGTATGTGGATGATGTTCTTGTCTTGTGGGATGGTGTGGAAGAAGAGTTCAACCTGTTTGTTTACCAATTAAACCATAATGACAGGAACATCATCCTCACTTCTGAGACCAATCCTAAGGAACTTAACTTCCTTGATATTACCATCAAAAAAGAGGGTAATAGATTAGTCACTGAGAATTACAGGAAGAAAAATGCCACTAATAACATTCTTCATGCTGAGAGCAGCCATCCCTCACATTTAAAGAAAGGCATTCCCTATGGACAATTCCTCCGTTTAAGGAGGAATTGTTCATCACTTTCCAAGTTTGATATACATGCTAAAATGATGAAGGATAGGTTTTTACTAAGAGGATACTCCAATAAGTCCCTTAAAAAGGCACTTTGGAAGGCCCGAAAGACCCAGAGAGATGACCTTTTGTATGGAGGAAAATCTAAATCAGATGGGGGAAACATTAGATTTATCTCTAGATTTAATAATCAATGGAACAATATTAGGTCAGTGATGAATAAAAATTGGAACATTCTGACCTTGGATGACAAGGTAAAAAATGTAATTGGAGAGAAACCTTTAATGACAGCCAGAAAATCAAAAAGTCTGAGGGATATCCTGGTAAAAAGTCAATTTTCCAGGGGTCCATCTGATGCAGACTGGCTTAGAAAGGACAGGGGGATCAAAGGCAGCTATCCATGTGGACACTGTGTATACTGTGTCCACATGGATAGCGCAAAGCAATTCTCAGTACAGGATGGTAAGACTTACGATATAAAATATTTCTTCAATTGCAAGTCTGAGGGAGCTGTATATCTTCTTAGATGTTCGTGCCCGGTCTTTTACGTAGGAAAAACGAAGAGGCTTGTGAAGGACCGGGTACAAGAGCATCGTGATGATATTGCTCATTGCAATGACACCAGTGTAGCGAGACATTTTGAAATGTTTCATAAAGGAAATGTGGAATCTTTAAAGTTTATCATTATTGATAAAGGAATCACTAATGGTAGAGGTGGCAATAATGAAAAAATCCTTTTGCAAAAAGAAGCAAAATGGATCTATAAACTAGGAACGAGATTCCCAACAGGTTTAAATGAAAAGCTGGAATTTGCCAGTTTTCTATAGGTATTTTGCTGATAGAGTGTGCGCCGTAATTTGGAAGTGATCATTAAAAGGCCGCTTTTAGCTTTGTTTAGAAAAGCTTAGGAATTGAGTTTATCTATTTAATTAATAATTACAAAGCTTCTATATTTTGGCACCTTTTAACTATGAACACAAGTATTACTATAATAGGGCTCTTTGCTGTATACAGCTTTAAGAAAATAGCAGCTGTTTAGCAATTAGATCACCTGTGGAATCACAGGTAGGTCCATAAATAGAGGATATCCGGTATGGAAGAATATGCCCTGATGAACCCCTTAGACACAAATCTTGCTGCAGGGGTGAAACGTGCGTTGGCACTTTGTGTAATTTTGGCACCTATGTGCTATACTAGCCAGGAGTGAGGTCGACTAACTCCTGTCTTTCTTCTAAAGCACTATTCAAATAAAGCAAAGAAAAAGACATTGCGGTACAAGTTTTTTGTTAGCCCTGGAACTGACTTCATGCTGACATTACATGCTGAGAAAGAGCGTGTGTGCTTGAAAAGCGGCTAAGTATTGGAGACTGTGGTTTCTTTATTTGCGCTGGACTGAACGTGCAAAATCTATCTGAAGGGGTTATAAAATTAGAGATCCCTTTTACTGAGAAATCCTTTGGCTCTCGTGGGTGGCTGTTCCAACCTATTTTCCGGAGTACAAGGTGCATCCTGGTATGTACTTATGTGCTTAGCTACACAACATCGGTGGAAGCCTGGTTTCTTTCACCTGAGCAACTGACCAATCCAGTGGACGGATTCTCGGCCTTTGGGACACACCCCCTGCAACTGAACCTATTGCCAGCAGGTTTACAACCACACCTTAGGCTGCAAGTGACATCACACGCTCTGAATGCAGCATCCTCTCTGTTTTGGAATAATGGATCCACATACAGCAGCTAAGTAAAATAACTGAACTTGTATTTCCAGCAGCAATCACCATTGTCTGTATCTCAGATGCTACACTAAGACATTTGCCGGTCATTTATTCTGATCTATTTAGGATTAAATGAAAATGTCTTTTTTATGTTTTCACTTGTAACCGCAATGCTAATTTACTTACGTTTTTTGCTTACTATATGTTACCTGCCTATGTTATAGATATATGTCTGTGTCATAGATAGTAGGTTAGGCTGCACCCCTAGTTTATTAGCATACGTATGCTTAGAGGTTTATGGCCTTTAGTAGCATTTAGTTTTTGAATTCTGCTGTTTTAGTTAAAAAATGCTCACTTTCAAAACATGATTGACTTTGTCATTTTTTGTGATCCACATAAGTGTGGTTTGGGATCTAAATAGGAATTAATAAATTTAAGTATTTACCAAAATTCTGTGTTGCCTTTTTTTATCCCTTGCTTTTTCACAACAGTAGTGTATGTTGTGAATACATTCTCTCTGTTTGATCTTTGTATAATTCATTTTCAAGGGTGGCACCAGTGAATAATTATCCTGTTTTGTTTCAGCAGTATTATCTACTCTCTCATACACTTTTTTCATATATGCTAGAAAATGCTGACAATACCGGATTTATTTAAGGTAAGCCTGATTACAGTGATTTAATAACGACTGGTATCATGCTTGCTGTAAAGGGTAATATTTTTATTATTTACTCACATTACTGAATAGATGTAACGTTTGCTTGAAGGTGTATAAACGTTTTTTACATATTGGTGATAAAACTTTATTCTGGGGCCCAGTTTTTTCCACATGGCTGACTAGATTATGCCTAGGGATAGTTTTTTAAGGCCCTCCCACAGTGAGTACAGGTTGGGAGGGGCCTATTTTCGCGCCTAAATTGCGCATTAGTTTTTGCAGCTTGAGACATCCAGCTTCCCCGAAGGAGTCCCCTGAACATTTAGGACCTCTCTAAAGGGTTTTTGTGCCTTCCAAAGTCGTTGTATGGGCAGGTAGGGCCACAGTAGAGCTGTGGCAGTTTGTTGTGACTGTTTAAAAACGTTTATATCGTTTTTTTTTTAATCCGGTTTTGAAACTAAGGGGTTAATCATCCATTTGCAAGTGGGTGCAATGCTCTTTCAGCCTATTATACACACTGTAAAAATTTCGTAAGATTTACTGCTTTTTTCACTGTTTTGCAGTTTATGTGATTGTTTTTTTTCTCTTAAAGGCACAGTAGCGTTTTTATTTTTTTGCTTGTTCACAGTTATTAAAGTGTTTTCCAAGCTTGCTGGTCTCATTACTAGTCTGTTTAAACATGTCTGACATAGAGGAAACTCATTGTTCATTATGTTTAGAAGCCATTGTGGAACCCCCTCTTAGAATGTGTACCAAATGCACTGATTTTACTATAGATTACAAAGACCATATTCTGGCTTTAAAAAATTTATCACCATAAGAAATTGACAAGGAGGAAGTTATGCCGTCTAACTCTCCCCACGTGTCAGATCCTATAAATCCCGCTCAGGGGACGCCTAGTACATCTAGCGCGCCCATTGCGTATACCTTGCAAGACATGGCGGCAGTTATGAATCATACCCTTACAGAGGTATTATCTAAACTGCCAGGATTGCAAGGAAAGCGAGACAGCTCTGGGACTAGAATAAATACAGAGCTCTCTGACGCTTTAGTAGCTATGTCTGATACACCCTCACATTATACTGAAGCTGAAGCAGGAGAGCTTCAATCTGTGGGTGATTTTACTGACTCAGGGAAGATACTTCAATCTGATTCTGATATGTCTACATTTAAATTTAAGCTTGAACACCTCCGCGTATTGCTCAGGGAGGTTTTAGCAACTCTGGACGACTGTGACACTATTGTAGTCCCAGAGAAATTATGTAGATTGGATAAATACTATGCAGTACCTACTTACACTGATGTTTTTCCAATCCCTAAAAGGTTTTCTGAAATTATTACTAAGGAATGGGATAGACCAGGTGTACCGTTCTCTCCCCCTCCTGTTTTTAAAAAGATGTTTCCTATAGACGCCGCTACACGGGACTTATGGCAGACGGTCCCTAAAGTGGAGGGAGCAGTTTCTACTCTAGCTAAGCGTACCACTATCCCTGTCGAGGATAGTTGTGCTTTTCTAGATCCAATGGATAAAAAATTAGAGGGTTACCTTAAGAAAATTTTTATTCAACAAGGTTTTATTCTCCAGCCTCTTGCATGCATTGCCCCAGTCACTGCTGCCGCGGCTTTCTGGTTTGAGTCCCTAGAGGAGACTCTACAGGTTGAAACCCCGTTGGAAGATATTATTGACAAGCTTAGGGCCCTTAAGCTAGCCAATTCATTTGTTTCTGATGCCGTTGTTCATTTAACCAAGCTAACAGCTAAAAATTCAGGCGCGTAGGGCGCTATGGCTTAAATCCTGGTCAGCTGACGTGACTTCAAAGTCTAAACTTCTCAACATTCCCTTCAAAGGACAGACCCTATTCGGGACTCGACTGAAGGAGATAATTTCTGACATCACTGGAGGAAAAGGTCACGCCCTTCCTCAAGACAGGTCCAACATATTAAGGACCAAACAGTCTAGTTTTCGGCCCGTTCAAAACTTCAAGAGTGGCGCAGCTTCAACTTCCTCTAACACAAAACAAGAGGGAACTTTTGCCCAGTCTATGCCGGTCTGGAGACCTAACCAGGCTTGGAACAAGGGGAAACAGGCCAAAAAGCCTGCTGCTGCCTCTAAGACAGCATGAAGGAGCAGCCCCCAATCCGGAAACGGATCTAGTAGGGGGCAGACTCCCTCTCTTCGCCCAGGCTTGGGCAAGAGATGTCCAGGATCCCTGGGCATTGGAGCGTCTGACTGCTTGGAGATTGAACGCTTGATTTTATCAAAGCGTGGTTTTTCCGAGTCGGTCATTGATACCTTAATTCAGACTCGAAAGCCTGTCACCAGGAAAATCTATCATAAGATATGGTGTAAATATCTTCATTGGTTTGAATCCAAGGGTTACTCATGAAGTAAAGTCAGGATTCCCAGGATATTGTCTTTTCTCCAAGAAGGATTGGAGAAGGGATTGTCAGCTAGTTCCTTAAAGGGACAGATTTCTGCTCTGTCTATTCTTTTGCACAAGCGTCTGGCGGATGTTCCAGACGTTCAGGCGTTTTGTCAGGCTTTAGTTAGAATCAAGCCTGTGTTTAAACCTGTTGCTCCGCCATGGAGTTTAAATTTAGTTCTTAAAGTTCTTCAAGGGGTTCCGTTTGAACCTCTGCATTCCATAGATATCAAGCTTTTATCTTGGAAAGTTCTGTTTTTGGTAGCTATCTCTTCGGCTTGAAGAGTTTCAGAGTTATCTGCCTTACAGTGTGATTCCCCTTATCTGATCTTCCATGCAGATAAGGTAGTGTTGCGTACCAAACCTGGGTTTCTTCCTAAGGTGGTATCTAATAAGGATATCAATCAGGAGATTGTTGTTCCGTCACTGTGTCCTAATCCTTCTTCAAAGAAGGAACATCTATTACACAATCTTGATGTGGTTCGTGCTTTAAAGTTTTATTTACAAGCTACTCAAGATTTTCGTCAAACATCTGCATTTTTTATTGTCTACTCTGGACAGAGGAAAGGCCAAAAGGCTTCTGCAACTTCTCTTTCCTTTTGGTTAAGAAGTATAATCCGCTTATCTTATGAGACTGCTGGCCAGCAGCCTCCTGTAAGAATTACAGCTCATTCCACTAGAGCAGTGGCTTCCACATGGGCTTTTAAAAATGAGGCTTCTGTTGAACAGATTTGTAAGGTGGCGACTTGGTCTTCGCTCCATACTTTTTCTAAATTCTACAAATTTGATACTTTTGCTTCTTCGGAGGCTATTTTTGGGAGAAAGGTCTTACAGGCAGTGGTGCCTTCCATTTAAGCGCCTGCCTTGTCCCTCCCTTCATCCGTGTCCTATAGCTTTGGTATTGGTATCCCACAAGTAATGGATGAATCCGTGGACTGGATACACCTTACAAGAGAAAACAAAATTTATGCTTACCTGATAAATTTATTTCTCTTGTGGTGTATCCAGTCCACGGCCCGCCCTGTCATTTTAAGGCAGGTGTTTTTTAATTTTTAAACTACAGTCACCACTGCACCCTATAGTTTCTCCTTTCTCTTGCTTGTCTTCGGTCGAATGACTGGGAGGTGGCAGTTAGGGGAGGAGCTATATAGACAGCTCTGCTGTGGGTGATCCTCTTGCAGCTTCCTGTTGGGAAGGAGAATATCCCACAAGTAATGGATGAATCCGTGGACTGGATACACCAAAAGAGAAATAAATTTATCAGGTAAGCATAAATTTTGTTTTTGTACTTATTTTAGCTAGGTAGTTATTAAATAGTTATTAACTATTTAATAGCTATTCTACCTAGTTAAAATAAATACAAAGTTGCCAGTAAAATAAAAATAAATCATAAGATAGCTACAATGTAACTATTAGTTATATTGTAGCTATCTTATGGTTTATTTTACAGGTAAGTATTTAGTTTTAAATAGGAATAATGTATTTAGTTGTAGTTATTTTATTTAGATGTATTTAAATTATATTTAAATTAGGGGGTGTTAGGGTTAGACTTAGACTTATAGACTTAGGTTTAGGGGTTAATAACTTTATTATAGTAGCGGCGACGTTGGGGGTGGCAGATTAGGGGTTAATAAATGTAAGTAGGTGTCGGCAATGTTAGGGCAGGGAGATTAGAGGTTAATAAAAATTAACTAGTGTTTGCGAGGCGGGAGTTCGGCGGTTTAGGGGTTAATACATTTATTAAAGTAGCGGCGATGTCCGGTCGGCAGATATGGGGTTAGTTATACTTTTTAGCACTTTAGTTAAGATTTTTATGTTCCGGCGTTAGCCCATAAAACATTTAACTACTGACTTTTAAATGCGGTAGAAGTCTTGACAGGAGAGGGTCTACCGCTCACTTCTTCCAAGACTTGTAATACCAGCATTAGGCAAATCCCATAGAAAAGATAGGATACGCAATTGACGTAAGGGGATTTGCAGTATGGAAAGAAAAGTGAGCGGTGAGCCTCTACCTGCCAAACTTGTAATACCAGCGTTAGATAAAAAGCAGCGTTGGGACCTCTCAACGCTGCTTTTTAAGGCTAACGCAAAACTCGTAATCTCGCCGAACGTTAGTACAAATTGCTTTAAAATATATTAATGAATTTGATCGCATAGATTGAGGAGCAGGTTCTGCAAACATACTAGTCGACAAAAGGAGTAAGTGATTGTTTTAAAGAAGAGGCAAAACTATTAGGTAATGTCAGGGCTAGTTGTAGGATATGACTGCTTAGGAACTATATAGAGCAATTCTATAGCTGATGGATAACCATAAGGTATCTTATGTGGGAGAGGTGACCAGAGGCTCTTAGATCAGGGGCTTGTGTACTTCAGGAGGAGAAGAATATATTCCAGTGATAAAGAATATCATGTCAAACTCTCAATATACCAGTAATTGAACCTTGCACACATCGCACATGCAGCACCTAGCACACATTAGTACCTAGCACAAACAGTACCTAGCACAAACAGTACCTAGCACAGACAGTACCTAGCACAAACAGTACCTAGCACATACAATACCTAGCACACATAGTACCTAGCACATACAATACCTAGCACACATAGTACCTGACAAACGCAATACCTAGCACACATAGTACCTGACACACATAGTACCTAGCACATATAGTACCTAGCACACATAGTACCTAGCACATGCAATACCTAGCACACATAGTACCTAGCACACATAGTACCTAGCACACATAGTACCTAGCACACATAGTACCTAGCACAAACAGTACCTAGCACAAACAGTGCCTAGCACACATAGTACATAGCACATGCAATACCTAGCACAAACAGTACCTAGCACATACAATACCTAGCACACATAGTACCTAGCACAAACAGTACCTAGCACATACAATACCTAGCACACATAGTACCTAGCACACATAGTACCTAGCACACACAGTACCTAGCACACACAGCACCCAGCACACACAGTACCCAGCACACACAGCACACACAGTACCCAGCACACACAGTACCTAGCACACACAGTACCTAGCACACACAGTACCTAGCACACACAGTACCCAGCACACACAGTACCCAGCACACACAGTACCCAGCACACACAGTACCCAGCACACACAGTACCCAGCACATACAGTGCCTCAATTTAAAGTTTTAACACCTTACAAGCACAATAGTCCTTACCACAGACACATCATTTTGCATTATGTAACAAAGTTTACATCTGTAATTGGCAATATAATAAGTGACACAGGGTCAATTTAATACAAATGGTATTATTTTCTAATATATCTGCTGCAATTCAGGCATCTCTCTTTAATACTGATGCAAATATAAGCAGCATGAACTTCAGATATATCTTATCCTTTATCTCGCAATCATAATACAATCCTTCATGTAACAAAGTATCCATCTGTGATCAAATATAATAGCAAGTAAGATTAATATGTCTAAACTTGATGTAAATCCCGAATACGTTAATCGTACCTGATATGTGTATTCATAATATAGATGCCGATATAGGCAATACGAACCCCTTACGATGGATGATTATCTACACATGTTATATACTGGAATGGTATAGGATAATTCAATTAACCAACGTTACTTGGTTCGCATTTGTTACATGTCAGAAAACGAGTGATAGATTGTAAACATGATCATCCAATAGCGTGAGTTAGCAACATGACAGCTGTTAAGCACACACCTCCTTATGATAAGCAGCATGAACTTCAGATATATATTATCCTTTGTTTATCTCAGAATCATAATACAATCCTTCATGTAATAAAGTATTCATCTGTGATCAAGTAGCAAGTAAGACTAATATGTCTAAATGTGGATGTAAATTATGTGTATTCTTAACATAGATGCCGATATAGGCAACATGAACTCCTTACGATGGATGTTTATCTATACATACTATATACTTTAATGGTATAGGACAATTCAATTCACCAACGTGACTTAGTTCACATTTGTTACATGTTAGAAAAATAGTGATAGATTGTAAACATGATCATCCAGTAGCGTCAGTTGGCAACATGACAGCTGTTAAGGACACACCTCCTTATGATGCTAAAGTTATCATCATGAATCATAAAGATTTTTGATTTGCAGCATACTCAGAGAGACATGAAGATCAACCAGTAAGGATGTTAATCCGATCTTTCCTGTTCCGCCCCTCTATGACACCAATGCTGACATAAGCACTGGTGCTTAATAGATATTTTTCATTGGTCACCGCAATTAGATTGACATACTCTACTGACCAATTGAACTGCGACTTTTTGGATGATTATCCCAATCATATTGTGAGGAGGGATTAATGGACTGTTAAATGTTCTACAACGGCGGTGGCCCGCACCCCCTCAGAAGAAGCCTATCAGTTAGCTTAAAATGATAAAGATAATTTAACTTTAGCCCTCGGATTGTAAGGGCTTATTTGATATTGATACTCATTTACTGCTGGCTGTTACTATTCCAAATTACTCAAACTGGATGGGAGTTCTAGTGTTTTTTCTGGTTTAAGTGTTTTTAATTTGCGCTCAAGCCATTTGTATGTATGATAATTTATTTTTCTCTTCTTTTTGATATTTTATCAATAAAGTTAATAGTGTGAATGACAATTGAATTACTACCTATATAGTTTATCTATTTTTTCTAATTAAGCAGACTAATGATTCCATTACCCAGATCCAAGCTACTTATACTTAATTGTATAACCTATTACAGTTACTCTGTTAGTTGTTACTTGTCCCTGGCTCTGACTCTGCGGCAGGAAGTCTTAATCAATATATATCTCAAATTATCTCTTACTTTATAATATTATATAAGTCTTCTGTTTACTTATTCTCTGTTTTTCCCTACCCTGTACTGTATCCAACATCATTTTGCATACCTCCAAGAATGATACTATGTGACAGACTTATTGAAGACAGGAGACTTTCTCCAACAGACATGACCTATCACTCAACTAGTTTCATTGGTCACCCAGGGAATACACAGTATCTCTCCAATATATAGACTTCTAATATAACCTATAAATACCTCAACTACTGTAAAGATAGCTGAGAAGTGGTCCACTTCAATGGGCGAGTTGGTAGAAATGTCGTTAATCCAATCTAGCATAAAAACCATACACAAAGTTACGCTGTCTCAAGACTTACAAGACTCCCACACTAGACTTTTGCACCAGGGCTACATAACTCAACCAAAAATGGGCACCACAGACAGAAAATATTTGCCCTAAATACCAAAAAGAAAACCCTGATCTGATGCATTTACTTTGTGGTTGTCCCCGCCTAACAAAATAGTGGAAATCAGTGGCATATTGGTTTAAGATGAATAGTGGTATTGATTTCTCAGTTGACAATGAAACAATACTTTCTCCAACATAGGTGTGTCCGGTCCACGGCGTCATCCTTACTTGTGGGATATTCTCCTCCCCAACAGGAAATGGCAAAGAGCCCAGCAAAGCTGGTCACATGATCCCTCCTAGGCTCCGCCTACCCCAGTCATTCTCTTTGCCGTTGTACAGGCAACATCTCCACGGAGATGGCTTAGAGTTTTTTAGTGTTTAACTGTAGTTTTTATTATTCAATCAAGAGTTTGTTATTTTAAAATAGTGCTGGTATGTACTATTTACTCAGAAACAGAAAAGAGATGAAGATTTCTGTTTGTATGAGGAAAATGATTTTAGCACCGTAACTAAAATCCATGGCTGTTCCACACAGGACTGTTGAGAGCAATTAACTTCAGTTGGGGGAACAGTGTGCAGTCTCTTGCTGCTTGAGGTATGACACATTCTAACAAGACGATGTAATGCTGGAAGCTGTCATTTTTTCCCTATGGGATCCGGTAAGCCATGTTTATTACGATGGTAAATAAGGGCTTCACAAGGGCTTATTAAGATTGTAGACTTTTCTGGGCTAAATCGATTCAGTTTTAAAACATATTTAGCTTTGAGGAATCATTTTATCTGGGTTTATTGATATTATAATATCGGCAGGCACTGTATTAGACACCTTATTTCTCTGGGGCTTTCCCAAAGCATAAGCAGAGCCTCATTTTCGCGCCGGTGTGGCGCACTTGTTTTTGAGAGGCATGGCATGCAGTCGCATGTGAGAGGAGCTCTGATACTTAGAAAAGACTTTCTGAAGGCGTCATTTGGTATCGTATTCCCCTTTGGGCTTGGTTGGGTCTCAGCAAAGCAGATACCAGGGACTGTAAAGGGGTTAAAGTGTTTAAAACGGCTCCGGTTCCGTTATTTTAAGGGTTAAAGCTTCCAAATTTGGTGTGCAATACTTTTAAGGCTTTAAGACACTGTGGTGAAAATTTGGTGAATTTTGTACAATTCCTTCATGTTTTTTCGCAATTGCAGTAATAAAGTGTGTTCAGTTTAAAATTTAAAGTGACAGTAACGGTTTTATTTTAAAACGTTTTTTGTACTTTATTATCAAGTTTATGCCTGTTTAACATGTCTGAACTACCAGATAGACTGTGTTCTGAATGTGGGGAAGCCAGAATTCCTGTTCATTTAAATAAATGTGATTTATGTGATAATGACAATGATGCCCAAGATGATTCCTCAAGTGAGGGGAGTAAGCATGGTACTGCATCATTCCCTCCTTCGTCTACACGAGTCTTGCCCACTCAGGAGGCCCCTAGTACATCTAGCGCGCCAATACTGCTTACTATGCAACAATTAACGGCTGTAATGGATAATTCTGTCAAAAACATTTTAGCCAAAATGAACCCTTGTCAGCGTAAGCGTGGCTGCTCTGTTTTAGTTACTGAAGAGCATGACGACGCTGATATTAATATCTCTGAAGGGCCCCTAACCCAATCTGAGGGGGCCAGGGAGGTTTTGTCTGAGGGAGAAATTACTGATTCAGGGAACATTTCTCAACAGGCTGAACCTGATGTAATTGCATTTAAATTTAAGTTGGAACATCTCCGCATTCTGCTTAAGGAGGTATTATCCACTCTGGATGATTGTGAAAAGTTGGTCATCCCAGAGAAACTATGTAAAATGGACAAGTTCCTAGAGGTGCCGGAGCTCCCAGAAGCTTTTCCTATACCCAAGCGGGTGGCGGACATTGTCAATAAAGAATGGGAAAGGCCCGGTATTCCTTTCGTCCCTCCCCCCATATTTAAAAAATTGTTTCCTATGGTCGACCCCAGAAAGGACTTATGGCAGACAGTCCCCAAGGTCGAGGGAGCGGTTTCTACTTTAAACAAACGCACCACTATACCCATAGAGGATAGTTGTGCTTTCAAAGATCCTATGGATAAAAAATTGGAAGGTTTGCTTAAAAAGATGTTTGTTCAGCAGGGTTACCTTCTACAACCAATTTCATGCATTGTCCCTGTCACTACAGCCGCATGTTTCTGGTTTGATGAACTGATAAAGGCGCTCGATAGTGATTCTCCTCCTTATGAGGAGATTATGGACAGAATCAATGCTCTCAAATTGGCTAATTCTTTCACCCTAGACGCCACTTTGCAATTGGCTAGGTTAGCGGCTAAGAATTCTGGGTTTGCTATTGTGGCGCGCAGAGCGCTTTGGTTGAAATCTTGGTCGGCTGACGCGTCTTCCAAGAACAAGCTACTAAACATTCCTTTCAAGGGGAAAACGCTGTTTGGCCCTGACTTGAAAGAGATTATCTCGGATATCACTGGGGGTAAGGGCCACGCCCTTCCTCAGGATCGGCCTTTCAAGGCGAAAAATAGACCCAATTTTCGTCCCTTTCGTAAAAACGGACCAGCCCAAAGTGCTACGTCCTCTAAGCAAGAGGGTAATACTTCTCAAGCCAAGCCAGCTTGGAGACCAATGCAAGGCTGGAACAAGGGAAAGCAGGCCAAGAAGCCTGCCACTGCTACCAAGACAGCATGAAATATTGGCCCCCGATCCGGGACCGGATCTGGTGGGGGGCAGACTCTCTCTCTTCGCTCAGGCTTGGGCAAGAGATGTTCTGGATCCTTGGGCGCTAGAAATAGTCTCCCAGGGTTATCTTCTGGAATTCAAGGGACTTCCCCCAAGGGGGAGGTTCCACAGGTCTCAGTTGTCTTCAGACCACATAAAAAGACAGGCGTTCTTACATTGTGTAGAAGACCTGTTAAAAATGGGAGTGATTCATCCTGTTCCACTAAGAGAACAAGGGATGGGGTTCTACTCCAATCTGTTCATAGTTCCCAAAAAAGAGGGAACGTTCAGACCAATCTTAGATCTCAAGATCTTAAACAAGTTTCTCAAGGTTCCATCTTTCAAGATGGAAACCATTCGAACTATTCTTCCTTCCATCCAGGAGGGTCAATTCATGACCACGGTGGATTTAAAGGATGCGTATCTACATATTCCTATCCACAAGGAACATCATCGGTTCCTAAGGTTTGCATTCCTGGACAAACATTACCAGTTCGTGGCGCTTCCTTTCGGATTAGCCACTGCTCCAAGGATTTTCACAAAGGTACTAGGCTCCCTTCTAGCGGTGCTAAGACCAAGGGGCATTGCAGTAGTACCTTACCTGGACGACATTCTGATTCAAGCGTCGTCCCTTCCTCAAGCAAAGGCTCACACGGACATTGTCCTGGCCTTTCTCAGATCTCACGGCTGGAAAGTGAACGTGGAAAAGAGTTCTCTATCCCCGTCAACAAGGGTTCCCTTCTTGGGAACAATTATAGACTCTTTAGAAATGAGGATCTTTCTAACAGAGGCCAGAAAAACAAGACTTCTAGACTCTTGTCGGATACTTCATTCCGTTCCTCTTCCTTCCATAGCTCAGTGCATGGAAGTGATCGGGTTGATGGTAGCGGCGATGGACATAGTTCCCTTTGCGCGCATTCATCTAAGACCAGTACAACTGTGCATGCTCAGTCAGTGGAATGGGGACTATACAGACTTGTCTCCGAAGATACAAGTAAATCAGAGGACCAGAGACTCACTCCGTTGGTGGCTGTCCCTGGACAATCTGTCTCAAGGGATGACGTTCCGCAGACCAGAGTGGGTCATTGTCACGACCGACGCCAGTCTGATGGGCTGGGGCGCGGTCTGGGGATCCCTGAAAGCTCAGGGTCTTTGGTCTCGGGAAGAATCTCTTCTACCGATAAATATTCTGGAACTGAGAGCGATATTCAATGCTCTCAAGGCCTGGCCTCGGCTAGCGAGGACCGAGTTCATACGGTTTCAATCAGACAACATGACAACTGTTGCGTACATCAACCATCAGGGGGGAACAAGGAGTTCCCTAGCGATGGAAGAAGTGACCAAAATCATTCTATGGGCGGAGTCTCACTCCTGCCACCTGTCTGCTATCCACATCCCAGGAGTGGAAAATTGGGAAGCGGATTTTCTGAGTCGTCAGACATTGCATCCGGGGGAGTGGGAACTCCATCCGGAAATCTTTGCCCAAGTCACTCACCTGTGGGGCATTCCAGACATGGATCTGATGGCTTCTCGTCAGAACTTCAAAGTTCCTTGCTACGGGGCCAGATCCAGGGATCCCAAGGCGGCTCTAGTGGATGCACTAGTAGCACCTTGGACCTTCAAACTAGCTTATGTGTTCCCGCCATTTCCTCTCATCCCCAGGCTGGTAGCCAGGATCAATCAGGAGAGGGCGTCGGTGATCTTGATAGCTCCTGCGTGGCCACGCAGGACTTGGTATGCAGATCTGGTGAATATGTCATCGGCTCCACCTTGGAAGCTACCTTTGAGACGAGACCTTCTTGTTCAGGGTCCGTTCGAACATCCGAATCTGGTTTCACTCCAGCTGACTGCTTGGAGATTGAACGCTTGATTTTATCGAAGCGAGGATTCTCAGATTCTGTTATCGATACTCTTGTTCAGGCCAGAAAGCCTGTAACTAGAAAGATTTACCACAAAATTTGGAAAAAATATATCTGTTGGTGTGAATCTAAAGGATTCCCTTGGGACAAGGTTAAGATTCCTAGGCCTAGATTTAGAGTTCGGCGGTAGCCGTCAAAACCAGCGTTAGAGGCTCCTAACGCTGGTTTTGGGCGCCCGCTGGTATTTGGAGTCAGTGATTAAAGGGTCTAACGCTCACTTTTCAGCCGCGACTTTTCCATACCGCAGATCCCCCTACGCCATTTGCGTAGCCTATCTTTTCAATGGGATCTTTCTAACGCTGGTATTTAGAGTCGTTTCTGCAGTGAGCGTTAGAGCTCTAACGACAAGATTCCAGCCGCCTGAAAATAGCAGGAGTTAAGAGCTTTCTGGCTAACGCCGGTTTCTAAAGCTCTTAACTACTGTACCCTAAAGTACACTAACACCCATAAACTACCTATGTACCCCTAAACCGAGGTCCCCCCACATCGCCGCCACTCGATTAAAATTTTTAACCCCTAATCTGCCGACCGCCACCTACGTTATACTTATGTACCCCTAATCTGCTGCCCCTAACACCGCCGACCCCTGTATTATATCTATTAACCCCTAACTTGCCCCCCACAACGTCGCCGCAAGCTACTTAAAATAATTAACCCCTAATCTTCCGACCGCAAATCGCCGCCACCTACGTTATCCCTATGTACCCCTAATCTGCTACCCCTAACATCGCCGACCCCTATGTTATATTTATTAACCCCTAATCTGCCCCCCACAACGTCGCCGACACCTACCTACACTTATTAACCCCTAATCTGCCGAGCGGACCTGAGCGCTACTATAATAAAGTTATTAACCCCTAATCCGCCTCACTAACCCTATCATAAATAGTATTAACCCCTAATCTGCCCTCCCTAACATCGCCGACACCTACCTTCAATTATTAACCCCTAATCTGCCGACCGGAGCTCACCGCTATTCTAATAAATGTATTAACCCCTAAAGCTAAGTCTAACCCTAACACTAACACCCCCCTAAGTTAAATATAATTTTTATCTAACGAAATAAATTAACTCTTATTAAATAAATAATTCCTATTTAAAGCTAAATACTTACCTGTAAAATACATCCTAATATAGCTACAATATAAATTATAATTATATTATAGCTATTTTAGGATTAATATTTATTTTACAGGCAACTTTGTAATTATTTTAACCAGGTACAATAGCTATTAAATAGTTAAGAACTATTTAATAGTTACCTAGTTAAAATAATTACAAATTTACCTGTAAAATAAATCCTAACCTAAGATATAATTAAACCTAACACTACCCTATCAATAAAATAATTAAATAAACTACCTACAATTACCTACAATTAACCTAACACTACACTATCAATAAATTAATTAAACACAATTGCTACAAATAAATAAAATTAAATAAACTATCTAAAGTACAAAAAATAAAAAAGAACTAAGTTACAGAAAATAATAAAATATTTACAAACATAAGAAAAATATTACAACAATTTTAAACTAATTACACCTACTCTAAGCCCCCTAATAAAATAACAAAGCCCCCCAAAATAAAAAATTCCCTACCCTATTCTAAAATACAAATATTACAAGCTCTTTTACCTTACCAGCCCTGAACAGGGCCCTTTGCGGGGCATGCCCCAAGAATTTCAGCTCTTTTGCCTGTAAAAAAAAACATACAATACCCCCCCCCCAACATTACAACCCACCACCCACATACCCCTAATCTAACCCAAACCCCCCTTAAATAAACCTAACACTACCCCCCTGATGATCTTCCTACCTTGTCTTCACCATGCCAGGTTCACCGATCCGTCCTGGCTCCAAGATCTTCATCCAACCCAAGCGGGGGCTAGACATCCACTGAAGAAGTCCAGAAGAGGGTCCAAAGTCTTCCTCCTATCCGGCAAGAAGAGGACATCCGGACCGGCAAACATCTTCTCCAAGCGGCATCTTCTATCTTCTTCCATCCGATGACGACCGGCTCCATCTTGAAGACCTCCAGCGCGGATCCATCCTCTTCTTCCGACGACTAGACGACGAATGACGGTTCCTTTAAGGGACGTCATCCAAGATGGCGTCCCTCGAATTCCGATTGGCTGATAGGATTCTATCAGCCAATCGGAATTAAGGTAGGAATTTTCTGATTGGCTGATGGAATCAGCCAATCAGAATCAAGTTCAATCCGATTGGCTGATCCAATCAGCCAATCAGATTGAGCTCGCATTCTATTGGCTGATCGGAACAGCCAATAGAATGCGAGCTCAATCTGATTGGCTGATTGGATCAGCCAATCGGATTGAACTATATTCAATGAGGCTATTTTTGGGAGAAAGGTTTTGCAAGCCGTGGTGCCTTCCATTTAGGTGACCTGATTTGCTCCCTCCCTTCATCCGTGTCCTAAAGCTTTGGTATTGGTTCCCACAAGTAAGGATGACGCCGTGGACCGGACACACCTATGTTGGAGAAAACAGAATTTATGTTTACCTGATAAATTTCTTTCTCCAACGGTGTGTCCGGTCCACGGCCCGCCCTGGTTTTTTAATCAGGTCTGATAATTTATTTTCTTTAACTACAGTCACCACGGTACCATATGGTTTCTCCTATGCAAATATTCCTCCTTAACGTCGGTCGAATGACTGGGGTAGGCGGAGCCTAGGAGGGATCATGTGACCAGCTTTGCTGGGCTCTTTGCCATTTCCTGTTGGGGAGGAGAATATCCCACAAGTAAGGATGACGCCGTGGACCGGACACACCGTTGGAGAAAGAAATTTATCAGGTAAACATAAATTCTGTTTTTCTTGAAAATGCCTAAAAGAGTAAAAAAGAGCGATAGACTACTAGGTACGGCCATATTAATAGCCAGTAAACTTGTGTTTAAGACATGGAATACTCCAAACTTACCCACCCTATCACAGTTTAAAAATTCACTCCTTCACTAACTGACTATTGAACCGTATGACTCAGTAAGGGATATGTCACAAAGAACAACTAGTTTCATCCATAAATGGGAACATTACCTACATAGCCTACTACAGCAATTGCAAACACAACTACTCTATCCTCTAAGAAATACAGATTTAATTCTAAATGCCCAAGTAAGATGAGAATGGATGGATACTCAAGGTTTCTAAATTATAAAGGTTCGAACTAAAACATGACTTGTCATGGGTATCACAACTATATGATCATTACCCTTTATTATTATTTTTTGCTTTTTTTGTTCTGTTAATGCTATTTGTCAGAAGACTTTGCTACTGTTTGCACAGTTTCAACAAGAACAAAGGTATATTCTATCAAAAGACTTATACGAACTTTAAGAAAAGCTCCTTTTTGCTTTAAATGTACAATCATTACACTGTATTTGTCTGAACTTATTTCTTTATTTGATTTCTGTCAATGTCACTTAGAAGATGATAAATAAAATATTAAAAATATATATATATATATATATATATAACATAAATTATGCTTACTTGATAATTTCATTTCCATCAAGGGGAGGAGAGTCCATGGCTTCATTCATTACTGTTGGGAATTAAGAACCTGGCCACCAGGAGGAGGCAAAGACACTCCAGCCAAAGGCTTAAATACCTCCCCCACTTCCCTCATCCCCCAGTCATTCTGTCGAGGGAACAAGGAACAGTAGGAGAAACATCAGGGTATAAATGGTGCCAGAAGATGAATTAAATTTAGGTCCGCCCATCGGAGATACGGGCGGGAGCCGTGGACTCTCCTCCCCCCGATGGAAATGAAATGATCAGATAAGCATAATTTATGTTTTCCATCTAAAGGGGAGGAGTGTCCACAGCTTCATTCATTACTGTTGGGAACATATACCCAAGCTCTAGAGGACACTGAATGAAACCGGGAGGGTAAAAGGCGTACCCTAATCTAAGGGCACCACAGCCTGCAAAACCTTTCTCCCAAAAACAGCTTTCGTAGTAGCAAAAACGTAAAATTTGTAAAACTTTGTAAAGGTGTGTAAGGAGGACCAGGTAGCCGCCTTACAAAGTTGCTCCATAGAGGCCTCATTCTTGAAGGCCCAAGTCGAAGCCACAGCTCTAGTAGAATGAGCCGTGATCCTCTGAGGAGGCTTATGTCCCGCTGTCTCATAGGCCAAATGAATTAAGTAGAAGAGGCTCTCTGCCCCTTGCGCTTCTCTGAATACACCACAAAAAGAGATGTAGACTGTCTGAAATCCTTTGTTTCCTGAAGATATAACTTTAAGGCACGAACCACATCCAGGTTATGAAGTAACCTCTCCTTAGAAGAAGAAGGGTTAGGACATAAAGAAGGAACAACTATTTCCTGATTGATGTTACGGTTAGACACTACCTTGGGAAGAAACCCCAAACCAGTGCGAAGCACAGCCTTATCCACGTGAAAAACCAGATAAGGATGCTAGCATTGCAAGGCACCCAGTTCAGATACTCTGCGTGCCAATGCAATGGCCAACAGGAAAAGAACCTTCCAGGACAGAATCTTAATGTCAATGGAGTGCATAGGCTCAAACGGAACCTTCTACAATACCTTAAGGACCAAGTTTAAGCTCCATGGAGGAGCAGACTGTCTAAAGACAGGCCTGATTCTAGACAGAGCCTGAACAAAAGATTGTATGTCAGGGAGCTCAGCGAGTCTCCTATGCAACAAGACTGATAATGCCGAAAGCTGTCCCTTTAAGGAACTGGCGGCAAGACCCTTCTCCAAAGCCTCTTGGAGAAAAGACAGAATCCTGGATACCTTCGCTTTATGCCAAGGATATCCATGCTTCTCACACCAGGAAACACATAATTTATGTAAGAACTTACCTGATAAATTCATTTTTTTCATATTGGCAAGAGTCCATGAGCTAGTGACATATGGGATATACAATCCTACCAGGAGGGGCAAAGTTTCTCAAGCCTCAAAATGCCTATAAATACACCCCTCACCACACCCACAATTCAGTTTAACGAATAGCCAAGTAGTGGGGTGATAAAGAAAGGAGTAAAAAGCATCAACAAAGGAATTTGGAAATAATTGTGCTTTATACAAAAAAATTATAACCACTATAAAAAGGATGGGCCTCATGGACTCTTGCCAATATGAAAGAAATTAATTTATCAGGTAAGTTCTTACATAAATTATGTGTTTCCTGGTGTGAGAAGCATGGTTTTCTTTCATGTAATTGGCAAGAGTCCATGAACTAGTGACGTATGGAATAGCAATACCCAAGATGTGGAACTCCACGCAAGAGTCACTAGAGAGCGAGGGATAAAATAAAAACAACCATTTTTTGCTGAAAAAAAATAATTCACAACCCAAAATATAAGTTTATTCTCATAAATGAAAAGAAAAACTTAAAACATAAGCAGAAGAATCAAACTGAAACAGCTGCCTGGAGAACTTTTCTACCAAAAACGGCTTCCGAAGAAGCAAATACATCAAAACGGTAGAATTTAGTAAATGTATGCAAAGAAGACCAAGTTGCTGCTTTGCAAATCTGATCAACTGAAGCTTCATTCTTAAAAGCCCACATAGTGGAGACTGATCTAGTAGAATGAGCTGTAATTCTCTGAGGCGAGGCTTGACCCGACTCCAAATAAACTTGATGAATCAAAAGCTTTAACCACGATACCAAGGAAACGGCAGAAGCCTTCTGACCTTTCCTAGAACCAGAAAAGATAACAAATAGACTAGAAGTCTTCCTGAAATCTTTAGTAGCTTCAACATAATATTTAAAAGCTCTTACCACATCCAAAGAATGTAAGGATCTCTCCAAAGAATTCTTAGGATTAGGACACAAGGAAGGGAACACAATTTCTCTATTAATGTTAGAATTCACAACCTTAGGTAAGAATTTAAATGAAATCCGCAAAACCTCCTTATCCTGATGAAAAATCAGAAAAGGAGATTCACAAGAAAGAGCAGATAATTCATAAACTCTTCTAGCAGAAGAGATGGCCAAAAGGAACAACACTTTCCAAGAAAGTAGTTTAATGTCCAAAGAATGCATAGGCTCAAATGGAGGAGCCTGTAAAGCCTTCAAAACTAAATTAAGACTCCAAGGAGGAGAGATTAATTTAATGACAATTGATACGAACCAAAGCCTGTACAAAACAGTGATTATCAGGAAGCTTAGCAATCTTTCTGTGAAATAAAACAGAAAGAGCAGAGATTTGTCCCTTCAAGAAACTTGCAGACAAACCCTTATCCAAACCATCCTGAAGAAACTGTAAAATTCTAGGAATTCTGAAAGAATGCCAAGAGAATTTATGAGAAGAACACCATGAAATATAAGTCTTCCAAACTCGATAATAAATCTTTCTAGAAACAGATTTACAGGCCTGTAACATAGTATTAATCACTGAGTCAGAGAAACCTCTATGACTAAGCACTAGGCGTTCAATTTCCATACCTTCAAATTGAATGATTTGAGATCCTAATGGAAAAATGGTTCTTGAGACAGAAGATCCGGCATTAATGGAAGTGGCCATGGTTGTCAACTGGACATCCGAACAAGATCCGCATACCAAAACCTGTGAGGCCATGCTGGAGCCACCAGCAACACAAACAATTGCTCCATGATGATTTTGGAGATCACTCTTGGAAGAAGAACTAGAGGCAGGAAAATATAAGCAGGTTGATAACACCAAGGAAGTGTTAACGCATCCACTGCTTCCGCCTGAGGATCCCTGGACCTGGACAGGTACCTGGGAAGTTTCTTGTTTAGATGAGAAGCCATCAGATCTATTTCTGGAACAACCTGTGAAAACACATCTGGATGGAGGGACCACTCCCCCAGATGTAAAGTCTGACGGCTGAGATAATCCACTTCCCAATTGTCTATACCTGGGATATGAACCGCAGAAATTAGACAGGAGCTGGATTCCGCCCAAGCAAGTATCTGAGATACTTCTTTCATAGCTTGGGGACTGTGAGTCCCACCCTGATGATTGGCATATGCCACAGTTGTGATATTGTCTGTCTGAAAACAAATGAACAATTCTCTCTTCATCTGAAGAGCCCTGAAAATCGCACCGAGTTCCAAAATATTGATTGTTAATCTCGCCTCTTGAGATTTCCAAACCCCTTGTGCTGTCAGAGATCCCCAAACAACTCCCCAACCTGAAAGACTCGCACCTGTTGTGATCTCAGTCCAGGTTGGACGAACAAAAGAGGCCCCTAGAACTATACGATGGTGATTTAACCACCAAGTCAGAGATAGTCGAACATTGGGATTTAAGGATATTAATTGTGATATCCTTGTATAATCACTGCACCATTGGTTCAGCATACAAAGCTGGAGAGGTCTCATATGAAAACGAGCAAAAGGGGATCGCGTCCGATGCTGCAGTCATGAGACCTAAAACTTCCATGCACATAGCTACTGAAGGGAATGACTGAGACTGAAGGTTCCGACAGGCTGAAACCAATTTTAAACATCTCTTGTCTTTTAGAGACAGAGTCATGGACACTGAATCTATCTGGAAACCTAAAAAGGAGACCCTTATCTGAGGAATCAAAGAAATTTTTATTAAATTGATCCTCCAACCATGTTTTGGAAGAAACAACACTAGTTTCCTGTGAGATTCTGCAGAATGTAAAGATTGAGCTAGTACCAAGATATTGTCCAAATAAGGAAACACCGCAATACCCCGCTCTCTGATTACAGAAAGTAGGGCACCGAGAACCTTTGAAAAGATTCTTGGAGCTGTCGCTAGGTCAAAAGGAAGAGCGACGAATTGGTAATGCTCGTCTAGAAAAGAGAATCTCAGAAATTGATAATGATCTGGTTGAATCGTAATATGAATAGGAATATTGTGGACATATAATGCCCGTGCTGAACAAAAGGCAGAATAGTCCTTATAGTCACCTTTTTGAAAGTTAGTACACTTACATAACGATTACATTTTTCAGATCCAGAACTGGTCTGAATGAATTTTCTTTTTTTGGGACAATGAAAAGATTTGAATAAAACCACAAACCCTGTTCCTGAAACGGAACCGGCACGATTACCCCTGAAAACTCCAGGTCTGAAACACACTTCAGGAAAGCCTGAGCCTTTACTGGATTTGTTGGGATGCATGAGAGAAAATATCTTCTCACAGGAGGTCTTACTCTGAATCCTATTCGGTACCACTGGGAGACAATACTCAGAATCCATTGATTTTGGACAGAATTTGTCCAAACATCCTTGAAAAATCTTAATCTGCGCCCTACCAGCTTGGGGGCTGGCTTTGGTTTCTTAAATGGCTTGGATTTATTCCAATTTGAAGAAGGTTTCCAATTGGAAACAGATTCCTTGGGGGAAGGATTAGGTTTCTGTTCCTTAATTTGTTGAAAGTAACAAAAACGGTTAGAAGCTTTAGAATTACCCTTAGGTCTTTATCCTGAGGCAAAAAAACTCCCTTCCCCCCAGTGACAGTTGAAATAATCAAATCCAACTGAAAACCTTGGAAAGAAAGAGATAGCAATCTAGACTTAGAAGCCATGTCAGCATTCCAAGATTTAAGCCACAAAGCTCTTCTAGCTAAAATAGCTAATGACATAGATTTAACATCAATTTTGATGATATCAAAAATGGCATCACAAATAAAATGATTAGCATGTTGAAGGAAGCGAACAATGCTAGACAAATCAGAATCCAATTCTTGTTGCTCTAAATTTTCCAACCAAAAAGTTTATGCAGCTGCAACATCAGCCAAAGAAATTGCAGGCCTGAGAAGATGACCAGAATATAAATAGGCTTTCCTTAGATAAGATTCAAGTCTCCTATCTAAAGGAGCTTTAAACGAAGTACTATCTTCCATAGCAATAGTAGTACATTTAGTAAGAGTAGTGATAGCCCCATAAACTTTGGGGATCTTTTCCCAAAACTCCAATGTAACTGCTGGCAAAAGATACAATTTTTTAAACCTTGAAGAAGGAAAAAGAAGTACCATTCCTATTCCATTCCTCAGAAATCATATCAGAAATAACATCAGGAACTGGAAAAACCTCTGGAGTAACCACAGGAGGTTTATAAACAGAATTTAAACGTTTACTAGTTTTATTATCAAGAGGACTAGTTTCCTCAATATCCAATGTAATCAACACTTCTTTTAACAAATAACAAATATACTCCATTTTAAATAAATAAGTAGATTTGTCAGTGTCAATATCTGAGGAAGGATATTCTGAATCAGATAGATCCTCATCAGAGGAGGATAATTCAGTATGTTGTCGGTCATTTGAAATTTCATCAACTTTATGAGAAGTTTAAAAGACCTTTTACGTTTATTAGAAGGCGGGATAGCAGACAAAGTCCTTCTGAATAGAATCGGCAATAAATTCTTTTAAATTCACAGGTATATCTTGTACATTAGATGTTGAAGGAACAGCAACAGGCAATGTACTATTACTGATGGACACATTCTCTGCATGTAAAAGTTTATCATGACAACTATCACAAACCACAGCTGGAGATATAATCTCCACAAGTTTACAACAAATGTACTTAGCTTTGGTAGAACTGTTATCAGGCAGCAGGGTTCCAACAGTGATTTCTGAGACAGGATCAGATTGAGACATCTTGCAAATGTAAGAGAAAAAACAACATATAAAGCAAAATTATCAATTTCCTTATATGGCAGTTTCAGGAATGGGAATAAAACAGCATAGCCCTCTGAAAAAGGCAAGAGGTATATAGGAATGGGTTTTAAATAATGAAAATATTTGGCGCCAAGTATGACGCACAACACAAACAGAAATTTTTTTTTGGCGCTAACAACATCCGGAAATGACACACTCGCGTCATTGAAGACGCAACCCTGTGAAAGGACGAATTTGCGTCATCAAACATAACTTTGGCATTTTGCGCCGTCGCGAGCCTAATTCTGTCGGTGAATTTAAAACGACAGTCAATTGAAAAAAGACTATACACCAGGTAAGAAATACATTTTTCCTAATAAATGCATTTCCCAGATATGATACTGTAAAAGGAAATATACTGAAACTGGAATCATGGCAAATATAATTACAATACATATATTTAGAACTTTATATAAATACATAAAGAACCATAGCTGTGAGTGTCATAAGTAATGAAAACATACTTACCAAAAGACACCCATTCACATATAGCAGATAGCCAAACCAGTACTGAAACAGTTATCAGTAGAGGTAATGGAATATGGTATACGATATTCGATCTGAAAAGGGAGGTAGGAGATGAATCTCTCCGACCGATAACAGAGAACCTATGAAATAGATCTCCCGTGAGGAAAACCATTGCATTCAATAGGTGATACTCCCTTCACATCCCTCCGACATTCACTGTACTCTGAGAGGAATCGGGCTTCAAAATGCTGAGAAACGCATATCAACGTAGAAATCTTAGCACAAACTTACTTTACCACCTCCATAGGAGGGAAAGTTTGTAAAACTGAATTGTGGGTGTGGTGAGGGGTGTATTTATAGGTATTTTGAGGTTTGGGAAATTTTGCCCCCTCCTGGTAGGATTGTATATCCCATACGTCACTAGCTCATGGACTCCTGCCAGTTACATGAAAGAAAGTAAGTCCTCCACACCTTATGGTAGATGCAATGAGTGACTGGCTTCCTTGCCTGAATTAGCGGATCAATCACACTTTCAGAAAGCCTCTCTTTTGGCAAGACTAGGCGTTCAATTTCCACGCAGTCAGCCTCAGAGAATCAAGATTTTGATGTTGTAAAGGACCCTGTTCCAGCAAATCCCTGCAACAGGATAAGCTCCACAGCGGAGAGGATGACATCCCCACCAGATCCGCAAACCACATCATCCTCGGCCACGATGGAGCAATCAGAATGACCGAAGCTCGCTCCTGTTTGATCCGTGTAAGCTAGGCTGAAGCCCCAAGGCACCGCCAAGGTGTCTGATTAAGCTTAACGACCCCAGAGGAGGCCATGCCTTCAGAGCATTGTAGATTGCTCAGAGTTCCAGAATATTTATCGGAAGGAGAGACTCCTCCCGGGTCCATTTTCCTTTTGCCATCCTGACACCCCAAACAGCTTCCTATCCTGCCAGACTCGCGTCCATAGTCACAATCTCCCAGGGCGGTCTCAAGAAGTATGTCCCCATGGACAGTTGCTCCGGACGGATCCACCAATAGAGGGAGATCCGAGTCCGAGCATTCATGGATATCTGCTGTGATAGATCTGAATGATCGCCGTTCCACTGTCTGAACATGCACAATTGAAAAGGTCTGAGATGGATCCTGGGGAATGGAATGACGTCTATGCTGGAAACCATGAGTCTGATCACCTTCATACACTGAGCCACCGAGGGTCTTGAGGACTGAAGGGCAAGACAAGAGGACGCAATCTTCCTGCGTCGATGGTCTGTGAGAAATATTTTCATGGACATAGAGTCTATTATCGTGCCCAGGAACTCCACCCTGTTGCTGGGAACCAGGGAACTCTTCCCTGAGTTGATTTTCCAACTGTGAGATTGGAGCAAAAGAAGAAGAGCCCTCGAATGATCCTCTGCGAGATTGAGCGACGGCGCCTTGACTAGGATGTCGTCCAGATAGGGCGCCACAGCAATGCCTCTGGCTCTGGCCACTGCAAGTTGCGTCCTCAGAACCTTCGTGAAGACTCTCGGTGCCGTCACCAGACCAAAGGGGAAGGCCACAAATTGGAAGTTTTGGTCCAGAAACGCAAATCTTAGGAACTTGAAGTGGTCCCTGTGAATTGGCACATGAAGGTAAGCGTCCTTTAAGTCTATAGTTGTCATGAACTGTCCCTCTTTAACTAGGAGCAGAATTGATCTGATCGTTTCAATTTTGAACGATGGAACACTCAGAAACTTGTTTAAACACTTTAGGTCCAGAATCGGGCGAAACGTCCCCTTCTTCTTTGGAATCACATAAAGATTTGAATAGTACCCTAGACCCCTTTCTGCTTGGGGTACTGGTACGATAACTCAGAGAGAGGAGAGATCCCTCACACACACTAGAAAGGCCTCTCTTTTTTTCTGGTCTTAAAGACAGGTTTGACAGAAGGAATCTGCCCTTGGGCGGATGGGATCTGAACCCTATCCTGTAACCCTGGGTGACAACCTCCTGAACCCAAGGGTCCTAAACGTCCTGTAACCAGGCTTCTGAGAAGAGAGATATTCTTCCCCTACTTGGTCCAGAGACCGGTCGGGGGCCGCCCCTTCATGCCGATTTTGTCTTGGCGGGCTTCTTGCTCTGCTTAGAATTGTTCCAAGAATGAGGCGGCTTCCAAGTTCCCTTTGACTGGTCCACTTTTGCGGCGGGCTGCTGGCACTGGGCCTTGTCCGCACAAAAGGGACGAAAAGTAGATCCTTTAGGCTTAGCCTTCTTATCCTGCGATAGGAAAGCTCCCTTGCCTCCTGTAACCATGGGTATGATCGAAACCAATCCTGAGCCGAACAGGATCTTTCCTTGAAAAGGCAGGTACAACAGCCTGAATTTAGAGATCATGTCCGCAGACCAAGACTTTAGCCACAGAGCCCTGCGAGCTAAAACAGAAAAACCTGACACCTTAGCGTTCAGGCGACTAATTTGCATATTGGCATCACAGATGAAAGAATTGGCGACATTCAGCACCTTAATCTTATCCTGTATCTCATCGATGGAAGTCTCCCCCTCGACCATTTCACACAGGGATTTACACCAATATGTCGCAGCTCCAGCAACCGCGGCTATGGCTGCTGCCAGCTGAAAAACAAGCCCAGTGGGTTGAAACATCTTCCTTAACATGTTTTCCAACTCAACTTTTTATCCATGGGCTCTTTAAACGACAAACTATCCTTGAGGGCAATAGTTATCCACTTTGCGAGCGTGGAGATAGCACCATCCACCTTAGGGACAGTACACCACAGCTCAAGCTGAGAGTCCGGAATGGGGAACAGTTTCTTAAAGGAAGAACCTAATCGCTCCCCTTTCATTCTTAATAATATTAGCCATTTAAACAGGAACTGGCAATGCCTGAGGCACCACCCTGTCCTCATATACCTGATCAAGCTTAGGAATCGCATGTTCCTCCGGAAGCTTCGGTTCTGGAACCTCCAGAGTTGCAAGCACTTGCTTCAGTAAAAAGGGCAAATTCTCTATCCTAAACCTAAAGTCAGGCTCCTCCGCAGCCGGAGGTTTAGATGACACGGACTCCGACCCAGAAGGGGCCTCCATCGAAGAGTCGGAGTGGGCCTCGTCATCATATAACGCCATTTCCATAGACGTAGACAACCCCTGGGCCGGGCCGCCATGATATGCCTACGCTTGTGCTTAGTAGAACGTGGTAAGGCATGGATCACTTTCGATCCCGCCATTTGCAGTTGATCCGCAAAATCTGACGGCCAACGAATCTCTCCCGCAGGAGTAATTGTTGGACCCTGGGGTGCTGCATGTGCAATTGGAGATGAATGCAGAGAACGCACCTCACGGGACGGGGAACCCTCAGAGGTGGACAGCTCAATAGTACTAGACATCCGCTTACTTTTAGATGTTGTAACTTTATTAAGGCATGTGAAACATAGTTGAGCAGGCTGTTCTACCAGAACCTCCTCACAATAAACACAGGAATGAGACCCTGTTAAAGAGAAAGAACACTCTAACGCGTCAGAGTCCTCCATAGCTTGCGCTGTTATTATGGACTAGATTAACTTAATAAATAGGCACCTTTATAACCTCCAATGGCCGTGGCACTCACCACCTCCTATGACCCGGACTACAGAAACCGTTTCGTCTCCTGCGCCGCTGATCAACAGAAGAAGAGAGATAGCCACATCCGGTCACATGGAATGCCTGTTAGGACCGCCCATGCCTAAGGAGAAAACACGCCAAAAAAGGGCCGCGCAATACTCCCGTAAGTCACCTGAAAGTTCCACACATTGCCAAAGCCTCATCTCTCACATAACGCAGCAATGACACAATAAACAATATCATGTATAAACCCCCCCTTTTCAATAATCCCCTTTCCAGGAATATTAACCCATGATTATTTAAAGATAAGAGGCGTCACACTGTGACCCTGTTTTCCAGGTTTTTATTATTATGTAATAAAAATGAAACAATCTTACCAGAATCTACGTCGTGGAACAGGAACACGGCCCTTCAAGTGTGTCAGGTTAATAGCCTCGCTCCTGACATGGACTTGAGTGTAAAAAGCAGGCAGCGAAACTCGTCAGCGCTGATTGCTTGTGGAGCTGTTAATATGGGTCTGGATGGTTTCACAGAAAGACTCTCCCTGCATCTCCGGACTCTAACTTTTGCCCAGGCTCTCACTGAGAGGCTGACAGGACTACTTCAAACTCCAATCCCAATGCGAAGAGTACTACCCTCCATAAGAGACTACTCCGATCTTCGGCACTTCTTTGCCGCCGTCCTGTGATGAAAGGCAAAGAATGACTGGACTATGAGGGAAGTGGGGGAGGTATTTAAGCCTTTGGCTGGGGTGTCTTTGCCTCCTCCTGGTGGCCAGGTTCTTAATTCCCAACAGTAATGAATGAAGCCGTGGACTCTCCTCCCCTTTAGATGGAAATATATATATATATATACTTTTTACCTCTGTGATTACCTTGTATCTAAGATCTTTCACCATTCTCTTGTTTTCCGCGTGTCTGCTTTTCTCACGTCGGAATTGCACACGTCAGGTTTATGCTCATCAGGTGTGCGCACGTTCCTTAGTCCTTAGTCTCTTTAGAGGAAACTGGATTAGTCATCAATCTGCTTAAAAAAGAAGCAGATGCGGGCAGAGGATCAGCGTTATGTTTATCATGACACAAAGGTAAGTATTTAAAAAATAAGCATCTTTGTAAACTTAAATGAATTAATGTGCCCCTGCTTTTAATATTATTTTTTTATACTAGCCTATAATTCATTAAAGTTAAATTCACTTTTTATGTCAAACTCATGTCTTTAGCAATTCTTGCCAGGGAGGGCCTTGTAGCTTAAATCCTGGTCTGCTGATATTGGGCTAGATTACGAGTGGAGCGCAATGTTGCTCTCCATTCTGTAATACCTGCGCACATAAATGTGCGCTGGTATTACAAGAAAGCTCACAAGAGCGTACTTCCATAGACTTCAATGGATGCCTCATTTTCATGCCGACAAATACGGCAAACCACCTAGCGCAGGGCAGGGGGCATATTGCACAGCGTTGGCCAGCAATAAATAAATATATGTTTATATACATATATTTTTTTTTTTTATGTGTATATACACATATTAACAGCATACAAAGAAGAGGTTGATTCGCCACATTTTTAAAATCCAAGATTTTTTTTTTTATTGTAGATCGTTAAAAATCCATTCTGCAAAAAGGACAATGAATCACATGAATCATGCAAACTCACAATTGGTGTAGCACAATGCTCACGCGTTTCAGCCTAAGTGGCCATAATCATAACATACAGTGCTAAGTTATACACCTGGTTAAAAAGGCCAACAACGTTCATTATTGATTACAATAAATTGCACACCTACTAGTGAGAGCCGATAATAATTGACATGTAGAATCATTGCACTCCCCTAAATTTATGTAATACACCTTGACAGACCTACTTAAAAACACAGTACTTTACGAAATCATGGATAAGTGAATATTAACATAATATAACACAGCAAGACAATATGATAAATTTCAGCTTAAATACAATTGCGCTATTAAGATATTAATATGTTTTGTTAGATAAAGTTATCTCTTAAAATCACCTCGCATATTGGTTTTGTTTAATTTGCGTGCTCCTATTACAAGCTCACTATTATAGCCTGTTCGCCATGTTAAATGCTAACATCTGCACAATTGACCTAAATATGGTCTCACTATATCAACGTGAACTCCGATATTGGGAAGTAAAGAGAAAACGTGGGAAATTATTACAATTATTGATGAGTGTGTTATATTTATTATTACACCCATTAGATCTAGTTTGCATGATTCATGTGGTTCATTGTCCTTTTTGCAGAATGAATTTTTAACGATCTACAATAAAGTTTTTTTTTTCTTGGATTTTAAAAATGTGGCAAATCAAGCTCTTTGTATGCTGTTGATTACTGCTAGCAGATCCGCGACACATATTTCGTGGCTACGGTGAGATCTGGAGCAGGTGTTTGGTCATCGATTGGATTGGGGTTGCCTGCATGTAGTAGAAGGGAGGAGTTATCTACACGGATGTTGGAACACGCAATTGATCCTCTGAAACGCCAGCCAAAACACCGGGGAGAGCCTGCGGGACAACTGGAGGAGCAAAAAGAAAAAAGAAGTGCTTGTGTCAGCAGTGCCAGAGATTTACCAAAAAAAGGGCTGTAAGGGTGGAGTGGATGTATACATATTACCCTAAGGATGTTGGCCACAAGTCTTTGGCAAACTCTCCTCTGATACCCCATACCAGACACCTTAAAAGGTTTACCTTTGGGACATTTTATTTATTTATGAGCATGATCTAAAAGGGAATATCAGTATTTATAATTATACACATATTAACACATACATATATATGTATATAAGCATATACTTATATATTTATAGTGAAAACACATTCCCCCGCTAATTGAGCTTAGCGCAAAGTGAAACCCCGAGCTTGCGGTAGCATTAACCAGCCACTGTAATGGCTTGTTATTTAAAGTGCACTCGTAAATTTGCCACTTTACGGGCGCACGTTAAGATAGCGCTCCACTCATAATCTATCCCATGGTGTCTAAATCTAGATTATTGTCTCTTTCCTTTCAGGGAAAAGTTATTCGGGTCTGATTTAGATTCTATTATTTATACTTTTATTGGAGGTAAATGAGCGTTTCTTCCTCAAGACAGAATTCAAAAGGAAAATCCAAGGCTTCTAGCTGTTTTGATTCCTTTCTTCAGAATAAGGAACAGCAAACTGACTCCTCTGTTAAAAGCCAGGTTCCTCTGGTTTAGTCTGGAGTCCTAATGTTAACTGGAACAAGTCTAAGCAGGGTAAGAAATACGTTGTAGAAAAAATAAAAAAGAGAAATGGTACTACTCTGGTATCTTGGAGGGAACACTATCCAAATAATACGTTTTATGTGTGCGTATCGGTGTGTTGGTGCTTAGTATCAAAAACAAACTTTATTAGCAATTTCAACAAAGAAGTTGACAAGGATACTGTATATAGCACTCTTCCCTCAATGGAGAGTTTATGCATGTATAAGTAAAAGGATTTTTAAAATATAACCTTTATTATGACCTTTAAAATGGGCTGTAATCAATTAAAAACAAATGCAGCAAGATAGCCTACACTGGATAAACAGTATATATTACAATTAATACCGTAATATGAGATCCTATATTTGATTATTTTTTTTTTTTATATATTCAGTTTTTATTAAATTTTCACATCAACAGAGTGTAAAACAAACAAAATCCAAAAGAATAAAGAAAGAAAACAGCGTAACTACAGTATATCTTTAAGGACAGCTGTGGCACTTATACGCCCGTGACCTGAAGTTCCAAAGGCCTTCAGCAGGTCAAAATGCAGTCCATGTGCAATTGTCTCTTTTCATCTGAGCTTAAGTCTTTGGCTATCCCACTTAGTGAAAGTTTCTAGAAATGCATACAGTATAGGGAGCCTGTGTTTCTAAGATGTAGGACTGTGCTTATTGACAGATGACCTTTTATAACATTGCAAATTGTATGCGCCTCAGCTGTGCGCAATAAAATAAGATGCGAACAGTTTTTATCAAAAAAAATACAGGAAAATAAGGAAATATAACAACAGTAAATAAAAATTAAATAAATAAATAAATAATAATAAGTGAACCCAGTGTGCCCTGACCGAAAGCTAAATTCCATTTATATCCATAATTGTGTCTAAAAAAAGGGGGTTATTCTCAATTGTGCCCATGTTGGAAAGACTCCCATAAAAAGAGCATATCTTCAAAGAAGTCTAAATTACCCACTTGCAAGTAATGAAACCTTTCCAACATCAAATCTTTGCTAACTAATCTCTTCCAATCATTAATATCAGGGGTTTTGGAGGACTTCCAGTATCTGGGGATCATCTGTTTTGCTGTATTTATCATAATTTGGAATAACTGCCTACGTATCTTACATGTTATTTGAGGTATGTGTTGAAGCAGAGTGACCTCCACATTTGGGTTTAGTTGTGTGTGTAGGACCTGGTTGATATTGTTGAAAATTTCTACCCAGAAGGTCTTAATGGGTATGCAGTCCCACCAAATATGTTTCATATGCCCCACCTGCTCACAACCTCTCCAACAGGTGCCTGAGTTTGTTTTATATATGTGTTTGAGTCTTGCCGGTGTTAAATACCACCTCATACATATTTTTATATTGGTTTCTTTCGCCCCTGAAGAATGTGCAGACCGCGTTAGCCTTTTAAATCTATCAAGCCAATCCTTATGTGAAGTGTTTGTGTCCAGCTCTCTATCCCACCCCGTTGTGTATGAGGGTAGCTTTGGAAATCTATTCTCCAAAACTAATCTGTATAGTGATGAGACTGATCTGAGGGATTTTGACTCCTTTATGCACGCTTGCTCAAACTGTGTTGGGGGTCGTAAGAAGTCAGCTTTGCATCTATGTGATATAATAAAGTGTCTAGCTTGGTGGTAATTAAACCAAGAGGCAAAGAAAGGAACCGACATTGGATCTATTTGCTGTTTTGTTTTTAGCTTGCCATTGTTTAAAAGTGAGTGTATCTGTACGTAAGAAGAAGGCGAGGTGTCTAAGTTCTTTACATTTTGAAGGCCTGGGGGGAATTCAGGGTTTATTAGTAAATTTGTGAGTGGGGAGCATTTTGTGGATATTTTTGGGAACATTTTAAGGACTAGTAACCAGTCCCTCCATGTTTCATTAGTGATACAGGATTTTGAGATATTAGGGTTTTTTAAAGCTGTAAGATTCCAGCATTTATTGCCCATATAATGCGTGTCAGCTAAGTGGGTTTCTATCTGTACCCATCCTTTATGCTGTGCGCCCTCCGGTTTGCTCCAATCAATGACTCTTTGAAGGGAAATGGCCAGTTTGTATGAGCTGAGATGTGGTACACCTAGGCCTCCCTGTGCTGGTAATTTGTAAATCGTACTTTTATTAATACGTGGCGGCCTGCGTCGCCATATGTAGTCATTCATGATTTTTTGTAAAATATTAATCTCCGTGGAGATATGTTGGATGGGTACAGTTTGTAGGATATAGAGTGCTTTAGGTAACAATACCATTTTGGCGGCTTGTATTCTGCCTAGCCAGGAAATGTTTTTTAATAACCAGGAGGAGGTCAGAGAGTGGAACTCTGAGATCAGCTCTCCGTAATTATGTTTACGCGTGGAAGATTTATCGGGTGTTAAATAAGTGCCCAAGTATTTAAGATACTTGGGTTGTACTTTCAAAGGGCACAGCGCTGTGATTTCATCTAGTGTCTTCTTCGGGATCCCTATCGGTAAGAATTCGGACTTGGACATGTTGACCGAGAAGTTAGAAACCATGCCAAAGTGTTCTAGTTCTGTCATTGCATGAGTAATAGATGTGAGGGGATCAGTTAGTGTCATTAATAAGTCGTCGGCGTATATGGCTAATTTGTGATGATTGTCTCCTATGTGTATACCTGTGATGCGAGAGTTTGCTCTAAGTTTGATTGCTAGGGGTTCTAATGAAAGGATAAACAATAAAGGGGATAGGGGACAACCCTGTCTGGAGCCATTTCGTATCTCGAACGCTTCTGATAGCGTCCCGTTCACTCTCACCTGAGCAGTTGGGTTAGTGTATAAGGCCATAATTTTGTGGATAAACTGTGCTGGGAAGTCGAATCGTCTCAGTGTCTCCTGTAAAAAGGTCCAGTCCAGTCTGTCGAAAGCCTTTTCGGCGTCAGTAGAGAGGAACAGTGCGGGGAGCTCAGTCTGAGAAACGTAGTCTATGAGATTGAGTACTTTTACAGTGTTGTCCTTCGCCTCCCTTGTGGGCACGAAGCCCGCCTGGTCTTGGTGTATTAATTGTGGGAGAAACTTGTTAATTCGGGTCGCTAATATTTTGGCGTATAGCTTCAGGTCAGTATTGAGCAAAGAGATAGGTCTGAAATTGGCCGGCTTGTCTGGGTCCTTACCCGCTTTTTCCAGGACTGATATATTAGCTTGTAACATGGTGTCTGGGAAGGCTGAAATGTCTGTTATGTAATTAAACAAAGAAGTTAGATAGGGGGCCAAATACTTAGAGAATGTCTTGTAGTAGAGGCTAGAGAATCCGTCAGGGCCTGGTGCTTTTTTTGGTTTTAGGGTGTTAATAGCTTCTAATACCTCTTTAATGTTGAAAGGTTGACTTAAAGCATCTTTTTGTTCTGCACTAAGTTTCGGGATTTGAACTTGATCTAAGTATTGTTGACATTTATGGCGATGAGTGTGGTCTGACCTGTCTGGGAATAAATTGTATAATCTGTGGTAGTATTTTTTAAATTCTTCAGCTATTTTGTGAGTGTCTTCAACATGTTTACCTGTGTCAGTTTTAATCGAGTGGACATATGTTTGTTGTTGTCTTTTTTTTAAAGCCCGAGCCAACCACTTTCCGGGTTTATTCCCTTCCCTATAAAATGTTTGTTGGAAGGATAATAGCTGCTTTTGTGCGTTTATCTGAAGTAGCTTGTTTAATTGATCTCTTTTAGAGGTCAACTCTTCTAAAACTAGAACGTTATCCGGAGATTGTTTATGTAGGTAGTCAAGGTTAGATATGTCCTTGGCTAGTAAGGTGAGTTGTTCCCTCCTTTTCTTTGTTATAAGTGCCTTTGTTTTAATTAGTTCTCCTCTAATTGTGCTTTTATGAGCTTCCCAGATGGTCGGGATTTGAACATCTGGTGTATTATTTAGAATGAAATAAGATTTTATATGTTTGGCCAGCTTTTTTACCTGATTTTTCCCCACTAGTAAAGACTCATCTAGTCTCCATTGAAAGGATTTCAAGGGAGCCGAAGGCCACGCCAGCCTGCAAGAAACTAATGAGTGATCGGACCAAGTAGTGTGTGAGATATCCGCAGTTTTAATGTATGACAGGGCCAGATGGTCTACCAGAACATAATCCAGTCTTGAATAACATTTATTTGGACTCGAAAAGAAAGTAAAATCTCTTTTCTGAGGGTTTAAATATCTCCAGGTGTCGTGTACACCTAACAATTTGAGATTTTGCCAAATACTATGCATGTTAGAAGTTTTTTGTCGTGTGTCTGGGTTAGAGCAGTCAATCTTGGGGTTAAGGGGGACGTTGAGGTCTCCTGCAATAATCAGAGAACCCTTAGCATGCGTAACTATAGAATTGGTGATCGTGTTGATAAATTTGCTCTGAAATTTGTTGGGGGCATACACATTAGCTAATGTAACTGGTTTGCCAAATAGGAGCCCTGTGATGCATAAAAATCTCCCTTCTCTATCACATTCTACATGAGTTTTAGTGAATGATATGTTTTTGTGTATTAATATACTGACCCCATTTGTTTTTTTAGCGGCGTTTGTGCTGTGGTAATGCTGTGGATAGCTAGAGGAGAAGTATTTGGGGATATGTTTAGATTTGAAATGTGTCTCCTGAAGCATGAGGATGTGCCCCCCCCTTCTCTGCAGATCAATTATTGCCATCCTACGTTTATTTGGGCAGTTTAAACCTTTCGTGTTTTGGGTGATAATGACCAGTTCTTGTTGTTGTTGACCCTCCCTATTCGTCATGGTTTTCTATGTGTAGTGATGGGTAATGTAGTGGTAGCAACTTACCAAGTTCTCCTGATAACAGATCCGGGCACACTGGGCTAAACAATACAATAAAATTGACAACAATAAAATTAAGTACATGAACATAAAACAAAACAAAAAACCACATTCTTCTTCCAAAAAGTGGAAGAGTTACGAAAAACATCTAAACTACTAGGGAGATTATCTCCCAACTGGCTGAGCACATTGAGTTTACAATTTAAGAACAAAACATTGCAATCAGTAAGGCATGAACAGGATAGTCATAACAAATATTGATACTGAAGGGTTGGTGGCCCTGAACTACAGTCCAACTGTTAACCAATAAAAGTCCTTCAGGAGTCAGACCTAGGGGAAAGGAGAGAAAAAAAAGAAACAACAATGCAGAGAAATCGTTGCAACAAAGGAGAAAAGGATACAATCAGCTTCAGTGCGCTCATCCCTTTTCAGACTCCGGATTTTGACTGCCTATAGTCATTCTGCGAGACCTCTTCTTTTGTACTTGCTGCCAGATTTTCCTCTGAGGTAGCTGGACCATGCTAGACTCTTTGTTTTGCTGATCCTGTGTTCCCAGGGATTCTTCCAGCACTGGTGTAGGGATGTCTAGCTCTTTGCAGATTTTGTGGATGTCCCCTGGAGTAGTGCAGACCAATCTCCTCCCCTGCCATATGATTATTAGATGGAAGGGGAAACCCCATCTATAAGGAATGTTCATTTTCCTGAGCAACAAGGTAAGAGGTTTGAGCTCTTTGCGTTTGGTTAGAGTTCTTTGCGAAAGATCTGCAAACATCTGAATATTTGCGTTTTCGTACGTGATAGATTGCTTTTCTCGGGATGATTTCATGATCTCCTCCTTGACCTGAAAATTGGTAATACGTACTATCACATCCCTGGGAGGCTGTGAGTCCGGGGGCTTGGGACGAAGTGCTCTATGCGCCCTGTCAATATCTATCATCTGAGGTGACTCTGTTTGCATAAGGAAATTAAAGAGATCTTGTAGGTACTGCTCCAGGCCAGATGCAGGTATAGATTCAGGTATCCCTCTGATTCTAATATTGTGCCTCCTGCTCCTATTTTCTGCGTCGTCTATTTTTTCCTCTAAGTCATGAATTACATCATTTTGCTTATATATGAGCTTATGCAGATCTAACAATGCTGTCGCATGAGTGTCTTGTGTGTCTTCCACTACCTCCACTCTATGACCAATATCTGACAGTTCCTTTTTTAGGTCATTTATTTCATCTTTAATGCATTGCTTTACCTGCAGAATCAGGGTAGAGAAATCTTTTTTCGAGGGTAGTGACTCAAATAGGGCTTTGGGTACTGTGACAGCATCTGCTATTGTTTCAGATTCAGACTCAGAAGAGGAGTATGCATTTACAGAGTCTTGTTCTTCTAAAGGATTGAGTGTGACAGACTTGGTTTCTGCTGTTTTGAAAAAATCGTTTACAGAGGGTGTGGGGTGGCTTTTTTGCTTAGGTACTGTCCCTTTTCTACCAATTTTTTTAGGAGACATGATGATATTTCCCACAAGCTAGAAGCCAGTGCTGCGTGGTTAGAAAGTCTGTATATCTCTTATTTTGAATTCACCAGAGCACGGAGGTTATGAAAGTTATGCACTCTTCTAATGCATATGTCAAGAAACAAAAAAACTGCTGAATTATGTTTGCTGGACTGGTTGAATGTGGTGTGACTGCATGAGCACCCAGACTTTTATATGATATAACGTGTATCACCCAAGGCCTACCTCTAGATTAATTCCTTCTGTCTCCCATGCTGGCTTAGCAAAAAGTATGTTGCACGATGTCTTCCCCCTTTCATGCCTATCCTGCTCTTTTTCTTGCGATGTTTGCCTTTATAGCATCTTTGCTCAAGTCTTGCAATGATGGGATGTTTGTCCCCTTAGTTATGTTTTCATGATAGTGGAGTGGTGTGGTAGGGTGATGGTGACTGCGTGTTTGCTTGCAGCCATTAAGCCTCTGCAGTTATAAAGATGGCGCGCTCCGCCCCGGAGCTTTTGCGATTCTTACCGGACTCCTAGGTACAATTGGAAAAACGGCCTGTTGTCTGCCCCTTTCGCCTTTAGCTTACCTCCGCTTCAGGTCAGGGTAGTTCTTCTGGAGTCCGGAGTGTGGTGTTCGCAAAATCTAGCGTGGATCAGGGCCTAGGCGTAGCGTAGTATTATCGCCCCAGTTGCGATCACGATCCGTCCATCAGCTTCATATTAGGCTATCTGAGCAGTAGTTAGCCCAATCCACTTTGCTGGGTGACTTTATCCTACCTCGATTAGGCTTTTTAATGCCACTCAGCCAGATAGGGCTCAGGAGCTCACTTAAGCCGCGGCCATCTCCTAGGCTGGCTAGCTCCGCCCCTCCCCTATATTTGATTATATTCTGGATTACGGTGTGCTCAACCGTCAGCGTGCACCACGTCAGAATATTCAGCTACGCCCCAAACAATTGCAATACACACAGCCCGACCGTTGAAGGAGAGTGGCGATATCAGGCCTCGAGCAGCATAGAGGATTGATTATATAATTCTTGTCTTGTCAGATTGTTGTATATATCAATAGTTAAATATATCATATATATGAGTACAATGGTGGTTCACCAGGATTAGAATCTATTACTTAGGTAAAGGACAGTGTACAAATTCACAATATATTTAGAAAGTATACCGGCTTTAAATAACCCCTCTAGGAAAAGAGGTAATCGTCATCCACTATGTCAAATGTGACAGATTTTAATAAACACTAATGGGCTTTGTGGATAGAGTATAACTGGTACATAAAACCATCTAATAAGAATGGGGGTAATTGAGGGAAGAGTGCTATATACAGTATCCTTGTCATCTTCTTTGTTGAAATTGCTAATTAAGAAATACGTCCCTTCTTTTAAAACCGCTTGAACGTGTGGCCCCTGACCCAGAAGTTCTGGTAGGGGACAGATTAATCCTCTTTTACAAAGCTTGGTTTTAGGCCCTGGTTTCAGAATGTTGTTTCTCAGGGACATTGAATTGGATTCAGAACAAGGCCTCCAAGAGGAAGTTTTTTTTCTGTTCAATGGTCCAAGGAATCCTATAAAAGCTCAGGCTTTTCTTTTAATCTGTCTCAGATCTGGAAGATATGTGAGTGATTGTTCCAGTTCCTTTGCAGGTACAGGGGATGGGATTTTATTAAAATTCTTCATTGTTCCAAAGAAGGAAGGTACTTGCAGACCAGTTCTGGATCTAAAACACTGAACAAGTTTGTAAGGATTCCACCTTTCAGAATAGAAACTTTTAGGACTATTCTGCCTTTTGTTAATCAAGGTCAGTTTATGTCCACAATATTTTTAAAGGATGCTTGCCTTCATGATCCAATCCACAGTTTCTGAGGTTTGCTTTTCTGGACAAGCACTTTCAGTTTGTTGCTCTCCCATTCGGTCTGGCTATAGCTCCAAGAATATTTCCAAGGTTCTTTGTGTCCTTTTTGTCTGTAATCAGAGCTCAGGTTATTGCATTATTTTATTACCTGGACGATATCTTGGTTCAAGCTCCATCTTTTCCTTTAGCAGAATATCATGTCAACCAACTCTTGTTGTTTCTTCAAAAGCATGGTTGGATAGTCAATTTGATTCCTCAGACAAGGTTACTTTCCTAGGTGTCCATACAAACAGACAGGTATACCTGTCTGTTTGTATGCTTCAATAACGTATCTAAGGATTATATAGTGCAGTGGATTCTTTGCTTTGCTGCTAGTTTATTATGGCAATCAGTGTGTGTGATGACGTGGAAATGGAATTCCCATCTATTTTCATCTGTGCATATGTACCGCAGGCTTGTTCGCTTAGTGACTGACAGGCCAGCATGACGTAATTTACACGTGCGCATTCCATTCTGTTTTTTTTTTTTATCCAAGCAATACATGCCACTTGATGAGTCATTTGATTGGACAGCCACAAAATCAGCAAGGAAAAAAAAGTGCAATTCATTGCGAGGAGGAAAAAGCCAACATATAATGCAGAGGTACTTATAAAAATGAAAACGGATACACTGCCTATAAATGCATGTAGATGAATGAAGATTAGATTAATTTTGAAAAAGGATTTCAGCGCAGCGTTGCAGTTGTTGAAAGTTTACCATCACTTTAATTATTTACTATTGTTAATAAATTGCACTTTCACTTGTGATTTACAACAGGCATCATCTAGTTATAATTATACTTTAGGGGCATATGCAAAAGTGCTTGGTAACATTTTGCTATAATAGCTATGTTTATCCTACATTGTTGGGGGTACAGGTACCATTATACATTATTATTCTTTTGTAAGGAACCATTTATTGCTGCACACATTTATTTTGTATGATGTGCAGTGAATATTTTAACAGTGATCTTTTAGTATTTGTATAAATTTGTTGTGTGTGCAACCGGTCTGATCCTGCATTCAGTACTTGCCTAATGGACATTTGATACTTGAGCTCTGCACCTTACTATCAAACCTGTGAAATTTCTAATCTTGAAGGTGTTATGAAACTTGTACGCAGCTAAAATATGATCAGTAAAATGTTCATTTATGACTCTAATTAAATGTGTGGATGTTAAAAAAATGTTACTTATAAAAATTCATGGAAAATAATAGGCACATTGGGCAATTTTAAGTCAATTAGCTGCCATAGCCATATTTATTTATTTTTGGTTTGGCTATTTGCTCCTGTGTAGAGCTGAAGAAACTCCTGTGAAATCCTGCATGAAAAGCCTGTTTCATATGTTTTTTGCATGTTTACCCAATTTGAATGCAAGAAATACAGAGTTTCTAATTATATTGCATATAGCCATAGGTCACAAAAGTTAATTATGAAGTATTTACATTGCAACATGTAATGGATTTGAATGGGGTCAAAAGGTGAATAATTACCCATTACCATCTTGTTTTACACCTCCATCACCAGCTGTAGTGAATCTAGGTGTTTTGTGTAGTTCACTCTAACAAAAAGAATGTCCAGATAAATTCTGCTATATCATCCTTGGTACGTTGTCTCCTAGGTTGCCTCTTCTGATGCCACAAACATTGAATCTTCAATTAAAGAAGATGGTGACTCCTATATTCTAAATGGTCATAAATGGTGGACATCAGGTAGGAATTTTTGTGATAACATTGCATGTCCTTGGCACAGCTACCGTATACCATGTAATGTCTATGTCACAAAGTATTGTGAAATATAAACGGTGGATGGTAGTATAATTCCATAACTGGTGTGTTTATTGCACTTTCAATAACCTTTGTAACACACTTGCTGCAAAGCAGTAAAAAAAAGAAACTGTCACAATTGCACCATGTATGCTGTGTTTGTACAGCAGGATGCAGTGGTCATTTTAGCTGTAAGACAATAAAACATTGGTTACCTTATTTAATGATTGACTATAATAGCTCATTTTAAATGTTTTTAAAACTATGAAATGACCTTGTTAGACTTATACTAAGATTTACCTGCTCTGTGACAGCAATGATAACTAGTGAATAATTCTGTTTAAAGGGACAAAAATGACCATTTTACATTACAGGAGGCTGCTAGCATGCACTAGCTAAATAGCACTAATATCCTCAGTGGTATTTTGCATATTACATAATTACTCATTTTTAACAATTGTCACATTTATTACACTAGATTTCCAGTTTTTGTTACTTAGTGTACACAAAACAAATGATAAACCTTTCTTTTCAGATTTCTATTAATATAAATTATTCATAGGGACATTTTACAGGGGCATAAAACTCAAAATTGAAATGAAAGTGGATGCATTTTAGTTTTCGAAAGGAGCATTTCTCCAAAACACTTTTATTAATAAAAATACTTCTAGTGAAAGTTATCACTGTTTCAGGGACAGCTTTTACTGTGCATTTTACTTTTGAGTTGTATGGCCTGTTAAATAACGAAATCAGGAGTTTGTCATTTAGGGCCCGATTCTCTAAAGATCTGGCGAGATTCTATAGGGCACCTTGTCACAATTACAAGGCCCCTCAGGGATTATTTTTAAAAGCAATTTTTATTTTGGGAACTGTGTAAATAAGATGATTATTTCTCTCCATACCAACGACTGTTTGAGAATTGCGCCCTTAATGACAAAGGATTCCGAATTTTTGCGCGGAGTTTAGAGTTTAAGAGAGGGTTGAAACCAGAAATGATCTTGCTTTTTCATTTGACTGAGAAGTTAAAGTCCAACAATAATGTATTTTGTGTTATTGAATATTGCTGTTTTTATAAAGAAATACAACAAAATTGTTCACTAAAATCACAGGAAATGTTGGTTTAATGTTTATCTGTTTTCAGGTGCTCTGGACCCTCATTGTAAAATCTGTATTTTTATGGGGAAAACCAATCCTGATGCTCCTCGCCATAAACAGCAGACTATGATTCTGGTTCCAATGGACTTGCCAGGAATAACTGTTTTAAGACCACTCACGGTCTATGGATTGGAGGACGCTCCTGGTAAAGAAACTCATTTCAAAAGCTGCATCTGTCTTTAATTGGTTTTACACCTAAATAATATTATCTTAAAAACGTAATAAATATGTACTAGAAAGTGTAAATGTGATAATAATCAATGTGTTACCAACCAGTTTCCTATCTCTCCTTAAGAAAAATGCTGCAATTCACAGCTGTGTATAAAGCCACTATTTGGATTTGTACACTTTTATGTAAATGCAATAATATCAAAATATCAACAAAAGTTACATAAAGTGACAGCTCTGTATAGACACTAAGCTAGTACTGAAAGGGACACTGAACCCCAAAAAATTAATGATTCAGATAGAGCATGCAATTTTAAGCAACTTTCTAATTTACTCGTATTATCAATTTTTTCTTGTTTTCTTGGTATCTTTATTTGAAAAAGTTGGAATGTAACGCCCATATTTGGTTCAGCACCCTGGATAACGCTTGCTGGTTGGTGGGTACATTTAGCCACCAATCAGCAAGCTGTACCCAGGTGCTGAACCAAAGATGGGCCATTTTTGTTAAAAATAAAATCTATGCAATTTGTAAAAGTTAAAGGACCACTCAATGCAGTATAATTACATAGTTAACAAGTACATAATATCCCCCTTTATTTTTTCAGGCCCCTTGTATCATGTGACAAAATCAGCCAATCACAGACAAGTATACGTATACCCTGTGAGCTTGTGCACATGCTCAGTAGGATCTTGTTCCCCAGAAAGTGTGAAAATAAAAAGACTGTGCAAAATTTGATAATGGAAGTAAATTGGAAAGTGTCTTAAAACTGCAGGCTCTATCTGAATCATAAAAGTGTATTTTGACTTGAGTGTTTTGGGTACATGCTGAGTTCTGATATTTCTGCTTTTTAGCTGGCCATGGAGAGATCATATTTGACAATGTTCGTGTGCCTAAAGAAAACGTATTGCTTGGTGCCGGTAGAGGATTTGAAATTGCCCAGGGCAGACTTGGGCCAGGTAGAATACACCACTGCATGCGGCTTATTGGAAATGCTGAAAGGTCCTTAAGTCTCATGAAGCAGAGAGTGAGTATTAACAATTCCATGTAGACAAAAACATCTTATACTGCTTTTTGCACAGGATAAGACCCAGAAAAGGGGAGGAGATGACAAGTTAAATATCAGGGGTGCGTTTCTTTTTATGAAGACTTCTGCTGCCCTTTACCATATAACCCCTCTATAACACGCATAGCACATTTCCTTTTTTGAAAGGGATATGAAACCCAAATTTTTTTCTTTCATGATTCAGATAGGGCATGCAATTTCAAAACAATATTTCTTTTTTTTTTCTTTTTTTTTTTAAATATTTTTATTGAGGCATACAAATGAAAAATCACAATAGGTTTCAAATACATTTCAATATCAAATGTTTGTGAAAAATCCAAGAAATAAACATTAGGAAATCATGTTATCATACAATAGTAAAATAGCTTACCAAATTAAATGTGAACCTTCCTAGGAATTCAGGAGGCCGCTCTTGGACCTCATACATATACAGAAATTAAACTAATAATGAAGGTTATCCTGAAATAAAGGAGACCTCAAAACAACCCTCTTTTATTTTTTTTATTTTTTTGCTTTATTAGCTTCAAAATGCTGGAATATATATATATGTGCTTGCAAGCTAGGAAGAGACATGGCAAAAAAAAACAACAAATCAATATCTAGCATTACCAGAAAGTTAGTGAGCTTTATGTTTGCTGTCTTATAATATTTTTTTGTGAGAACCATGAACAATCCAGTATGCTTATATCACAAAAACAGTAATATAGGAGATCTAGAAGCAACCATGTCCTTAAACTGACAGATTAAGCAGCACTATCTATGAATAACTGTATCAGCTTATAAGATATAGAAAACTACAAAAGTTTAAAATGAACTCTGATACCTGCCCTGCAGATATGGGATAAAAACATAATACCAAGTAAGGATTTTAATTGCGTTGAGTTGGGGGATATCCCATACCTCTTCAGTATGATACAGATTGTGCCATGGATATCTATCATTATGAGTCAAGATAGATAACGTGCAGTGTAGATTCTGAGGAGGATCGCCAACTAAATGAACTAGTACTGGGTTATAGATTACATTTTGAAATTTAACACTTTGGGCCCATTTATCAAGCTCCGAACGGAGCTTGAGGGCCTGTGTTTCTGGCGAGTCTTCAGACTCGCCAGAAACACCAGTTATGAAGCAGCGGTCTAAAGACCGCTGCTCCATAACCCTGTCCGCCTGCTCTGGTGAGGTGGACAGGAATCGCCGGAAATCAACCCGATTGAGTACGATTGGGTTAATTGACACCTCCCTGCTGGCGGCCAGTCAGCAGGGTGCGGCGTTGCACCAGCAGCTCTTGTCAGCTGCTGGTGCAATGTAAAATGTGGATAGCGTATTGCTCTCTGCATTCAGTGAAGTATTGCGGACCTGATCCGTTTTGTCAGATCAGGTCCGCAAGACCTTTGATAAATAGGCCCCTTAGGCTTAAGTGCTACATTAACCCCTACTCTATAAACTATGAGATGTCTATTGTATTAACAAAGAAACAACATATAGCTATGGCACTGATTTTCAAATGTTTAAATTATTTAGGATATGTGAGCACAGAGAAGGTTTGGGCTGCAAATCTAATAATAACAAGAAAACTATAGTGTTAACCCCTGCTCAATATGCCATGAGAGCTATAATGTAATTTAGAGAAAGCAGCATATAGCAATGAACTATGGATTACCAACTGTTTAAATATATAGAACAATTGGGTATAAAACACATGGTTTGGACTATAATCCAATACAAGAAACAGAAATAAAGATACAAATATGTCTCTGGTGGTTTTTCTACCAACTGTAAAATAACATACTGGCTCTGTTACTTTATACATTGCTTAGAACATCTAAACCAGGGGGCCTACCACCTCAATTGAACATTTTACATAAACACAAAAATAAGGATAACAACTTTGCGTGTCTGCTATAAGTAAGAAAATACAGTTGTGGTTATCAGATCTAATAAATGTTATATATTAGATGAGATAAATTGGGCTTAGGCTAAATGTATTAATCTAAAGCTGTAAATAGGAGCTTAGCACAGTCGCTAAATGAGCAAAGTTAACTCCTATATAATTATGATAGTAGTGACCTCGAAAGAAAGACTCTATTGTGCAGTTATTGCCATAAAAGCCTGCAGGATAGTCTAATTTAATCTTTACAATATATATGATAATGCAAAGCTGAGCAAACGTAGCTAAATATTACTTTTTATGCTGTCCTTAGAACATATAAACCAGGGGGCTTACCACCTCAAATGAACATTTTAAATAAACAGTCCGTGAGAAAAAGATAATTAAACAATTGCCCAAGTCAGTAGTCCTCAGATGAATATGGGGCATAATCCTTTGGTGCGAGGTAATACATAACTATCTTACTCCTGCCTTCAGAAGGACCAAAGGCTCCTTATTTTGTTCTCCCAAGGCGGCCCACAAGGGTCCCATTTCAATCGCAGTAGTCCTGAAGAGAGTGGGTGGTAAATAGCGTAGAGATTAAGGAGAAGTGCAATACTTGCGGTTGTGAGTCTCCATTAGTTTGAATAAAGTCTCCAAAACGAGGACCCTGTAGGTGCATAGCACATAACTTCCCTGAGGTTGGCAGTTTAGTAACGGTTATATCTCTGTAACCATTTAGCAGATTGTCACGGCTCGTCACATAATTTTAAGTTGCTTAGCTGTAACCCCATCTTCCCCATCTGGAAGATCCACCATAGCAGGTTCCCGATCTGGCTGAAATTGGCAAGGGACGGCTAGTGAACGCTGAGGCCCCAAAGCGCCACCACTCCCACTCTCATCCGAAAAAAGCTTGGGTTGGATGGGTTGCTGAAGTGTAGAGCCTCCGCTAACATTAAACACCATAGATAGTGATTCCTCGAATGCCACACAATATTCATCCAGTAGGCAGCATAGCTCTTTCAGGATCTACTCGACAGACTCCATGGCACAAATCCGCATTTAAACATTAGACAGGCAAGTGAAATAGATAAACATAAGACAGCACATTCAAAGTACATTGCGGCAGTGGAAACTATGAGGTAGGCCACTGGGGGGGTTTTGATGAGGCCTCAGCCTCTAGATAGCTCCGGACTATGATAACTCAAGGCGATCCTGAAAAGGTAAACTTCTTATGATAGTCAAAACTTTGTAGATCATGAAGATATTAAAATGAAGCTCAGATGGTAGCTATACTGTAGGAAATATTGTAGATTTAGCAGGAAAGTCTGAGTAGCTCACAGTTTTGCATGCTGACATGGCCGCCGCCCAGAAGTTCACCCTTTTTTTTTATTATACAATATCACAAACAAAATTTTACACACAAAAAAATTGCAGATTACAATATCTTCTTGTTACTTTACGTTAAAATTTTGCAATGCACTATCGACTTAATCGATATAATGAATCAACTAAAGAGCTTTGCAGATATAAAGGGGATCCAGTGAATATTTATCTAAGTATACATACATTTAGTCTAATCTTTTCTTTATGGGGAGGGAAAAAAAAAAAAAAAACCCACCCCCCTATCACTCATCCCCTACTCCCTCTTTCCACAGTCAGACCTTTATAGGAAGATATTTGTTTTATATCTGTACATTAATAATGTGTGATATCCGGTTTTTCAATTCAATGCCCATATACAAGATACATTTACCCTAAATTTTAGTAAACACCTTGAATCTCTTTTTCTATTTATTTTAAAGTCATAGGTATCTATTATTAATTGGTTAACTAGAATGTTTTTGATTTGCCTGATAGAAGGAATTTTATGGTTAATCCAATTACCAAAGATTGATTTTCGAATATTTAATATTGTTGTTACTATAAACTCTTTCTCAGTTTCCCATATCTTATCCGTGCCCAAAAGAAGTATTGCTTCCTTAAACAGCTCAATGTTTTATTTTGTTACTTTAGATAGAAAATATGCGGTTTTACGCCAAAGTTGTTCCAATCTAGGACACTCAACAATCAGGTGTCCCAGATCTGGATTGCTAAGTGAACACTTCACACAGATATTTTGAACCTTTCTTCCATTTAGCTACTTTTATGGAATTAAATAGTCTTGATGTATTAATCTAAATTGAGATTCTCTCATATAAGAGGAGACAAGCATACGATGCGTTGTAGTTAGACTCTGGAGAATTTTAGATGGTAAATCAGGGACTTTTAGCAGTTTTCCCCATGTGTCACATAACTGGCTATTTAATTTAGCTGCTTCTTCTGCTTGAATTATTTTATATATTGATGAGTGACCATTTCTTAAGGTAGAGAGTGTCTAATATAGGGTGAATTTGCCATAGTGAAGAGTAACTCCTACCTAAATGAAAAGCATAGTCTTTCAATTGAAGATAGTAATATTTATGTTTGTTTTCAACTAACGGAAATTTTATTTGGAACTTTTTAAATGTAAATAGTTTTTTAGTTGATGGATAAAATAAATCTTTTATCAGTAATGTATGGTTAGTGATCTATGATGAAAAAAACATTTGTGGAAGGACCAAGTGGGAAACCCAGATTGCCCTTTACCGAAAGCCACTTTGAAATATTAACATTAGTATTGAGTCTTCTCATAACTGTTCTCCAGACCTTAAGGATATCTCTATAAAGAGGATGAGCATAAATATCTTTTCAAAGATCTTTGTCTAAAGCATGTATGAGATAATTCAATGAATGAGGAAAACAAAATAATTCTTGTAAAGGTCTGTGTGAGTACCTATTGATTTGATGTAACCAGTCAATTGGGAGTCTCAATATTGCAGCGTAATTGTAACTTTTCAGATTTGGTAATGCCAAGCCTCCTTTAAAGTATGGTAAATATAAGTTAGAAAGTTTGATCATTGCTTTCTTTCCAGACCATAAAAAAATATCTTAAATCTCAAGAGAACAATAGAAGATCTTGATTTTTCATTAACAGAGGGAACATTCTTAGAACATATAAGATCTTAGGAAGTATAAACAGATTAAATAGACTGATTTTCCCTGAGAAACCGGAAGTCCTACCCAACATCTTACATTTTTTCTGATTTAATTTAATATCGGCAAGATATTCTCCCCATACCACTTCCTGGGTTCTACAGCAATGGACAAACCTAAATATGAGAGTGATCTAGTTTCAGTAAAGGGAAGAATAAAGTTATTCTCTGACTTCTTAAGCCACAAGACTTTAGATTTAGAAAAGTTTGTCTTGTAGGCCAAGATCTCACTATACTCCTCCAAAAGATTAATAAATTGCGGTGTATAAAGTGTCGGCACTGTAACAAAAAATAATAAATCATCTGCAAATGTAAGATTTCTGTTTGACCTTAGTCCCATGTGTATACCTGGAAGTAGTTCTTTCAGTCTCACTGCCAGAGGTTCTACAATTAAATCGAACAATAAAGGTGATAAGGGGCATCCTTGACAGGTTCCCCTTGTAAGTGAAAAATAATTAGATAAATCATTATTAATCAACAAGGTTGCCTTTGCTTTTGAATAGATTCCACTGTTTTCAAGAAGTTCCCCTCCAGTCCAAACCTACTCAAAGTCTCAAGAATAAACTTCCACTCTACCCTGTCGAAAACCTTCTCTGCATCCAGAGATAGTAGGAAGGCCTCCGGCAGGGCGGAGTGATTCCTGTCATAATAACAGATGGTATGCAGAATCTTTCTAGTTAAATTCTGAGGACTGGCCAAAGACAAATCCCACTTGATAAGGATGAACTACCTTGGGTAAAATAGGTTTCAATCTTTCAGCTATATTCGGTTTCAGTCAGATAATGTTATGGCTGTGTAATACATAATTTATCAGGGAGGAACTTGAAGTCCTCTAACAATGATAGTTTCTCAGATCTTGTCATGGGCAGAACAGCATCACTGTACCCTGTCAGCAATTCTCTTTCTGGGAGTAAAGAATTGTGAAGTGGACTATCTTAGTCATCAGTCGCTACATCCAGGAGAATAGTCTTTCACTCAGGAGTTGTTCGATCAGCTAGTCTCTAAGTGGGATTTTCCAGTAATAGACCTTATGGCCTCTACACACAGATTCTGTGTCAGATCCAGGGATTCAAGAGCATAACTTGGCAGGAGCTCTAATGTGTCCATAAATCTTTTATCGAGCCTATGTATTCCCTCCATTTGTTCTCATTCCCAGGATTGTAATTTGAATCAAGCAAGAGACTTCCTCTGTTATTCTGTTTGCCCCTGCCTGGCCCAGCAAGACCTGTTGTGTAGATCTGATTAAAATGCCCAGCTCTCCTTCATGATTTCTTCATCTATGCAAGGACCTCTTATCTGAAGTTGCTCCTAGTTTTAAAATATCTAGTTTTGACTTTCAGTGGGCGGTTCTTTAAGATGGCTGAAAGTCTTTAAAGCTCGGAGACAAAACTCTTTACTTTTTGCACTTCAGCTGGCATCTGAAGCCATCTGCATTTCCCTTGACAAGCTTAGGCCTAGATTTAGAGTTCGGCGGTAAAAGGGCTGTTAACGCTCCGCGGGTTTTTTTCTGGCCGCACCATAAATTTAACTCTGGTATCGAGAGTTCAAACAAATGCTGCGTTAGGCTCCAAAAAAGGAGCGTAGAGCATTTTTACCGCAAATGCAACTCTCGATACCAGAGCTGCTTACGGACGCGGCCGGCATAAAAAACGTGCTCGTGCACGATTCTCCCATAGGAAACAATGGGGCTGTTTGAGCTGGAAAAAAACCTAACACCTGCAAAAAAGCAGCATTCAGCTCCTAACGCAGCCCCATTGTTTGCTATGCGTAAACACTTCCTAAGTCTGCACCTAACACTCTAACATGTACCCCGAGTCTAAACACCCCTAACCTTACATTTATTAACCCCTAATCTGCCGCCCCCGCTATCGCTGACCCCTGCATTACACTTTTAACCCCTAATCTGCCGCTCCGTAAACCGCCGCCACCTACGTTATCCCTATGTACCCCTAATCTGCTGCCCTAACATCGCCGACCCCTATGTTATATTTATTAACCCCTAATCTGCCCCCCACAACGTCGCCGACACCTACCTACACTTATTAACCCCTAATCTGCCGAGCGGACCTGAGCGCTACTATAATAAATGTATTAACCCCTAATCCGCCTCACTAACCCTATCATAAATAGTATTAACCCCTAATCTGCCCTCCCTAACATCGCCGACACCTAACTTCAATTATTAACCCCTAATCTGCCGACCGGAGCTCACCGCTATTCTAATAAATGTATTAACCCCTAAAGCTAAGTCTAACCCTAACACTAACACCCCCCTAAGTTAAATATAATTTACATCTAACGAAATAAATTAACTCTTATTAAATAACTTATTCCTATTTAAAGCTAAATACTTACCTGTAAAATAAATCATAATATAGCTACAATATAAATTACATTTATATTATAGCTATTTTAGGATTAATATTTATTTTACAGGCAACTTTGTAATTATTTTAACCAGGTACAATAGCTATTAAATAGTTAAGAACTATTTAATAGTTACCTAGTTAAAATAATTACAAATTACCTGTAAAATAAATCCTAACCTAAGATATAATTAAACCTAACACTACCCTATCAATAAAATAATTAAATAAACTACCTACAATTACCTACAATTAACCTAACACTACACTATCAATAAATTAAATAAACACAATTGCTACAAATAAATACAATTAAATAAACTATCTAAAGTACAAAAAATAAAAAAGAACTAAGTTACAGAAAATAAAAAAATATTTACAAACATAAGAAAAATATTACAACAATTTTAAACTAATTACACCTACTCTAAGCCCCCTAATAAAATAACAAAGACCCCCAAAATAAAAAATTCCCTACCCTATTCTAAAATACAAAAATTACAAGCTCTTTTACCTTACCAGCCCTGAACAGGGCCCTTTGCGGGGCATGCCCCAAGAATTTCAGCTCTTTTGCCTGTAAAAAAAAACATACAATACCCCCCCCCAACATTACAACCCACCACCCACATACCCCTAATCTAACCCAAACCCCCCTTAAATAAACCTAACACTAAGCCCCTGAAGATCTTCCTACCTTGTCTTCACCTCACCAGGTATCACCGATCCGTCCTGGCTCCAAGATCTTCATCCAACCCAAGCGGGGGTTGGCGATCCATAATCCGGTGCTCCAAAGTCTTCCTCCTATCCGGCAAGAAGAGGACATCCGGACCGGCAAACATCTTCTCCAAGCGGCATCTTCTATGTTCTTCCATCCGATGACGACCGGCTCCATCTTGAAGACCTCCAGCGCGGATCCATCCTCTTCTTCCGACGACTAGACGACGAATGACGGTTCCTTTAAGGGACGTCATCCAAGATGGCGTCCCTCGAATTCCGATTGGCTGATAGGATTCTATCAGCCAATCGGAATTAAGGTAGGAATTTTCTGATTGGCTGATGGAATCAGCCAATCAGAATCAAGTTCAATCCGATTGGCTGATCCAATCAGCCAATCAGATTGAGCTCGCATTCTATTGGCTGATCGGAACAGCCAATAGAATGCGAGCTCAATCTGATTGGCTGATGGGATCGGCCAATCGGATTGAACTTGATTCTGATTGGCTGATTCCATCAGCCAATCAGAAAATTCCTACCTTAATTCCGATTGGCTGATAGAATCCTATCAGCCAATCGGAATTCGAGGGACGCCATCTTGGATGACGTCCCTTAAAGGAACCGTCATTCGTCGTCTAGTCGTCGGAAGAAGAGGATGGATCCGCGCTGGAGGTCTTCAAGATGGAGCCGGTCGTCATCGGATGGAAGAACATAGAAGATGCCGCTTGGAGAAGATGTTTGCCGGTCCGGATGTCCTCTTCTTGCCGGATAGGAGGAAGACTTTGGAGCACCGGATTATGGATCGCCAACCCCCGCTTGGGTTGGATGAAGATCTTGGAGCCAGGACGGATCGGTGATACCTGGTGAGGTGAAGACAAGGTAGGAAGATCTTCAGGGGCTTAGTGTTAGGTTTATTTAAGGGGGGTTTGGGTTAGATTAGGGGTATGTGGGTGGTGGGTTGTAATGTTGGGGGGGGGGGTATTGTATGTTTTTTTTTACAGGCAAAAGAGCTGAAATTCTTGGGGCATGCCCCGCAAAGGGCCCTGTTCAGGGCTGGTAAGGTAAAAGAGCTTGTAATTTTTGTATTTTAGAATAGGGTAGGGAATTTTTTATTTTGGGGGTCTTTGTTATTTTATTAGGGGGCTTAGAGTAGGTGTAATTAGTTTAAAATTGTTGTAATATTTTTCTTATGTTTGTAAATATTTTTTTATTTTCTGTAACTTAGTTCTTTTTTATTTTTTGTACTTTAGATAGTTTATTTAATTGTATTTATTTGTAGCAATTGTGTTTATTTAATTTATTGATAGTGTAGTGTTAGGTTAATTGTAGGTAATTGTAGGTAGTTTATTTAATTATTTTATTGATAGGGTAGTGTTAGGTTTAATTATATCTTAGGTTAGGATTTATTTTACAGGTCAATTTGTAATTATTTTAACTAGGTAACTATTAAATAGTTCTTAACTATTTAATAGCTATTGTACCTGGTTAAAATAATTACAAAGTTGCCTGTAAAATAAATATTAATCCTAAAATAGCTATAATATAAATGTAATTTATATTGTAGCTATATTATGATTTATTTTACAGGTAAGTATTTAGCTTTAAATAGGAATAAGTTATTTAATAAGAGTTAATTTATTTCGTTAGATGTAAATTATATTTAACTTAGGGGGGTGTTAGTGTTAGGGTTAGACTTAGCTTTAGGGGTTAATACATTTATTAGAATAGCGGTGAGCTCCGGTCGGCAGATTAGGGGTTAATAATTGAAGTTAGGTGTTGGCGATGTTAGGGAGGGCAGATTAGGGGTTAATACTATTTATGATAGGGTTAGTGAGGCGGATTAGGGGTTAATACATTTATTATAGTAGCGCTCAGGTCCGCTCGGCAGATTAGGGGTTAATAAGTGTAGGTAGGTGTCGGCGACGTTGTGGGGGGCAGATTAGGGGTTAATAAATATAACATAGGGGTCGGCGATGTTAGGGGCAGCAGATTAGGGGTACATAGGGATAACGTAGGTGGCGGCGATTTGCGGTCGGAAGATTAGGGGTTAATTATTTTAAGTAGCTTGCGGCGACGTTGTGGGGGGCAAGTTAGGGGTTAATAAATATAATATAGGGGTCGGCGGGGTTAGGGGCAGCAGATTAGGGGTACATAAGTATAACGTAGGTGGCGGTCGGCAGATTAGGGGTTAAAAATTTTAATCGAGTGGCGGCGATGTGGGGGGACCTCGGTTTAGGGGTACATAGGTAGTTTATGGGTGTTAGTGTACTTTAGGGTACAGTAGTTAAGAGCTTTATAAACCGGCGTTAGCCAGAAAGCTCTTAACTCCTGCTATTTTCAGGCGGCTGGAATCTTGTCGTTAGAGCTCTAACGCTCACTGCAGAAACGACTCTAAATACCAGCGTTAGAAAGATCCCATTGAAAAGATAGGCTACGCAAATGGCGTAGGGGGATCTGCGGTATGGAAAAGTTGCGGCTGAAAAGTGAGCGTTAGACCCTTTAATCACTGACTCCAAATACCAGCGGGCGGCCAAAACCAGCGTTAGGAGCCTCTAACGCTGGTTTTGACGGCTACCGCCGAACTCTAAATCTAGGCCATAGTATCCAGGAACTTTTTGCAGACAGGAGAAAGTCATCCCTTCTACCCCGGAAGGCAAGTTAACCTATAAAGGAGGACTCCAGCGAAGTTTAAGACTGAGTGTTAAGTTGCACCATCCTGAAACCTTCTCTATACCTAAGACTCTGAATCCTGACAGCCAGTGTGACTCACATAGTTAAAGAGCTATCCAATAATATTATTCAGAAATGTGAAATAGTACACGTGTAAATAAGGGAGGTGGTAAAACAATGCAATATAGAAGCTTTTGCCAGAACATGGTTTCCACCATCTGCTGCTACACAGCTCACTTCTGAATATGATTATATTAATGAGAAACTAGCCTCCACTACTTTATCTGTTTCCCACTATTTAACTTCTCCCAGCATAGGGGAGCATCAAATGATCGGGGTAACCTCTGCCTGTCTCAGTTATGGCGTAACAGGTATATGAGAAGCATGCAGCTCATTTTGGAAAGTGCTGTTTCAAGAGAATACATGAGGGGAAGCCTCATCTCGTGACGACCAACAGTTCATTTGCACTTTTCCAGAGCTTTATTGGTATGTTAACCAGCTCACAGTGGAACTGCAGAAAGAAGAGCTTCCAGGATGGAGCAGATTTGGTTTACTGCAAGCTAGTTTAAAGTACCGTAGTGGCAATGTTTCGGTGGAAACATTGTCAGGCCCTTTTAGCTAAGGGTGATGGTTGAATTGTAACTCTTTACCAATAACACAAGTGGTTAGCCGCTTTATTGCCTCATAATTTTTTGCAAAAATTCTCTGATTATTGAGGAATAACTTGTAGTTATCTCTGGTATTTCTGCTCTACAAGGCAAATTTGTATAAAAGTGTGCTTTTGGCTTAACATTGCACAGCAATGTAAATACATTTTTAATGTTGTTTAATTCCATAAGTCAACCTGCATACCGTGTAGACTCTGCATATACTGTAAATCATTATATCAGATTGCCTAAGTTTATTTATTTATTTATAAAATATTTTACCAGGAAGGATACATTGAGATTTCTCTCGTTTTCAAGTATGTCCTGGGATCACAAAACATTGCATTGATACAATAGGGTACAATAAAATACAAAAACAATAATAAAAATACACATTATATGCAAACATTTAACATAGAGCAGGTATGAAATATTTAATCAACCATGACAGGAGCATTCTGTTTTGAGATATGTATAGAGGGATCTCTTAAAGGATTTTAGGCTTGGGGAAGTTTTTAAAGTGTGAGGGAGGTCATTCCATAATTGTGGCGCTCTGTAGGAAAAGGAGGATCGAGCTGCTTTTTTTTTGTATTGAGGCAAGCTAAATAATGTGCTGTTATTGGATCGGAGGTTATAGGAGGTGGGAATAGCAGGGGAGAGCATTCTGCTCAGGTAGGGTGGGAGCTTCCCAGAAAGGCTCTTAAAGACAAGGCAGGAAAGATGGAGGGTGCGTCTGGATTCCAGCGACAGCCAGTTTAGTTCTTTTAGCATGTCACAATGGTGGGTCCTGTAGTTACATTGTAGCACAAAGCGGCAGAGCGAGTTATATAACGTATTTAGTTTATTAAGGTGAGTTTGCGGAGCAGGTGCATATACTATGTCCCCATAATCCAAGATAGGCATCAGCATTTGCTGTACAATCTTTTCCTTTACTGTAGGGCTGAGGCAAGATTTGTTTCTGTACAGGGCACCTAGTTTTGGATAAAGTTTAGAGGCAATTTTTTCTATGTGGAGTCCAAAAGATAGATTGGGGTCTAACAACATACCTAAGTATTTAAAAGAGTGGACTGCGGTCAGCGTGCAATTGGATTTTGTTTTGATGCGAAGATGGGAATTTTGTAATTTATGTATTTTAGGTCCCGTTCCAAAGATCATTGTGACCGTTTTGTCAGTGTTTAGGAAGAGTTTGTTTTTTGAGATCCACTTTTCTACCTCTGTGAACTGGTCTTGGAGCACTGTTTCAAGCTGCAGCAGATCAGATTTGTTTGCATAGATTACCGTGTCGTCTGCGTACATGTGTACAGTTGAGGATTTGCAGACATTAGGCAAATCATTTATAAATAATGTGAATAGTAGGGGGCCGAGAATGGAACCTTGGGGAACACCAAGTTAAGGTATATTTTTATGTTTAGTAGTAACGCTGTTATGTTTTTAAACTATTACATTAATTGTCGGTGTCAAAATTATTACAGGCAGAATCAGCTGCTTGGTATACATCTATATTACCCTGTTTCATATGAATGGACACTTTACCTTAAAGGGCCACTAAACCCAAAATCTTTCTTTCATGATTCAGATAGAGAATATAAATTTAAACAACATTACAATTTACTTCTATTATATTTTTTTGCTTCATTTTTTAGATATCCTTAGTTGAAGAAAAAGCAATGCACATGGTGAGCCAATCACACGAGGCTTCTATGTGCAGCAACCAATCAGCAGCTACTGAGCATATCTAGATATGCTTTTCAGCAAAGAATATCAAGAGAATAAAACAAATTAGATAATAGAAGTAAATTAGAAAGTTGTTTAAAATTGCATTATCTTTCTAAATCATGAAAGAAAAAATGTGAGTCTCATGTCCCTTTAATTTAAGTGCTTATGTCATTTTGAGATATTCCTTTACCCATTTAATAGCTGCTATTATTATGAATTTAATCTACTTCCTACTTCTTTAAGGATTTTGCTGGTGATGCTTAGCTGTTGGTTTAATTAATACAATTTTACAGTTTAGTAGCAAATGAATACTTTTCTTAATTTTATAGCCCTCTTGGCTGTTATTTTTAGGCTATGGTATGTATTATTTTTATTTTTTTCTCACCTTACTTTCTTTACTGTTTATACTTCATAAATGGGATAACAATTTATCATTCAGATAGGTAGCTATATAATTGCTCAGCTCCCTTTTGTTTCAGCACTACTTTGTCCACCTGAGTTCCGCTTCGCAACTCATAAATTAATTTTATAGTAACTATAATTTAGTTAACATCCTTCTAAGTATGTGACATACAGAAGCAGAGCATGATCCCCTCCCTTCTAAGACTTGGCCGCAGGGCAGTATTCCAACATGATAACATCCCCAAACACACCTCCAAGACGACCACTGCCTTGCTAAAGAAGCTGAGGGTAAAGGTGAAGGACTGGCCAAGCTTGTCTCCAGACCTAAACCCTATTGAGCATCTGTGGGTCATCCTCAAACAGAAGGTGGGGGAGCGCAAGGTCTCTAACATCCACCAGCTCCGTAATGTCGTCATGGAGGAGTGGAAGAGGACTCCAGTGGCAACCTGTGATGCTCTGGTTAACTCCATGCCCAAGAGGGTTAAGGCAGTGCTGGAAAATAATGGTGGCCACACAAAATATTGACACTTTGGGCCCAATTTGGACATTTCCACTTTGGGGTGTACTCACTTTTGTTGCCAACGGTTTAAACATTAATGGCTGTGTGTTATTTTGAGGGGACAGCAAATTTACACTGTTATACAGGCTGTACACTCACTACTTTACATTGTAGCAAAATGTAATTTCTTCAGTGTTGTCTACTTAGAGGGACTAAACTCCGGTGTTGCAGACAGGTAGGCACCTCAGCAAAGAAGATAAGGTGTAGAGGTGTTTTCCCTTATGTTATTTAGCTTAATACCGCATTCTGCAGATTTAAGTAACAAAGTTGCGGTTTAAAATTTAAAGGGACAGTAACCTTTTTTTTAAAAAATTTTATTAAGAAATTGAGGTTATTTTTTGTTAATTTGATCCATTGTAGGTCAGAATGGACCAAGAGGCTTTGTAAAATGTGTTTTGATGCCAATGTGGAATCACCAATCCCTTTCTGTTCCTCATGTATTGAGAGGACTTTAAACTATAGGGATAGACTTTTTTCTGAGCCAACATTTTCTAAGGCGGATGCTGTTCAGGAGTCTAATGACAATGTTCAATATATACCACATCTTTCTCCTCAGGTGTCCCAACTTGTATCGCCCTCACATGCAGTGCCCTGCGCTTCATCTCTAACTCCTCCTGGGGTTACGTTGCAAGACATCGCTTCTCTCATGTCCTCTGCGGTTTCTGATGCATTGTCTACTTTTCCCATGCTGCAGGGAAAGCGCAAGAGAAAAAGTAAATATTCAGTGGGGGTTACTGCCGCAGTTTTGGCTATTTCGGATGCCCCTTCCCAGAAGCCTGAGGAGGAGGATCTTTCGGTAGCATCTGAAGAGGAGATCTCAGATTCTGACAGTGTAATTCCTCCTGCTGATACTAAAGTTGTTGCCTTCAGGTTTAAGCTAGAACACCTCCATCTGTTACTTAAGGAGGTTTTAGCTACATTGGATGACAGCGACACTATGGTAGTAATTCATCCTAAGAAATCCAGTAAGCTTAATAAATATTTTGATGTACCTTCCTGGGTAGAGGTTTTTCCAGTACCAGACCGAGCTTCAGAGATCATTGGTTTGATGCGTTGTCTGATGCTTTTAGGACAGACACTCCCCTTGATGAGATCCAGGATAGGATTAAAGCCTAGACCAAGCTTCAGAGATCATTGCTAAGGAATGGGAGAGACCGGGTATCCCTTGTTCCCCATCTCCTATATTTAAAAAGATCTTTCCCATAGTGGACTCTATCATTGAGGCTTGGCAAACATTACCTAAGGTGGAAGGAGCTATTTCCACTCTGGCCAAAAGAACTACTATCCCCATAGAGGATAGTTGTGCCTTTAAAGATCCTATGGACAAAAAATAAGGGGGTTACTTAAGAAGATGTATGTACACCAAGGTTTACAATGGCAACCTGATGTGTGCATTTCTACCGTCACTAGTGCGGCGGCATATTGGTTTGATGCGTTGTCTAATGCTATTAGGACAGACACTCCCCTTGATGAGATCCAGGATAGGATTAAAGCCCTTAAATTGGCTAATTCCTTTATTACTGATGCTTCCCTACAGGTTATCAAGCTGAGAGCAAAGATTTCAGGTTTTGTTGTACTAGCCTGCAGAGCTTTATGGTTAAAACCTTGGTCTGCGGATGTGTCATCTAAGTCTAAACTTTTAGCGATTCCTTACAAGGGGAAGACCTTGTTCGGACACGGTTTGACATAAATAGTCTCTGATATTACGGGAGGAAAAGGGTCATTCTTCTCCCTCAAGATAAGAGAAGCAAACAAAAGGGACGTCAGAGTAATTATTGTTCTTTTCGAAATTTCAAGGGAAATTCCTCTGCTTCCTCTTCCAAGCAAGAACAGTCTAAACCTTACTGGAGATCCAATCAGTCTTGGAACAAGGGAAAACATTCCAAAAAGCCTGCTATTGAATCAAAGACAACATGAAGGGTCTGCCCCCGATCCGGGACCGGATCTTGTGGGGGCAGGCTTTCCTTCTTCGCTCAGGTTTGGGTTTGAGACTTTAAGGATCCCTGGGCAGTGGATATAGTGTCCCAGGGATACAAACTAGAGTTCAAGAAATTTCCTCCCAGAGGCAGGTTTCTGCTTTCAAGATTATCTGTAGACCAGACAAAAGGAGAGGCGTTCTTAGACTGTGTACGTGACCTCCCACAACCTGGGAGTGATAGTTCCTATTCCGACGCAGGAACGTGGTCTGGGGTTGTATTCCAATCTGTTTGTGGTTCCCAAAAAGGGGGGAAACCTTCAGACCAATTTTAGATCTCAAGAGTCTAAACAAATTCCTCAGAATACCGTCCTTCAAGATGGAAACTATTCGTTCCATTCTTCCTTTGGTCCAAGAGGGTCAATTCATGACAACAGTGGATTTAAAGGGCGCGTACCAGCATGTTCCCATTCACAGGGATCATTACAAGTTTCTAAGGTTTGCATTTCTAGACAAACACTTCCAATTCGTGGCTCTTCCTTTCGACCTTCAGACAGCTCCCAGAAATTTCTCAAAGTTTCTGGGATCCCTGTTGGCGGTGCTCCTGAGGTCGCATGGGTGGAAAGTGAACGAAGAAAAGAGTTCTCTATCTCCTCTCACAAGGGTTTCCTTCCTAGGGACTCTAATAGATTCTGTAGAAATGAAAATTTACCTGACGGAGTCCAGGTTATCAAAACTTCTAAATGCTTGCCGTGTTCAGCACTCCATTCCGCGCCCCACGGTGGCTCAGTGCATGGAAGTAATCGGCTTAATGGTAGCGGCGATGGACATAGTGCCATCTGCATCTCAGACCGCTGCAATTATGCATGCTCAGTCAGTGGAATGGGGATTACACAGATTTGTCCCCTCTACTAAATCTGGATCAGGAAACCAGAGATTCTCTTCTCTGGTGGTTATCTCGGGTCCATCTGTCCAAGGGTATGACCTTTCGCAGACCAGATTGGACAATTGTAACAACAGATGCCAGCCTTCTAGGTTGGGGTGCAGTCTGGAACTCCCTGAAGGCTCAGGGTTCATGGACTCAGGAGGAGAAACTCCTCCCAATAAATATTCTGGAGTTAAGAGCAATATTATATGCTCTTCTAGCTTGGCCTCAGCTAGCAACACTGAGGTTCATCAGATTTCAGTCGGACAACATCACGACTGTGGCTTACATCAACCATCAAGGGGGAACCAGGAGTTCCCTAGCGATGTCAGAAGTCTCCAAGATAATTCGCTGGGCAGAGACTCACTCTTGCCACCTGTCAGCGATCCATATCCCCGGTGTAGAGAACTGGGAGGCGGATTTTCTAAGTCGTCAGACTTTTCATCCGGGGGAATGGGAACTCCATCCGGAGGTGTTTGCTCAATTGGTTCTCCGTTGGGGCAAACCAGAATTGGATCTCATGGCATCTCGCCAGAACGCCAAGCTTCCTTGTTACGGATCCAGGTCCAGGGACCCAGAAGCGGCACTGATAGATGCTCTAGCAGCGCCTTGGTTCTTCAACCTGGCTTATGTGTTTCCACCGTTTCCTCTGCTCCCTCGTCTGATTGCCAAAATCAAACAGGAGAGAGCATCGGTGATATTGATAGCGCCTGCGTGGCCACGCAGGACCTGGTATGCAGACCTAGTGGACATGTCATCCTTTCCACCATGGACTCTGCCTCTGAGACAAGACCTTCTAATACAAGGTCCTTTCAATCATCCGAATCTACTTTCTCTGAGACTGACTGCATGGAGATTGAACGCTTGATCCTATCAAAGCGTGGCTTCTCTGAGTCAGTAATTGATACCTTAATACAGGCACGAAAGCGTGTCACCAGGAAAATTTACCACAAGATATGGCGTAAATATTTTCATTGGTGTGAATCCAAGAATTACTCATGGAGTAGGGTTAGGATTCCTAGGATATTTTCCTTCCTCCAAGAGGGTTTGGACAAAGGATTATCAGCTAGTTCTTTAAAGGGACAGATTTCTGCTCTGTCTATTCTTTTACACAAGCATCTGGCAGAAGTTCCAGACGTTCAGACATTTTGTCAGGCTTTAGTTAGAATTAAGCCTGTGTTTAAACCTGTTGCTCCTCCATGGAGCTTAAACTTGGTTCTTAAAGTTCTTCAAGGGGTTCCGTTTGAACTCCTTCATTCTATTGATATCAAACTTCTTTCATGGAAAGTTCTTTTTCTGATGGCTATTTCCTCGGCTCGAAGAGTCTCGGAGTTATCTGCCTTACATTGTGATTCTCCTTATCTGATCTTTTATTCAGATAAAGTTGTTCTGCGTCCAAAACCTGGGTTTTTACCTAAGGTGGTTTCTAACAAGAATATCAATCAAGAGATTGTTGTTCCATCATTATGTCCTAATCCTTCTTCAAAGAAGGAACGTCTTTTGCATAATCTAGACGTAGTCCGTGCCTTGAAGTTTTACTTACAGGCTACTAAAGATTTTCGCCAAACATCTAACCTGTTTGTTGTTTACTCTGGACAGAGGAGAGGTCAAAAGGCCTCGGCAACCTCTCTTTCTTTTTGGCTTCGGAGTATAATCCGTTTAGCCTATGAGACTGCTGGACAGCAGCCTCCTGAAAGGATTACAGCTCATTCTACTAGAGCTGTGGCTTCCACCTGGGCCTTTAAAAATGAGGCCTCTGTTGAACAGATTTGCAAGGCTGCAACTTGGTCTTCGCTTCATACTTTTTCCAAATTTTCCAAATTTGATACTTTTACTTCTTCGGAGGCTGTTTTTGGGAGAAAAGTTCTACAGGCAGTGGTTCCTTCCGTTTAAGTTCCTGCCTTGTCCCTCCCATCATCCGTGTACTTTAGCTTTGGTATTGGTATCCCACAAGTAATGGATGATCCGTGGACTGGATACACTTAACAAGAGAAAACATAATTTATGCTTACCTGATAAATTTATTTCTCTTGTAGTGTATCCAGTCCACGGCCCGCCCTGTCCTTTTCAGGCAGGTCTAAATTTGAATTAAACTACATTCACCACTGCACCCTATGGTTTCTCCTTTCTCGGCTTGTTTCGGTCGAATGACTGGATATGGCAGGGAGGGGAGGAGCTATATAGCAGCTCTGCTGTGGGTGATCCTCTTGCAACTTCCTGTTGGGAAGGAGAATATCCCACAAGTAATGGATGATCCGTGGACTGGATACACTACAAGAGAAATAAATTTATCAGGCAAGCATAAATTATGCTTTCTTGCTGGCTGCTGGGGATTGCCCATTGTCTATAGTCTACTGGGCGACGGTTTGGTCCCAGTTTGCTGAGATTGCACCTGCAGGTGCTTGATATCCTGCGGGTATAATCTTATGGTTACGCTTTCCCTTGTTTAAATGATATTGGGCCATGTTGGTTTGCCTCTCCTGCTCTCCTAGGCACAAGACCATAGGCCTTTCCAAGGAACTCTGACTGTATCTACGCTGAGGACAATCAGTGAGCTGGACCACTGTGAAGCTCCAGCCTGCTCCACTAGCACCGTTGGGTGCTTTCTGTTTGTGAGTATCCACATCTACCTCTGTATCTATATACACATGTTTTGGTGGTACTAGGCCATGGTGGCGCCTCTGTTTTTTACCTTTTCCAGATTTTGAATACCAGGATAGCCGTCCTTTGACAGAGTACTGCCTCTTCATTGGGATCATCTTGTTACATTGGTTTTATGGACTTTATTTCTTTTACTTTTTTTTTTTTTTTCTCACATTATTATTTTTATGTTTTTATTGTGCTGTATGTTATGATTTTGTGCTGCATTTTTTAATCTATGTATGCAGATTAGCATTTTCAATTGAACTAGTCTGTTTACTATTTTTGGTCACTAAGGAGGCGCCACCTAAGGGCGTGGTGTGTGTTGTGTGCACCACTCTCTATATATTTTTTCATCTGTGATCCTCGTTGCACCTGCTTGGCCTTGCAGGATTTGGTATGCAGACCTGGTGGAAATGTCATCTCTTCCACCTTGGAGACTTCCGTTGAGGAAGGACCTTCTTCTTCAAGGGCCCTTCCTTCATCCAAATCTAGTTTCTCTGAAGCTGACTGCTTGGAGATTGAACGCTTAATCTTATCCAAGGGGGGATTTTCAGATTCGATCATAGAGACCATGATTTAGGCTCGTAAACCTGTGACTAGAAAGATTTATCACAGTATATGGCGTAAATATCTATATTGGTGTGAATCCAAGGGCTACTCTTGGAGTAGAGTTAGGATTCCTAGAATTCTGTCATTTCTCCAAAAAGGTTTGGAGAAAGGGTTATCAGCAAGTTCCCTAAAGGGTCAAATATCTGCCTTGTCTATTTTGTTACATAAACGTCTGGCAGACGTTCAAGACGTGCAGTCGTTTTGTCAGGCCTTAGTCAGGATCAGGCCTGTGTTCAAACCAGTTACTCCTCCCTGGAGTCTTAATTTGGTTCTTAAGGTTCTTCAAGGGGTTCCATTTCAGCCTATGCATTCCTTAGATATTAAGTTGCTATCTTGGAAAGTTTTGTTTCTTGTTGCTATTTCATCTGCTCGTAGAGTGTCAGAGCTCTCAGCATTACAGTATGAGTCTCCTTACCTTATTTTTCATTCGGATAAGGTAGTTTTACGTACAAAGTTAGGGTTTTTCCCTACAGTAGTTTCTGACCGGAACATTAATCAGGAGATTGTTGTTCCTTCATTGTGTCCTAATCTTTCTTCTCAGATGGAACGGCTTCTGCATAATTTAGACGTGGTACGTGCTCTAAAATTTTACTTACAGACGATTAGGGATTTTCGTCAGTCTTGTGCTTTGTTTGTGGTTTTCTCGGGAAATTGTAAGGGACAGAAAGCTACGGCTGCTTCTCTTTCTTTTTGGCTGAAGAGTATCATAAGTTTTGCCTATGAAACTGTTGGACAGCATCGTCCAGAGAGAGTTACGGCTCATTCCACGAGGGCTGTTTCTTTCTAATGGGCATTCAAAAATGAAGTTTCTGTTGAACAGATTTGCAAGGCTGCAACTTGGTCCTCTCTTCACACTTTTTCAAAATTCTACAAATTGATTCCCAATAATTGCTGTGGTGCTCTTTGCCGCCTCCTGCTGGGCAGAAGTGATATTCACAATAGTAATTAGATGATTCGTGGACTCATCGTGTCAAGAAAGAAAAGAAATAAATGTATCAGGTAAGCATACATTTTCTTTATATATATATATATATATATATATATATATATATATATATAAAATATATAATATATATATTTTTTTTAACCAAAGGTTATTTCTTCAGAAAATATAAACCAGACATTGTGGTCTCTTCTTTATGTCCTCATCCGGCTAATTCTAAGGAAATACTTCTTCCAAACTTGATGTGGTTAGGGCCTTAATGTTTTTACAAAATGCTGCCTCAGTTGCTTTAGCATTATAGGTAAAACAAGTAATTCACAAGGCGTACTTGGTGTTGAGGAAGTTACTCCTAAATGGATCAGTTTCTACTTCTTGGGCTTTCAAAAATGTCAATTCAATGAAACTGTTTTACAAGGCTGCAGCTTGGTCTTCTTTACATACATTAACCAAATTTTTACCATTTTGCTGTTTTTGCTTCCTCTGTGGCAGTGTTTGGCACAAAGGACCTTCAGTTCTTTCAAATAGGAAATGCCTTCTTTTTTTCCTACTCTTTTTCTCATGGACTCCACAGAGTATTAGATCCCACACGTCAAGGCTCATGGACTCTCACCACATTATGAAAGAAAACAAAATTCATGCTTACCTGATAAATTTCTTTCTTTCATGGTGGTGATAGTCCATGAGCCCCCATCCTTTTACACTTTTTATTTTTTGGCGGCAGTTTCATTTGCACCTCCTCATCCCCTGTTTTTTTTCTTTCCTACCTTTCTCTTAACCTTTCTTCTGCTCGGCTATACGTTAAACTGAGTAGTACAGGAAGGTAGGAGGGTTCAAAAGCTTTTGTTGTCAGTGATTCTTTGCCTCCTCCTAATGTCGGGAATTCAATCCCCATGTCAAGGCTCATGGACTCTCACCAACATGAAAGAAAGGAATTTATCAAGTAAGCATACATTTTGTTTTTTGTCACCAGAAAATGCTAATTTGAAGTATAGTTATGTAGAAGTATATTGAATATTCTCCCTCTTATTTGTTCATGCACCATTTCCCCCATATCTCGGTCTCGTGATGTACAATTGTCCCTTGCTGTTACCCACATGCTTGCACAGCTTATTTGTTATACATTATACATTAATTGGCTCAGCCCATATCATGTGTCTGCTGTGATTGCTGCATATGTTCACTATTGAAATATTTGACTATGTTTAACTATATATAACCTTTCTTTTACTCTGAGCCTCCAATTCTCCCGGTGGTCACCATCAGTTTTTAGGTAATCTGGTTTTACTAATGATTTCCATTGACCTACCATATTGGCACTGTAACATACCTATTTAAGTTGCTTAAAATGACATAATATGTTATTATATTATACACATGACTAATGCCCTGCAGCACATGTGCTGCCAAGCTTGTACTCTACAGGACATAGTCAGTGATTGGCAGCTACATACATATACAGCTCCTGAACACACCTATGTGTTTAACACATTTGGGAAGGATAGACACAAAGTTGGAGCCATTTTATTTTTGCATCAATGTGTTCCTTTAATGAATACATTATACATTTAGTTTGACCTATAAATATATCCCTAGAGACATTAGGTTTAAAGGTGATTTGTATTTTCCCAGCACATTTATAAGGCAGGAGATATATATATTTTTTATAAAACCTATAGAACACATTTTCATAAATCAGATCTAATAGTAAATATCACATTGCTTACTGTTGTGCTGTATATGGTTTGTCTTTTGTAGGTAAAATCAAGGACAGCGTTTGGCAAACCTTTGGCCGAACAAGGAACTATTATGGCAGATATTGCAAAATCCAGAGCAGAAATTGAACAAGCCAGACTCTTGGTTCTAAAAGCTGCTCATCTTATGGATACTGTAGGCAACAAGGTGAGTTTTGCTGCTTCTTCATCTGTGTGTGTATTTTGCTAATAAACTAATAGTCTAAAACTTTTTCAGGTAACTTCCCCCTTGGTTCTATAAACTCACCATCGGGCTCCCCCCTAATGTAACCCATACAAGTAATATTCAGAACAGCAGTGCACAACCCCTAATAAAGATAAAGACACAATACAATATAAAGGAGTAGCAATTAAACATTTATTCAAATTTTAAAATATTTTTTTAAATTTTATTAAAACTGTATTATCTTTATCTTCTGATACCAGCTTTTTAAAGTTGATGATGTAGTCATGATGCAGAATCTTAAAAAAAAGACATTAAGTAATTACTTCACTGTTCAAAAACTGTTAATCCGATGGATGGCTTGATGAAGTAATTCCAGTTTCCCAATCTCTGGTTTCATGTCACTTAGCAAGAGTCATGAAGGGACATTAAACTCTTTGAGATGGTAATATAAAGTGATAAATCATGTCAGCTCCCATTGTTTTATAGACATTAATACTTTACACTTATTTTGTCACTATTTAAACAACTAATGAAACTTTAAAAAACATATCTATATGTTATTCACAGACTTATCTTTTCTTTGACTGCATCATTCTGTCATGCATTTATTTTGTGTTTAATGTCCCTTTAAATCACCATAGTCAGTGATGTGGAGTTGATTTATTTGCTTGGAGCATAGTTTTACTACTGCACAAAGAAATAAACTTTATAGTAAGTGTACTCTACTTACACCTTTAGTTTTGTAGTGCACCACCAGATTATTTCTGATGAAAGAAGACTTAAAAACCTTAGATGGTTGACTGTGTGCAAAGCTACCCAGACAAGCACATCGGGCCTTTGCTGTGTTTAAATAAAGGATGCAAAGCCTATAGTACAAGTGGCTGCAATTTATTGTAGAGAGACAGAGGCCCATTTATCAAGCTTCGTATGGAGCTTGTGGGCCCGTGTTTCTGGTGAGTCTTCAGACTCGCCAGAAACAGCAGTTATGAAGCAGCGGTCTAAATACCACTGCTCGGCGGACAGGAATCACCACAATTCAACACGATCGAGTACGATCGGGTTGATTTACACCTCCCTGCTGGTGGCCCATTGGCTGCGAGTCTGCAGGGGGCAACATTGCACCAATAGCTCTTGTGAGCTGCTGGTGCAATGCTGAATACAGAGAGCGTATTGCTATCCACATTCAGCGACGTCTTGCGGACCTGATCCGCACTGTCGGATCAGGTCCACAAGACCTTTGATACATAGGCCCCAAAGTGTAAGCTGCTGATAAACCTGAGCTTTCATAGAAGATATAACCTTGGAAAAGATCAGTAAAACTTCAAATACAAATCGAGAATTTTGATTTGTGCATCTAGGGTAAAACACAACAAATTACAATAATTATACTTGGAGGGGCCCACTAGCAACCTATTTCACTCGTTTCCTATTTGCACCCCCTATGGTAATCCCAGTGCCCCCTATGGGTCAATACCGCCCACTTTGGGAACCACTTGTCTAAACCATGTAAAATTCTTTTTGGTCTAATTGTTTATTGTATTTATGTAGTTCTACCACTCTTTATACATGGCAGCTGAAACAACTAGATGATTGGTTCTATTTTACAAGATATGACGAGTCCACGGATTTCATCCTTACTTGTGGGATATCGCCTCCTGGTCAGCAGGAAGTGGCAAAGAGCTCCACAGCAGAGCTGCATATATAGCCCCTTCCTTCCCCCCCCCCCCCCGCAGTCATTCTCTTTGCCTGTGCTAGTGATAGGAAGAGGTAAAGTGAGGTGTTAGTTTAGATTCTTCAATCAAGAGTTTGTTTTTTAAATGGTGCCAAAGTGTACTATTTTATTACAGGGCAGCTTTAAGTAGTCTTTCAGACTGTGGAAACTGATGGATTTTTGTCTCCACTGTGCCTCCCAGAATTATGCTGCGTTTGCTGTACAAAGTCTTGGACATCTTAACCAAGACTTCTCTGTTTTTAGAGGACTTCAGGAGGATAAAGGGTGGACCTCTTGACACTGTGAAGTGTTTTCATGCTGTTACTCAGCATGAAGGTAAGTGCAGTTCTTTTTTCTGGGACAGAAACACAGATGGACTGTATATTCACTAGGCTTGACTATAAGTTTGTGACTAAACCAGACACTCTAGCAATATTATCTAGAAGCACTGGGATATATACACAAGGGGACAGTACCTATCTCTCTCAAGGAAATATGTATTGGGGAGCTGGACTAATGTGTATTTATTTTTCCAGACACTCAGGTGTTTTTTAGTATGTGTCCTGAAGTGCTGGAATGTGGTGTGTGCCTTTAATTATTTTGGGGCTGGAGACGCAAGGGAGCGTGTTGTGTAGTGCTTATACTTTTTCAGCACACTAAGGAAGACGCATGTGTTTTCTTCTGTCCTCAGGTTAATGGCGGAGGTTACTGGGATTAGATTGACGCCCACAAGGGGCGGAGCTTTGGACTTGCACGCTTTCATAGCGCTCTCAGTGTTACCATTGCAGTTATTTTCCGGTCTAGACGCCTGCTGTTCTGGTTTGTTTTCTTTTTAGTTTGGCGGTCTCAGGAGCAGGTAGGAGCCGCAGCAGAGCTGCGGCAAGGTGACAAGGTAGTTTTTAAGTTTAAAAGACACCGGGGTGTTAAACTTGTGGGTTATTGCCTCAGCATATTAGCGGTTAACAGGGAAAAAGGACTTAAGAGCTTTTCTCTTGTTCAAGAAGTTTTTTTGCTTATCTTGTTTAATTTAAAGAAGCACGTATTGCTGTGTGAATCGAAACCTTAAAGACACAGTATTTAACATTTTTATTTTTTCAGTCAAAATCCTGTGTGTAATTTAAATTTGCTTATTGTTTCTCATTATTTAAAAATGGAGGAGCACAATGCATGCCTTATGTGTTTAAATGCCATTGTGGAACCCCCTTTTACACTTTGTCCTTCATGTATAACTAGGGCATTACAGTGCAAAGAACAAATTTTCTTATCTGATGATAATGATGATTGTACTCAGAAGGATGAGGTTCAGGATAAAGTTCAATCCCAAGCGTCTCAGCCCGTAACGCCCACACAGGTGACGCCATGTTCTTCATCGATGTCTGCATCATTCACTCTGCAGGATATGGCTACTGTTATGTCCTCAACCCTTACAGAGGTGTTATCCAAGTTACCAGTACTACAGGGTAAACGTAGTAGAATAGAGACCCAGGTGGATGAGGCGACTTCTGATTCCTTGATGGCGATCTCCGATCTTCCCTCCCAGGTCTCTGAAGGGGGGTAGGGAGGTTTTATCAGAAGGAGAACTGTCTGACTCAGGTAGTGCATTACCCAAATGCAAAAAGGGGTTGTGTGTGTGAATTGGCATATGATTCCTCCTAAGTGCTTTCAATAATACATATACAAGTCCTCTTGGCAGTCCTCAATATTTTCAGGCAACATAAAACAATATGACAGAGAAGTGGCTTAACACTTAATGCAGACTCACGCTGTTTGTATTGGTGGGAGGACCTTCCGCTATCCCTGCGGTGTGAAGAGAGCCGTGCTCCCTAACTCACTCACCCTGTGTCAGCGTGTCTCCGTGTACAAGCCGCGTCAAACCGCATCCATCTCCTTGGCGCTCTCCGGTACTTCCTCCTTGGCGCTCTCCGGTGACGTTACTATTGTTGGCCTGAAGCCTGTGGGAAACAGCCGGAGGTGCTGGCAATGAATCGTTCCATTCTAGAACCAACGAACGGATCTGCTGAGATACGTTTAGATGCAAGAAAGGAAAATTCGATCCGCTTCCAGGTAATATAAAATCCAACTTTTATTGAAGACAAACTTTAAAACAAAAGAGGGAAGCACCTTTACAGATTGCAAGTTGTAGCAGGCAAAGCACGTGGCTTACGTGTTTCGGCTTAGTGAGCCGTAATCATAGCCTGATGTGCTATGCCTTGTGTTACAATTTAAAGGCAAAAAGGTAATTATGCTAATGGCCAAAAATTAAAATTTAAATTAAACAATTAACTGTCTGCTACAACTATTTTAACAATGTAGAAAGAATGGCAGGCTCTCAATCCAGAAACTAGTATAAAAACTGAAAATTTATTAGACAGCTTAAAAATGATGAACATCAGACATGGCAGATAAAAAAGTGCAGGAAATCTTACATGTTTCGCGCCCCCTACAGGCGCTTACTCATAGATGAGGGACTCTGTGAGAAACCTCATCTATTTATGCAGTGAGAGTCATAGACTTAACTATTTCCTTGCCTCACAGTCATAAAAAGAAAAAAGGTTTAAAAACAGACTGCAATGTGAGTTAGATACACAGGTAGAATCACAAAAGGCAAGTAAAATAATTAAATGGATGAGAACAGACTGCGTACAAAACTGGTTCAACAGATATTAGTTACAATATAATAAAAGTTATTAGATAGAAAACAAATACACCAAACAGTGTATGAACAAGCTGCATATATTGAATATTTAAATGGTCATAAAGATGATACTATAACAGTAAATATTTGAATATTAAATATAAAAAGAGACCAAAATACATCAAACATATCAAGAAATCATTTCTGCCTATATGAGGACTCATATTTAACCCTAAAGGTGTAAATATACAGAAATATATCAATAGATAAAGAATAATATCAGGAGATAAAGAGAATAATATCAATAGATAAAGAATTTGTACTCCTAGAATCAATCAAGATATGGGTAATAGAGACAGCACAGCAACATAAGAAGAACAGTAATGAAAGGCGAACACTACTTTAGCCTAAATTTAAGTTGAAAAAAGTTAATTATCAATAAAATAATTTATATCACATTCTCTGTTCATGCCTTGGGGGGCAAGGGTCTTTAGTTTTAGAATCCAATAAAGTTCCTTCTTTTCAAGGATCTTAGCCCTATTTCCTCCTCTAGTTGGCACTACAGCCATATCTATAATTTGAACTGAAAGGCTGGCTATATGAGTTAAGTGATAGTTATTAAAGTGATTAGCAACTGCAGAATCTTTACTATAATTTTTGACATCTCTGACGTGTTCACTATATCTGGTCCTGAGCATTCTGGTCGTTTTACCAACATATTGGCAATTACAAAGTTTACATGTTAACAGATATACTACAAATTGGGAACCACAATTTGCATAAAAACTGATGTCATAGATGTCACTAGTGGTATGGCTACAAAATTGGTGTCCTGTTTTGACATTGGGACATGTATAGCAAATTGTATGTCCACATTTAAAAGTGCCCATTTTGTTAAGCCAAGTTCCACTATTTTTATGGGAACTACATGTAATTTGACTGGGTGCTAAAATTTGTGAAAGTGTCCTTGACTTTTTAAGGAACGAATTTACAGTTGCTAGTATAAGGGTACAGTGTCTCATCTGCCTTCAATATGTGCATATGCTTCTTAAGAATCCCTACAATTTCATCATATTGTTGGCTATATTCCGTAAAAAAAACAACTGAATCAGCAAAATCATTTTTGTTATGTAGCCTCTTATGACTAGATGCTTCCTTAGTTTCTCTTATTGATATCTGACAAGATTCAAGAACATTATGTTTATACCCTCGTTTTTCAAGTCTATCCCTAAGTTCACCAGCTTGTTGGTCATAAATAAGATCACTCTTGGTGTTTCTTCTGACTCTAAGAAATTGGGACTTAGGGATTGACTTAATAAGGTGAGCTGGATGATGAGAAGAAGCGTGTAAAATTGTATTACCCACTGTGGGTTTACGATATGTTTTAGTGACAATATGCAAATTCTCAATACTGATGTTAAGATCAAGATAGTTGACCTGCTCCTCACTGTAAGCCCCCGTGAATGAAAGTCCCAACTCATTATGATTGCAATATCTCAAAATCAAAAAGATATTGCAATCATAATGAGTTGGGACTTTCATTCACGGGGGCTTACAGTGAGGAGCAGGTCAACTATCTTGATCTTAACATCAGTATTGAGAATTTGCATATTGTCACTAAAACATATCGTAAACCCACAGTGGGTAATACAATTTTACACGCTTCTTCTCATCATCCAGCTCACCTTATTAAGTCTATCCCTAAGTCCCAATTTCTTAGAGTCAGAAGAAACACCAAGAGTGATCTTATTTATGACCAACAAGCTGGTGAACTTAGGGATAAACTTGAAAAACGAGGGTATAAACATAATGTTCTTGAATCTTGTCAGATATCAATAAGAGAAACTAAGGAAGCATCTAGTCATAAGAGGCTACATAACAAAAATAATTTTGCTGATTCAGTTGTTTTTTCTACGGAATATAGCCAACAATATGATGAAATTGTAGGGATTCTTAAGAAGCATATGCACATATTGAAGGCAGATGAGACACTGTACCCTTATACTAGCAACTGTAAATTCGTTCCTTAAAAAGTCAAGGACACTTTCACAAATTTTAGCACCCAGTCAAATTACATGTAGTTCCCATAAAAATAGTGGAACTTGGCTTAACAAAATGGGCACTTTTAAATGTGGACATACAATTTGCTATACATCTCCCAATGTCAAAACAGGACACCAATTTTGTAGCCATACCACTAGTGACATCTATGACATCAGTTTTTATGCAAATTGTGGTTCCCAATTTGTAGTATATCTGTTAACATGTAAACTTTGTAATTGCCAATATGTTGGTAAAACGACCAGAATGCTCAGGACCAGATATAGTGAACACGTCAGAGATGTCAAAAATTATAATAAAGATTCTGCAGTTGCTAATCACTTTCACTTAACTCATATAGCCAGCCTTTCAGTTCAAATTATAGATATGGCTGTAGTGCCAACTAGAGGAGGAAATAGGGCTAAGATCCTTGAAAAGAAGGAACTTTATTGGATTCTAAAACTAAAGACCCTTGCCCCCCAAGGCATGAACAGAGAATGTGATATAAATTATTTTATTGATAATTAACTTTTTTCAACTTAAATTTAGGCTAAAGTAGTGTTCGCCTTTCATTACTGTTCTTCTTATGTTGCTGTGCTGTCTCTATTACCCATATCTTGATTGATTCTAGGAGTACAAATTCTTTATCTATTGATATTATTCTCTTTATCTCCTGATATTATTCTTTATCTATTGATATATTTCTGTATATTTACACCTTTAGGGTTAAATATGAGTCCTCATATAGGCAGAAATGATTTCTTGATATGTTTGATGTATTTTGGTCTCTTTTTATATTTAATATTCAAATATTTACTGTTATAGTATCATCTTTATGACCATTTAAATATTCAATATATGCAGCTTGTTCATACACTGTTTGGTGTATTTGTTTTCTATCTAATAACTTTTATTATATTGTAACTAATATCTGTTGAACCAGTTTTGTACGCAGTCTGTTCTCATCCATTTAATTATTTTACTTGCCTTTTGTGATTCTACCTGTGTATCTAACTCACATTGCAGTCTGTTTTTAAACCTTTTTTCTTTTTATGACTGTGAGGCAAGGAAATAGTTAAGTCTATGACTCTCACTGCATCACAGGGGGCGCGAAACATGTAAGATTTCCTGCACTTTTTTATCTGCCATGTCTGATGTTCATCATTTTTAAGCTGTCTAATAAATTTTCAGTTTTTATACTAGTTTCTGGATTGAGAGCCTGCCTTTCTTTCTACATTTTTACCTTTGGCAATCTGATCCTCTGCTCTCCGGCTACGGCCCTCCGTGCATGCAGTTGCTCTGTTTTTGGGACTCCTTTCCATGCCGCTTTGCTTCGCGGTTTGGTCTATGGATTGACTTCCGGTTCATCGGATGACTGGCTGGCTGCGTCCTCTGTTTGTTTAACTGTTTTAACACTCTAATAGCCACAAGAATGGGTACACAACATTGAAAGTATAATACTGAATATTCAAAAAATATATGTACATATATACAATCTCAATTAAGATTATTATTTACATTTCATAAATATAAATTTTTCAACATTATTACTTACTTCACAAGTTTATCACCTTGAGACATAATATTCTAACCTGAAAATACTAGTAATCTTTATGTTTACCTTTTATTTCTGACCTTAATGTATATTGGAACAATTTTAATGTTCAGACTATATTTGATATTTGTAGTTAATTTTACAAACGGGCACTTAATCCTTTAATTTAGAAATTCACTGTTAATGTATCTGTGCCACATACACGTTGTTTGCACACAACATTGTTATATAAAATTAATATTAATTTCAAATTTCAAATTAGACAGGTCACATGCATTCTACATATATACTACTTCAATTTCCAATTGCATACTACATACATGCTGTGTACTTGCATCATTCATATATAATCAATACTATTACAACTTGACATTTTGCATGCTATATACATATATACTGCTTCCATTCCTCTTACATACTACTTACACACTTATTTCATTCAATACTGCTTGTAACTTCACATGCACATGCATTCTACATTTGTACTACATTCATTTTGCTTACATACTACATTACACTGCTGACTGCTCACTTGTACTCATTAACTACTAGACACGTGCAAAATAGATATTCAAATTCTACATGTATACAATGTGCACTCTATTACTTGAGATCTAAACCCCAACTATTATGCTACTCACACCCTGCACATACACTTTTGCCTGTCTAGGGTTACAATAACCCAAAACTAATTAACTCATTAATTATTCAATGATGTAAAACACTGGACTTACTCAAATGCCTGAGTTAAGTTATATCAAATTAAAGGTTTGGACTGGGCTTGTTTACTCCCAAAAAATTATCATGTCATACTTAGAATTTAAACCTTTGGTTACTCATGTTTACAACTGAAAAATCCAATAGATTTCACGTTTGGCCAAAAGATGGTCCAAGTCACCACCTCTTGTTGGCAACAACACCTTCTCAATTATACACCACTGAAATGTGGTCAAATTGCCACCATGTTTAATTGAAAAGTGTTGTACCAAGGGAGTAGTTGACTTTCCCACATTGATGGTGGAAATATGTTCCCTTATCCTACTCCTCATATCCCTTGAGGTCAACCCTACATATTGCAGGTGGCACTGATTACATGAAATGAGATAAATCACATAGTTTGACTTGCAATTAACACAAGACTGTATCTTGTACTCTTTCCCATTAACAAACAATGTAAAGTTTTGTGTAACGTGTACATATTCGCATGGCTTACAGCGGCTGCTGCCACATTTATACATGCCTAATGGTTTAAGCCATGAACTCGCAGTGGTAGTTGTTTTGCGTAATTGCGTCGGTGCCAATATATTGCCCAATGTGGTACTCTTTTTGTATGAACACCTTATTCCTTTTTCAACCAATGTTACCAGATTATCATCAGCCTTTAAGATTGAAAAATGTTTCTTTACTGTGTTACAAATTGACTGGTATTGGGCACTGAACTGTGTAACAAAGTAAACCCCTTCAAATTGTTCTTTGTTAGATGTCTGTTTTTTGGACAGAAGGGATTTTCGGGGGATAGAATTAACCATATTTCTGGCTTTAGTTATATCTCGCTCTGGATATTTCCTCTCTCTGAGCCTTTTGCTCAATTCATTAGCGTCAACAGTTTCTCCTAATTCGTGAGAACTGTCCTTTAGCTATAGCATATCTGATCTGCCGAGGGTGTCTGCTTTTTCCATGTAACAAATTGTTACCTGAGATCGGTTTGCGATATACACCTGTCTCTATCTACTCTCCCTCTTTTCCTGTCAAAGTCAAATCCAAAAAGTTTATCTTTGTCACATCAGATTCAAATGTAAAACACATCATTGTCATTTAAATATCTGACAAATTCTGGTATTAAACTGCAATTACCCCTCCAGATGAACAGCAGATCATCTATGAATCTGTGGTACATTCTTATGTTGTCTCTGAAGGGGTTGCCATCTCCAAAAATGTGGCACCACTCCCATTTGCCATGATATAAATTAGCATACGAAGGTGAAAACTTAGCACCCATGGCAGTGCCACACTTCTGGAGATAGCAAACCCTCTCGAATTTGAAGTAATTGTGTGTTAGCAAAAAAGATACAGTTATCACTATGTATTTCTGGAACTCAATTGAAGTGCACATATCAAGAAAAAAAGCCACTGCTTGTATTCCCTTGTCATGGGGTATAGACGAATAGAGCATCAACTGTGAGCCATGCGCTCGATTCCTCCCATTTGATGTCCTTCAATATGTTTATCACATGTGTAGTATCTCTCAAATATGCCGGTAATGTTAATACCAATGGTTGTAGAATGGAATCTACCCACTGTGAGAGGTGCTGCAGAAGTGAGCCTATTCCACTCACAATGGGCCTTCCTCTAACCTGATCAAGAGATGTATGCACCTTTGGAAGATGGTGGAACCAGGGCATCATAGGATGTTCTACATCTAAATATTCACAAGTCTGTTTATCTATGAAGCCCTGGTCCACACCATCATCCAAAAGTTGACTCAGTTCTCTTCCAAATTCAATGGTGGGATCCCTTCTGAGGATTACATAATCATTTGGGTTTTTAATTGTTGTCCATTAGCATAATGACCTTTTTGCCTTTAAATTGTAACACAAGGCATAGCACATCAGGCTATTATTATGGCTCACTAAGCCGAAAAGCGTAAGCCAAGTGCTTTGCCTGCTACAACTTGCAATCTGTAAAGGTGCTTCCCTCTTTTGTTTTAAAGTTTGTCTTCAATAAAAGTTGGTTTTTATATTACCTGGAAGCGGATCGAATTTTCCTTTCTTGCATCTAAGTGCATTACCCAAGGCAGATTCGGACGTGATGTCCTTCAGATTTAAGCTTGAACACCTTTGCCTGTTATTGCGGGAGGTTTTGCTAACTCTGGACGACTGTGACTCTATTGTCGTCCCTCCAGAAAAATTGTGTAAGATGGACAGATATTTGGAGGTTCCTACTTACACGGATGTTTTTCCGATTCCTAAAAGAATTTCGGAAATTATTAACAAGGAATGGGAAAAACCAGGTATACCTTTTTCTCCTTCCCCTATATTTAAGAAAATGTATCCTTTACCTGACACCGTTAAGGATGTTTGGCAAACGATTCCTAAGGTGGAGGGAGCTATTTCAACTCTATCTAAGCGTACGACTATTCCTATTGAGGACAGTTGTGCTTTCAAAGACCCTATGGATACAAAGCTGGAGGGTCTTCTAAAGAAGCTGTTTGTTCATCAAGGGTTTCTATTGCAACCAACGGCCTGCATTGTACCAGTTACAACTGCGGCTGCCTTTTGGTTTGATTCCCTAGAAGAGTCTCTTAAAACTGAGACTCCTTTGGAGGAAATATTGGATAGAATTAAGGCCCTTAAGCTAGCCAATTCCTTTGTTACGGTCGCCGATTTTCAGATTGCCAAGTTGGCGGCTAAGAATGCAGGGTTAGCCATTGTAACACGCAGAGCCTTATGGTTGAAATCTTGGTCTGCGGATGTTTCCTCTAAATCTAAGCTATTAGCTATCCCTTTCAAAGGAAAGACTTTATTTGGTCCTGAATTGAAAGAGATTATCTCCGACATTACGGGAGGTAAGGGTCATCTCCTCCCTCAGGACAAGACATCCAAACAAAGGAGACAGAGTAATTTCCATTCCTTTCGAAATTTCAAGGGTGTCCCTTCTTCCTCTTCCACTAAACAGGAAGGGAACTTCACACAGTCCAAGTCCGTCTGGAGACCCAATCAGGCTTGGAACAAGAATAAACAACCCAAGAAGCCTGCTGCTGCTCCCAAGACAGCATGAAGGGACGGCCCCTGCTCCGGAACCGGACCTAGTAGGGGGCAGACTTTCTCTCTTTGTCCAGGCTTAGATAAGAGATGTTCAGGATTGCTGGACGCTAGAAATCGTGTCCCAGGGGTACCAACTGGAGTTCAAAAATTCCCTTCCGAGGGGAAGGTTTTTTCTTTCACGATTGTCTGTAGACCAGATAAAAAGAGAGGCATTATTACGTTGTGTAAAAGACCTCTCTACTATGGGAGTAATTTGTTCCAGTACAGGAACAGGGACAGGGGTTTTACTCAAATCTTTTCGTGGTTCCCAAAAAAGAGGGAACGTTCAGACCCATTTTAGATCTCAAGAGTCTAAAGTTTCTCAGGGTCAATATATGACTACTGTGGATTTAAAGGATGCATATCTTCACATTCCTATCCACAGAGATCATCACCAGTTTCTAAGGTTTGCCTTCCTGGACAAACATTTTCAGTTCGTGGCTCTTCCCTTTGGGCTGGCCACGGCACCCAGAATCTTCACGAAAGTTCTAGGGTCCTTGCTAGCGGTTCTCAGACCGCGGGGCATCACAGTGGCGCCTTATCTAGACAATATTCTAATCCAGGCGTCCACTTTTCAACTGACAAAGTCCCATACCGACATGGTTCTGTCCTTTCTAAGGACTCATGGGTGGAAGGTGAATCTAGAAAAGAGTTCACTAATTCCACAGACAAAAGTTCCTTTCCTGGGAACTCTAATAGATTCCGTATCCATCTTTTTGACAGAAGTCAGAATGTTAAAGATTCTGGAGACATGCCGAACCCTGCAGTCCACTCCTCGGCCATCAGTGGCTCAGTGCATGGATGTAATTGTATTGTTGGTGGCGGCTATGGACATCATTCCGTTTGCGCATTTTCATCTCAGACCTCTACAACTGAGCATGCTCAGACAGTGGAATGGAGATCATGCAAATTTGTCTCCTCAGATAGATCTTGATCAGGAGACAAGAGACTCTCTTCTTTGGTGGTTGTCGCGGGATCATCTGTCCCAGGGGACGTGCTTCCGCAGACCCTCATGGGTGATAGTGACAACGGACGCCAGTCTACTAGGATGGGGTGCAGTCTGGAATTCCCTGAAGGCTCAGGGTGTGTGGACTCGGTCGGAGTCTCTACTTCTGATCAATATTCTGGAGTTGAGGGCAATATTCAATGCTCTCCAGGCTTGGCCTCAGTTGGCATCGGTCAAATTCATCCGGTTTCAGTCGTACAACATCACGACTGTGGCTTACATCAATCATCAGGGAGGAACAAGGAGTTCCTTAGCGATGACAGAAGTATCCAAAATAATTCAGTGGGTGGAGGCTCACTCTTGTTATCTGTCGGCAATCTACATCCCAGGAGTGGACAACTGGGAAGTGGACTTTTTTTGAGCAGACATACGTTTCATCCGGAGGAATGGGAACTCCATCCGGAGGTCTTTGCCACTCTGATTCTCAAATGGGGCAGACCAGAGTTGGATCTTATGGCATCTCGTCAGAATGCCAAACTCCCGAGATTCGGATCCAGGTCAAGGGATCCTCAGGCCGAACTGATAGATGCCTTGTCGTTCAACCTAGCTTATGTGTTTCTGCCGTTTGCTCTCCTTCCCCGGGTGATTGCTCGGATCAAACAGGAGAGGGCTTCGATGATTCTCATCGCTCCTGCGTGGCCTCGCAGGACTTGGTATGCCAATCTGGTGGACATGTCATCTCTGCCGCCGTGGAAGCTTCCATTGAGGCTGGACCTTCTCATTCAGGGACCCTTCCATCATCCGAATCTAATTTCTCTGCAGCTGACTGCTTGGAGATTGAACGCTTGATCTTATCTAAGCGGGGGTTCTCTGATTCAGGGCATTGATACCTTGATCCAGGCACGTAAGCCTGTTACTAGAAAGATTTACCATAAGATATGGCGTAAATATCTTTATTGGTGCGAATCCAAGGGCTACTCATGGAGTAGAGTTAGGATTCCCAGGATTTTATCTTTTCTCCAAGAAGGATTGGAGAAAGGGTTATCAGCAAGTTCCTTAAAGGAACAGATTTCTGCTTTGTCCATTTTGCTACATAAACGTCTGGCAGATGTTCCAGATGTTTAATCTTTTTGTCAGGCTCTGACTAGAATCAGGCCTGTATTTAGACCAATTGCTCCTCCTTGGAGTTTGAATTTAGATCTTAAAGTTCTTCAAGGGGAGGGCGGAGCCTGACCACGCAGGGAGATGGTCGAACACTGAAAGGGCTCCCATCTCCCAAGCCAGTAAAAACCACTTTTTTGGCATCACAACTCTCCCTAAAACCTGCAACTAACATGGACAGAGGTTAAGGGGGATGACCGACACAAGTTAAAAGTTTGGAGCAACACGGACGAGTAAGGACTTCACACATCTGAACGACGCGGTAAAGAAGATCACGCCGCCCCAAAATAAAGGCCTTAAACTTCTGTAACACACACCGCCTGCATCCACGCTCGAACCGAGCGATAGACAGAGACGCCAGAAGGGACCCGATCGCGGGCCGACAACAACTCAGGGGATCCACTGTGACCCACAGCGATCACGCATCAGAGAGGTGAGACTTCAAGAGCGGTTCACACCGGAGGGGGTCACGGGCCATTAACTAAGCACAGAGCCTAACCGGAGGTACTATACAAAACCTAACTGCATAAGCCGGGACACAATACACCTAAGCACCCTAACATCATAGTACCTAAGGCCTAGGTGCCTGATCTAAGAGGACAATAGTGCTTGAGGCCTAATAACCACGTGGGAAGCCGCGATCACAACTTGATCGCCCCACACCACATCACACCATCCCCTCTTACCAGAAATACGAGATTAAGCAAACTCTATTAAAAAAAAAAAAAATATATAATAATAAGACATAACAAGAAGAAGATAAACAGTTGGGAGTCCCAGATCCTCTACAGCGACATCCCCTATACAGGTTTGAGCCTTGTGGGATGCCTTGCAAAAAACAAAACAAAGCAGGACACTCTGGGCCCTCTAACCCCTTAAGCCAATTTTTAAAACCTGTCGACTCCAAAACTGATTCCCCTGACGAGAATATGGCCAACAAACAAACCACTACCACAGCTCAGGTGCTACAGATAGAAACCCCACAGACACCGTATCTTACAAAAAATGACATACAGCAGTTATCTTCTAAAGAAGATATTCAGGGAGTTCTGATGGAAATGAGATCTTTATTTGGGGATTTAAGAAAGGACCTGGGCGCTCTAGACAATAGAGTACTGAAGCTGGAAGAGCACCAAGACACCATTACAGAAAAGGCTAAGCAACAAGAAGAGGATTTAAAGAGCCAGTCAGAACAAATCTTTTACTTGACAGACAAAATGGAAGACTTGGACAATAGATGTAGGCGCAACAACCTTAGGTTTAGGGGGGTCTCTGAATCAGTACATCCCCCTGCAATCGAAGGCTATTTGCAAGCTCTTTTCAAGATAATAAAAGGGGATCCCTTTGCTCAGGAGATACCAATAGAAAGGGCTCACAGGGCTCTGAGGCCTAAACCACCCTTAAAGGCCCCTCCTAGAGACATTATAGTTAAATTTCTAAGTTTCAAGGACAAGGAGGACATCCTTAAAAACGCCAGATCCAAACAACCTATATCGCACGCAGGGGAGGAAATTCAAATCTTTTCTGACCTATCCCCAGTTACCCTCCAGAAAAGACGGGAACTTTCGCACATCACTACACATCTTAGGAGACACAAGATCCCTTACCGCTGGGGGTTCCCAGTATCCATTATTGTGATTCACAATAACAAACCACTTATCTACAGACCAGGAACCGATCCAAAACTGTTCTATAGAGATCTGAATATTTTGGATAACAGGGAGCACATACCCCCCCACCTAAGGAGGGAAGACACAGCGGGACCCTCTACACCTACGGCTGAACCATCTTCAGATGAGTAGATAAAATTGCAGACTGTGTATTATTACTTGTAATTATGATTCTTCATTTTAGGAGACTGTAATTTTATTGAACTACCCTCTATACTGCCACTATATATAATGGTGATCCTCTTTTTTCTAAGTCCAACCCATTAACAATGGACATACACCACTATTCTCCACTCCTATCATCACTTGTACCCAATGGGACACACTGAGTCCTCTTGTCTACCCCAAGAAGAAAGGGTTGTCTGGATTTATCAGCCCTCTAGAACTTTGCAATATCCAACCTCTCTAAAATGTTTTAGACACTAATGTTTAGAATTTATTGGGATAATAGCTAGGAGTATTGTTTGACAGGCGATACATACACCTTTATGATACCCCCCCTCCTTCCCTCTTTCCCCCCGTCTCCTATGCATTCTCTCCCCACTCTCCTCCTACCTTCTAATTACCCTTCTCCAACCTGTCACCTCCCTTATCCTTCACTCATACTCCTTCACTCATCTCCTCCCTCTCCCCCTTCCTTCCCTATACCCTTCTTCCCCCTTCTAATCACACACTATATCAAGATGCTAAAATACTAGATAAGCATATTGTATTGAGATGTTATAAGTCATAATGAGAATAAGGTCTAAATATTTCAGGTCATAGAAACGAAATGCCTATGTTAAAAGTTCTCTATGTTATCTGTCTCGGGATCTTCTAATGTTATCCCTTCCCCATAGCATCCCTAATCCTCCCTTGTCTCCCTCTCTTCTTTCCCCTTTCCATCTCTCTCACCCTTTCTCATGATTCTGATATTACCCTCCTCTATCCCACAGCCCCCCTCATAATCCTTTCCTTCTTCTCTATCTTCTCTCCTATTCTTTTACTCTCTTTTACCCCCTCACTCACTCTACCCATACTAGTCTTCACCCCGCTCAACTCATCTCCCCCCCCCCCCCACATACCCCCTCCCCCCTCTGATCCCTCCTCATCCCCCTCTTCTCTTCTCTGAATAATCACGACCGCTTAGCCTTAAAATATAAATGCTAAGCCCACCGACTGGAGGTACGCCATGCTATAGCTGATACTAGGTCAAAATCCTTCAGGCCTCAGGCTCTAGGTCACTTGTTAAAATCGCTGTTTGATTTTTTCTTTTCTTGGTTGTTTAATGTTTATAAATGTCTTACTGCAAATTCTAAAAATGATATGTGATAACAGATTTCAGAAATGTATGGCATGTGAACTCTTTATCTCTTTAGCAACCCTACCTTATCCACTTCTCTAATATACTTCTTCTCCCCTCCCTTTCTTCCTCCCCACTACCTCTCCTCCCTTACCCCTCACCTACTATCTCCTCTTCTCTTCCCCTCATGTCCTTATACCATGACTCCCCTCCTCTTCCTCCCTCTCCCTCCTTCACTCATTTTCATTTTTCTACCCCTAACGACAATATTGGCTACATTTAACTCAGCCGTGCCCCATTTTCAGAGATCTATTGTGATATTGCAAGTATCCGTTAAGTAAGTTAAATGTTACAGTTTCAAGGTGTGATTGTTTTTCATTTTCATCTTTTGTTTGGCCTCCTATTATCTTGGTATTGTGTTCGTTTGTCCCCCTCCGCTGCCGGCCAAGAGTCAATTGACGCTTCCTTTCTTGGAGAGTGATTTCTTTATGGTTATTATTTACTGTGCTTGGAAGTACTACCCCTATATTGACTTTGCATACAGCAAGGTTGTCACTTTCCCTTCTCCTTTCACCAAGGTTTAATAGAGACATTTCCAAATTTGTTAATTCATCTAAAGCTTAAGTAGTATATAACCTTGGTTCTCTCTTTTCCTTAAACTCGTATCTTTCTTCTAAATCTTCTCCTAACCTCTTCTCATTCTCTGATCTATCCCCATCCCCCCCCCTTTTTTTTTTTTTTTTTTTTTTTTTTTTTTTTTCTCTTCCCATCCCTTCCCTTCCCCCCGAGCTTGAGCGTCAGATCCAAAATGACTCCTAAAGTCAGCAAATTTCAGGACCACTCCTTACAAATATCCACTATTAACACTAAAGGGTTAAACAACCCAGGGAAGCGATCTATCGCTTTCAGGGACCTCAACAAGCTTAATAGTCATATCCTAATGTTGCAGGAAACCCACTTCCAAAAGGGTAAAGAACCTAAATGGTACAATAAACAATACCCAGTTGCACACTTTGCATCTGGGCCAAATAAAAAAGCGGGAGTGGGAATCCTATTTCATAGATCACTACCAATTCAAATACTTCAAGTAGAAAAAGATCCAGCAGGTAGACACATACTGATCAAGGGCTCCTTATATGGCCACCTAATAACCCTAATCAACATCTACGCCCCTAATCAGACCCAAATTGGTTTTTTCAGAAAAGTTGCCAACCTCATTCTAGATCACTCCCAGGGTGTCGTCTTCTTAGCAGGAGACTTTAATCTTTCCTTTGAGCCTCACATGGACTCCTCAAAAGGATCCTCCAAGGTTACTACTAAAAAACCAAAATAATCAAACATATTTTGCAGAGCCTCACACTCCATGACATATGGAGAACTTTGCATCCCCTAGAAAAGGATTATACCTTTTATTCAAACCCACACAATAGCTATACTAGAATCGATCATATATACACGGACCCCCTAGGTCTTTCCATCACGGGTGACTGCAATATTGGCCCTATCACCTGGTCTGATCATGCCCCGGTAACGTGCAGAATACTTTGGCCTGACATTCCAATCTCTCCCAAAATCTGGAGGCTAGACGACTCGCTGTTGAAAGATCCGATTTTTCTTGAATCATTACAAAAAGAAATCTCGGAATATTTCACCCTAAACTCTCTTTCATCCTCTTCTAGACAGCTAGAATGGGAAGCACACAAAACGGTGACTAGAGGCTTACTAATTAAACAAAAGTCCAAACTTAACCGAGTAGCTAGAGAAAAACACTCTAAGCTATTACAAACAATAACTACGCTAGAAGTTACCCACAAACAAAACCCCAACAATGATCAAGTTCTTAAAGACCTCCTAGACGCTAGACTCCAGCTTAAACAACATTTGAATGAGATTTACCAAAGAAAGGCTCTATTTCTCAAACAATATTACTATGAAGGTGGTAATAAACCAGGGAAAATTTTAGCGAGAAACTTGAAAAGGAAGCAACTGACTACTTACATACACTCATTGGGATCCACAGAAGGAAAGATAGCTAAGGATAGTGTCACGATAGCGGAAACATTCCGGGCATATTACAACAAACTCTACAATCTGGGAGCTGATACCTCTCAAGAGAAACCCTCTTTAGAAGAGGACCTAAGTCATTATTTTCAGAATCTACAACTACCAAAAGTTGATGAACAGTCTGCCGCCTCTCTAGGGTCAGAAATCTCATTAGAAGAGCTACAGCAGGCCATAAAAGATATCCCCTCTGGGAAAAGCCCTGGACCGGACGGTCTTACTTCCACATACTATAAAGAATGTTGTGGGGTACTAGCGGGTCACATGTTACAAATGTTTAACAAACTTAGAGACGAACCCACATTATCTAGAATGCTATTAGAGGCCCATATAACAGTTTTGGCCAAGCCAGGCAAACAGGCTACCTCTCCCGGCAACTTCAGACCCATATCCTTGATTAACGTAGATATGAAAATTTTGGCCAAAATATTAGCTAACAGATTGAACAAAATTCTCCCGAATTTGATCGATAGGGACCAAGTAGGATTTATCCCCGGAAGAGAGGCGAGAGATAATATCACTAAAGTAATCCAACTTATTAATTACGCGAAGGTTTCCAATACCCCAATAGTATTATTTGCAACAGACGCAGAAAAGGCCTTCGACAGGGTAGGCTGGCCCTTCCTGCGAAAGGCGATGGAAGAGATGGATATTCCATCTACCTTCTTAAATATGTCCATGGCCCTTTACTCGGCTCCGAATGCGAGGGTTCGAGTGAACGGGACACTCTCTGACACTTTTTACATTAGCAACGGGACGAGGCAGGGATGCCCTCTGTCGCCCTTGCTCTTTGCTATCTCAATTGAGGTATTGGCTCAAAAAATTAGGCTCAATGACAAAATCACAGGCATAAGGGTAGGGGACTTAGAGACTAAACAAGCTCTATACGCAGACGACGTACTTTTTACTTTAACCAAGGCAGAAACATCCATCCCAGAACTCTTAAAAGAACTAGACTCCTATGGTAAGGTTTCAAATTTCCTTCTCAATCTAAACAAATCCGAACTTATGAATATAAATACCCCTCCGCAACATATAGTTACCCTCCAAGAAAGATATGCGATTCCTATAGCAAAACTCAAACTTAAATATCTAGGGATACATCTTACACCACGTATAGAAGACTTATTTAAACACAACTATATACCCCTAAAAGAGGAAATTGTTAGAGATTTATCGAGCTGGAAAAATAAACCTATCTCCTGGTTAGGGAGGATAGGAATATTTAAGATGAATATCCTCCCCAGAATTCTTTATTTTCTACAAGCTTTACCAATTCCACTACAGGAAGGATATTTAAAACAACTACAATCAATTATAGAACGATACATTTGGGCAAACATTAAACCAAGAATCCCAAAGAAGACAATGTATCTACCTAGGGAACGAGGGGGGCTAGGATTACCCAACCTAATGACATATAGGAGAGCGATACTCTTACAAAGAGTGGTTGAGTGGTCACATAATAATACAGATAAGGCTTGGATACATCTTGATAGACAGATATTTAAATTAAACAATGTAGGCACTTTAGCTTGGACCCCAATGATACACAGACCAAAAAATATATCTAAATTCCTAATAACTACAGAAACACTTTCAGAATGGGATAAAACAATAGCAACTAGTACTCACATCTCATCTAGAAACTCTCCTCTCACGCCAATTATTGAAAACCCCGAACTTCCGTACTGGAAACAGGGTTATCAAATCAAACAACCATACAGTCTCAGAACAGGGTCAATGTACTACCTTAGGGAGAATAACCACCTCAAAACTCATGCCCAAATAGCGGAGACTCACACAGAAATATTCACCTCATGGCTCAATTATAATAGACTACTCCACTATATATCACACCACAAATCTAGGAAAGACCTAGGGAGAGATCCTACAATTTTTGAGGGACTATGCGTACTCCAAAGACCACCCAGACATCTTATTTCCATATTATATAAACTTGTAACCAATGACAAGGAAGCACCGCTTCCCTCTTACACATTAGCATGGAATAAAGAATTATCCCATGAACTAGATGCAGAGGCCTGGACTAAGGCCTTTGAGCGCACAAAACGATCATCAATCTCCGCTAACATACAAGAGACAAATTTTAAACTCCTGAGCCGCTGGTACCTTACACCAGCTAGGCTCCATAAAATCTTCCCCTCCTTAAGTAGCTCCTGCTGGAGGGGCTGTGGAGGCGAGGGATCCTTATCGCACATATGGTGGTCTTGTCCCAAGCTAGGAAACTACTGGGATACTATTTTTAACACTATTTCAAATAAGCTACACATTCACATACCAAACTCACCTGAAAGCATACTGTTTTGTTCTCTTCCCAAAATCAAGGAACCGGCCAAAATGGCCCTTCTACTAATAATGATCACGGGGGCTAAGAAACTCATACCCAAAAGATGGAAATCTCAAATAACCCCCACAATAGATGAGTGGAATAGGGAGGTCTTGGAACTAATTTCTCTAGAAAGATACCACTTCCTCAAAATAAATAAACTCGATATACACGAGCTGATAATGGCAACATGGAAGGGTACTATTTAGATGGCGCCCCCCCAAGAACCTCTGCCGCTCCCTTTCTCCCTTATCTCCCCCTCTCCCCCCCGGGTTTTTTTTTTTTTTTTTCTCTCTCTCTCTCCCTTCCTTTCCTTCTTCTCTTCTCTATTTCTTCTCTTACTCTTGTAGATCTCATTCATTGCACATATCACTTTAAGTACTTACCAACTGAGCATGATGCAATGGTAACGATGCAGGTCTCCCCATATGCACTATATACACCATAAATATAAAAGTGGAAGGTACTCCAGGTATGACGCTCTCTTTTCCTGTTTTGTATTTGAGGCCAAAAACTCTAAGACATTGGTATTGAACCATAAAAATAAAGAGATAGACTTCTTATTGTATAGTTAGGACCGTATCACATTGTTTAACTCTTGTATATACTGTAAAGCTTGTTGGGAATCTAGATCCTGTTTCGAATATTGTAAACCTGTAAAAACCACAATAAAGCTTCTTTGAAAAATTAAAAAAAAAAAAAAAAAAAAAAAAAAAAGTTCTTCAAGGGGTTCCGTTTGAACCCATGCATTCCTTAGATATTAAGTTATTATCTTGGAAAGTTTTATTTTTGGTTGCTATTTCTTCTGCTCGCAGAGTTTCTGAGCTTTCGGCTTTACAATGTGATCCACCTTATCTTATTTCCCATGCTGATAAAGTGGTGTTACGTACCAAACTTGGTTTTCTTCCTAAGGTTGTTTCTAACAAAAATATTAATCAGGAAATTGTTGTTCCTTCATTATGTCCTAACCCTTCTTCTAAGAAGGAGCGTCTGCTACATAACTTGGATGTAGTTCGTGCCTTGAAATTTTATTTGCAGGCGACTAAGGATTTTCGCCAAACATCTTCTTTGTTTGTGGTTTTTGCTGGGAAACATAGGGGTCAGAAAGCTATGGCTACCTCCCTTTCTTTTTGGCTGAAGAGTATCATCCGTTTGGCATACGAGACTGCTGGACAGCAGCCTCCTGAAAGAATTATGGCTCATTCTACTAGGGCTGTGGCTTCCTCATGGGCATTTAAAAATGATGCTTCTGTTGAACAGATTTGCAAGGCTGCAACTTGGTCGTCTCTTCATACTTTTTCCAAATTTGATACATTTGCTTCTTCTGAGGCTGTTTTTGGGAGAAAGGTTCTTCAAGCAGTGGTGCCTTCCGTGTAGGTCCCTGTCTTGTCCCTCCCTTACATCCGTGTCCTGTAGCTTTGATATTGTATCCCACAAGTAAGGATGAAATCCGTGGACTCGTCATATCTTGTAAAAGAAAAGGAAATTTATGCTTACCTGATAAATTTATTTCTTTTACGATATGATGAGTCCACGGCCCACCCTGTTATTTTTCTAAAGACTGTTTTTTAATTTTGTTTAACTTCAGTCACCTCTGCTCCTTGGCCTTTCCTTTCTCTTCCTAACTTCGGTCGAATGACTGGAGGGGGAGGGAAGGGAGGGGCTACATATGCAGCTCTGCTGTGGAGCTCTTTGCCACTTCCTGCTGACCAGGAGGCGATATCCCACAAGTAAGGATTAAATCCGTGGACTCGTCATATTGTAAAAGAAATACATTTATCAGGTAAGCATAAATTTCCTGTTTTTTTTTAATTAAATCCCCAGTTAACCTGATAAATTAATACCACATGGGCTAAACTATGGTATACAAAAAAAACAAGGATTTAAAAGTGCTGGTAAAACATTAAAGGAACAATAAAGTCAAGATTCAAACTTTCATGATTCAGATAGAGCACACAATTTTAAATAACTTTTCAATTCACTTCTATGATCTAAATGTGCACAAAAATTTTATATGCACACTTTCTGAGGCACCAGCTACTGAGCATATGCAAAAATTCACTGAATATACGTATATGCATTTTGTGATTGACGGATAGCTGTCACATGATGTGAGGGAAGGAAAATAACTCCACTACTTATTTGAAATTCCAACAAGTGCCCAACTACAGTTTTTACTTCTGTATATTTTCAGCTGTCATATCTCGGTTGCTTCCTCTTTTCGTCTTTTTGAACTACAGTATGATGGAAGAATTGTGGGCTTACATGGACATAATATCAGTATAATGCTGGGGCTCCTCTATATCTTTTAGTGCACATGTGCTGATTGGTACACATGCATTAAAGGGACACTGAATCCAAATTTTATCTTTTGTGATTCAGATAGAGCATGCAATTTTAAGCAACTTTCTAATTTATTCCTATTAGCAAATGTTCTTCATTCTCTTGGTATCTTTATTTGAAATGCAAGAATGTAAGGTTAGATGCCGGCCCATTTTTGGCGAACAACCTGGGTTGTTCTTGCTGATTGGTGGATAAATTTATCCACCAATAAACAAGTGCTGCCTAGGGTTCTGGAGTTTCTTTTTCAAATAATGATAGCAAGAGAACAAAGAAAAAATTATAAAAGGAGTAAATTAGAAAGTTGCTTAAAATTACAAGCTCTATCTGAATCACAAAAGAAAAAAATTGGGTTCAGGATCCCTTTAAGCATTCCCTTGCATGTCATTCAGTTTTTTTATCAGTAGACTATACACCAACCAGCACCTAGGCACATTTTAACACTATATATATATATATATATATTAGTAAAGAAAAATCACAAATTTATTGGAGCTTTTTCGGGGAGAACCTCCCATTCATCAGCATCACCATATGAAAACGTTCCAATAAATTTGTGATTTTTCTTTACTAAAAGACCTGAGAGTGCATTTGCTTTGAGGAATATTTACAACATTTATGCACCCAGGCGGATGACCATTGGAGGATAACAATTTAGTTTGGACATTTATATATATATATATATATATATATATATATATATATATATATATATATATATATATATATATATATATATATATATATATATATATATATATATATATTAAAAGGAGATTCACACAACAAAACTGACAACTCTGAAACTCTCCTAGCCAAAGAAATCGCTAACAGAAAGACAACTTTGTAAGGTAGAAGATTAACATTTAAACTGTGCAAAACTGAAAGGACTAAAATGAGCTTCTATGGTGGAGTAACAGGGCCTTATCACAGGTCGAATACTGGCAAAGCTTGAACAAAGGTTTGAATATAAGATAACTTTGCTTGTTTTCTGTGAAATTAAGCTGAAAGGGCCAATATTTAAACCTTTGGAAAAATAGCTGACAAATTGACCCCCAAAAAAATCTCCCCTTGACCATATTATAACTTAAGAACTATATGTGCCAGTCTCTCACAAAAATATTAGTTATATGACTGCTATATTACTTTTTTTATATGTGGACAGGAAGCCGCTTTAGAAATTGCCTTAATTAAGATGGTCGCCCCTACAATGGCTCAACGTGTGGTCGATCGAGCAATTCAGGTAAAAAAATTAATAACTTATTGTTTTTTTTGTTGTTGTTCTTTTAGCTTATATGTCTATTTATCTTGGCTTGCATTAGTAGCTCTTAGAAATAAATATGAACCTTAAACACAGTCTTTAGATTGGAAGTAAGTTCCACCCCCTTGCCCATACAGTTTTTCCTTGTGTTTCTGTCTAGTAGATAGAATGGACAGTCCCCTTCCTTACCAAGGTAATGTACTCTTAAAGGGACATAAAACAAGTTGGGATAGCGACAAATTATAATAATATGTACTTAAATTACTTTACCTGCACATTTATACAGCAGTACCTCGCCATTAACCCTTTCTTTTAAGTTTCCGAATTGTACAACTCTAACTCCCCCCACACGATTCCTTCTATGGCTGTATCTATAGCCACCTTTGATTTGGTAGACTGCAGACTTTAACATTCATTATCTGCTGGATCATGCCTAGAAGCAAACAAGCAGCTGTGAACTCAGTTTAAATACAATGCCTGTGTTTCTGATACTAAACACTGATAAGGGGGGTGGATCAGACTACTCCAGACAGCATGGCTATGTAAGTAATTTTGCTCATTTTTGAAAATTACTTGCCAGCAATTTTTAAACAATTTGTTATGCAAACTATATTAACTTAATTAGGATTTTTTAAATTAGAATTTTAGGATATTTACAGATATCAACATGTTTTATGGCACTTTAAGCTTTAGTTTCAGCTAAGTCCCTCCCATTTCAAGGCACTTTCACGTTATACAACTTTATCTGAATTGCCGGATGTTCCGCTTGGGTGCTTGGTATTTTATTTTCAATGCTTGCACTTTTTATACTTATATAATATGATTCAGGCGTCTTTTATGTCTGCATGAAGTGCAGCTGCTTATTATGTTACATAATTTACAGAGCAGTGTCAGGGATAGCATATGCTGTTTTGACTTTCCTTTTTTTTTTTTTATACTTTTTTATTGAGGTGATAAAGGAGTGCAAACTTTTGATATATTACATTTTTCAAACATATCAAGTAATAAAATGTACAGATGGTGTGATATCACATAAATAATATAACAGATGATATTCTGTGAGGATTATTGTAGGATGATATAGTACATTTGAATATAAACATATCCCAAAATATGATAGTCTGTATGAAAACATTAAAGGGACACTGAACCCATATTTTTTCTTTCGTGATTCAGATAGAGCATGCAATTTTTTTTTTATTATTTTTTTTATTGAGGTTAAGATCACAATACAATATAGATGTGATAAATAAAAAAAAATGCATAAATACAAAAGAAAAATATTCACAATATACATATCATGAAAAACATATTATTTCTGTTGCATCACAAAAAAAAAAAAAAAATTAGTCTCAGCCTCATTTTTTCTATATTTTTTTCCCCTAGCTTCAAGATATTCATGTCGTAAGAGGTAAAACATAGTGACATAGTGCTTATTCTTTTTCACAGAATATTAATGTAAATTAAACTTTCAGATGCAACATATACCGTGATTTACATTATTTTGTCATACTATATCTTATTTTTTAAGTAACAGCCTGGACAATGGTTGAATTTCACCCTTTCCTTCCCTTCCCGTCTTAAGTCAATTATTCATATAGAAATCAACCAACCTAACATGCCTTATCAACTAGGGGAAGGAGGGCCTAAACAACCAAACAGCGCTAGGCATATTAACACCAAAAACACAGCATGTAACCATCACCAAAGGAAAAAAAAAAAAAAAAGGGGGAAAAAAAAAGGGAAAAGGGAGGGGGGGGGCGAGAGATGAGCAAGGGGGACTACCATAGTCCCAGCAGTACCAGTTCTGAGTTCCTAAATGGGTATATCATATATTCTCTTTCATTCAGTGGGGATATTTTAATAAAAATTGTCCATTTTTTAAAGAAATTTTCAATGTCATTCTCTTCTTCTATGTTAGTGTCTCTTTGCTCTATCATATATTGCTTTTTTAGGCAATTTTTAAGCTCATTTATACTGGGACTTGCCCTCCCTTTCCATTTTTTGAAAATTAAATATCTTGCCGCTAGAATAATCATTTTAACTATTTTATTATGCTTCCGAAGGTCTTTCGTTGCTTCCCATAGAAAGATTACAGAGACTATGTCCAACCTCAGAGAGATTTTTAAAACTTGGTTAATCCAGTATTCTATTTTAGCCCAGAAATTTTTAATCTTAGGGCATTCCCAGATCATATGGATAAGGTCTGCCGATGGTAGTGAGCATTTTGGGCATATACAGAAATTAATATTCCCACATCTTGTCCCTTTTTTCGGAGTGTAGTAGGTCCTATACAATAACTTAGTGTGGGATTCTCTCCATGTGGCTGATAGAGTAATTTGTGATACTTTTAAAATAGAAGTCTGGATTTTATTTAGATTTATGGTATGTTGAGATATCATAGAATCCCATGCCACTGCTAAGTTTCCTAAATTCATCTCCCCTTTATTAGATATTAATAATTGATAACATGGTGAGATTGACATTAACCCCTTTTTAGCTAACACAAGCCAATTCTCCAACTTGCCCCAGGACCAGTTCCAACCAGATTCGTTTATCATCTTAGTTGTGAAGTGTCTAATTTGTAGATATGCAAAGAATTCTTTATTGCTAAGGCTGAATTCTCTTTTTAAACTCTCAAATGTTTTTATACAATGGCCATTCCAGTCTATCATCTGAGAGATATTATTCAAACCTAATGTATGCCATTTTTGGAAAGGTGCCGATTGTAGTCCCGCTTGGAATTTAGGGTTCCCTTTGATTGGCATATGATTGGAGACTTCTCCTTTGATAGATAATAACCTACATATCTTCCTCCACGCCTGTAGTGGATATATTAATGTTTTGAATATTTTAACTTCCTGGGGGACTGTCTTAGAATCGCAGTGTATTAAGGCTGTGGGGAGGTATGGTAGACTTACATTTTTTTCGAGTTCATTGTTCGTTACGTAATCTTTATTTAGAATCCAATCTACAACTATTCAGGCCAATGAGGCCAGGTTGTAGAATTGTATATCCGGCAGTGCAAGTCCGCCGTACTTCCTGGGAAGTGAAAGTTTCATTAACGCAATTCGTGGTTTTTTATTCTGCCATATAAAAATTCTCAACATACTATTAATTTTTTCGATATCCTTCCTTTTAAGAATTATTGTAGTATTCTGCAAAATTAATAATAACTTTGGAAGCAAGATCATTTTAAATGCGGCAATGCGACCTGAGATCGAGAGTGGGAGATTTTGCCATAGTTTCAAACTCGCCTCAATCTCTCTCAGTACTGGTTTTACATTAAGATCATAGCATTTATCTAGGTCGGAAGTGATCATTATCCCCAAATATCTAAATGATTCTGAGACTCTGAAAGGAATTTCTATCAAGGAGTCAGGATTTCTTCTAATCCATAATAATTCAGATTTTAAAGCATTGATTCTGTAACCCGAGAAGGACCCAAATTGTTCTATAATTGAAACAAGTATAGGTATATTGTTTTGCGTATTGGAGATATATAGCAGAATATCATCTGCGTATAGCGCAATTTTAAGCTCTGCTCTACCTATTTTAATTCCTTCCATTTGTGTTCTTATTGCTATTGCCAGAGGTTCAATTGAAATGTTGAAGAGGAGAGGAGAGAGGGGGCATCCCTGGCGCGTTCCCCTTTCCAGCAATATTTCAGAAGAGAGTGTATTGTTGACGATTAATCTCGTGAATGACTTTTTATATAGGTTCTCCACAAATTTAGGGAAGTGCCCACTGAAGCCGAACCTGCGGAGAGACGAGAGTAGGTGATCCTGATGGATTGAATCAAATGCTTTTTCTGCATCAATTGAAACAATTGCTAAATCTGGGGAGTCCCCCTCTCTCCTCTGCCCCGCCAACTCAGTAGATTTAAAGTAGTCTATGGTGACTAATACTTCCCTAATCTTTGCTGTTAAATTTCGTTTTTGTAAAAATCCTGCCTGATCTTTGTGTATTATTTCCGGGAGTACCAGTTGCAATCTCTTGGCTAAAATAGATGTCAGGATCTTGTAATCGGAATTTAATAATGCTATGGGCCTATAAGATTCCTTTTTCGTCGGATCCTTCCCGGGTTTAAGAATCAGAGTAGTATGAGATACACAGAATTGAGGCGAGACTACCTTACCATTAATAAACATGTGATTAAAAAGTTTACTTAATGGTGGAGCAATGAATGGTGCAAGGATTTTATAAAATTAATTTGGTAATGCATCTGGACCGGGTGCCTTGTTTGATGGGAGATCCTGAATAACCCTTAAAATTTCTTCCTGCGAAATTGGGGAGTTAACCATTAACATTTTTTCACCGTCCAGTACAGGATGAGTAATTTTGTTCCAGAATTCATCTGATTTAACCTTATCTGAATCCATAATATAGTGTGCAAGGTTAGTGAAATGACAGGGAGGTGCGTGTAGGATGTTGTAAGTGAACCCAAATACAGAACAAGCCGTGGTACAAATGCATAAAAAACAAATAATTGGATAAAACACTCCAATGCAAAACACAATAAGAAAAATAAAAAACTAACAAGAAAAATACAGAAATAGTATATTAAGGGGAGACCTTGGTGGGGAGTGGTTAATGTCCCATATGAATGCCGAGTGGTTACTAATAACACAGGAGACTCTGACACAACTCCAAAAAGTCAGACACAGCTCCAAAAAAAAAAAAAAAAAAAAATTTTTTTTGCTGTAACAAATCCAAAACTGATGTTCAACAAAGGGTGGCAAAGAATAATGTTAGTGAAAAAATAGTGAAAACAATAGTTAATTTGTAATCCAAGTGTTGTCAAATCAAAAAGTAATAAGTGGTGTACAAGAAAAAACCCAGGATCCAAATATGACTTTGTGGCAATCAGCTGCTCCTTGTAACGTCCCTAGTTGATTCCTGTAACCCAGATATAAAACATAGCGTAACACAGTAAAAAAATATAAAAATCACAGTAGAAAGATGCTTACCAAAGGGTCTACGCGTTTCGGTCCTCAATAGACCTTTCTCAAGACTGACTCAGTCTTTAGAAAGGTCTATTGAGGACCGAAACGCGTAGACCCTTTGGTAAGCATCTTTCTACTGTGATTATTATATTTTTTTACTGTGTTACGCTATGTTTTATATCTGGGTTACAGGAATCAACTAGGGACATTACAAGGAGCAGCTGATTGCCACAAAGTCATATTTGGATCCTGGGTTTTTTCTTGTACACCACTTATTACTTTTTGATTTGACAACACTTGGATTACAAATTAACTATTGTTTTCACTATTTTTTCACTAACATTATTCTTTGCCACCCTTTGTTGAACATCAGTTTTGGATTTGTTACACCAAAAAAAATTTTTTTTTTTTTTTTGGAGCTGTGTCTGACTTTTTGGAGTTGTGTCAGAGTCTCCTGTGTTATTAGTAACCACTCGGCATTCATATGGGACATTAACCACTCCCCACCAAGGTCTCCCCTTAATATACTATTTCTGTATTTTTCTTGTTAGTTTTTTATTTTTCTTATTGTGTTTTGCATTGGAGTGTTTTATCCAATTATTTGTTTTTTATGCATTTGTACCACGGCTTGTTCTGTATTTGGGTTCACTTACAACATCCTACACGCACCTCCCTGTCATTTCACTAACCTTGCACACTATATTATGGATCCATAACTGACACACTTTATCATCTGACCAGCAGCCCCATTTTCAGCTTCTCCACTACCTTTGAGTGCTTAGCTGGCATGGTCAGTCATAGATATTCTTACACCTCTTTGATTATCAGTATTTCAGATAGTCTCTGCGTTTGAGACTAATTTATTGCTTTTAGATTCTCCGTTTAAGGAATTTCAAATATTTGGTCTATATTGTATACGTAGCTAGCTTACTTTCTAGACCTATTGCTAATTTTTTATATACCATCATTTGATTTTATTTCATTTAACTATTTATTGTCATTTATTGTTTTTTATCTGATTGTAATAAATCTGTACTTTTACTTAGTGGCAGTTTGTATATCCACCCCTAGGCCTTTGGCGCTGTATCCATCCCCTTCTTCCATTACTTATACTCTTGTGGGGGGAGGTTAGACCCCCCTTTATGGTTTACAGCTTAGGGAGTTCTTAGCGCTAGATTACCACACCCTTTATCCATTAACCTTATCTGAATCCCTCAGAGAGTAGATCTCTTTAAAGTATTCCGAGAAGATGTTAGAGATATCATCTACATTTGTATGTGTTTTTTTCTTATGCAGAAGCTTATCTATTAATGGATATCTTTTTTCTCTTTTCAGCAAATTGGCCAATAACTTTCCAGCCTTGTTGCCATAGCGGTATAGTCTTGCCTGAAGTTTAAGCTCCTTCTGGGTCTCTCTATAAGTTAGAAATGAGTCTCTTTCATTTTTTGCTCCAATGTATCTGATCCAATTTCCCTGGGAGTTATCAAGCAAATAACGATTATATGAGTTAGTTACAGCTTTTGTCACTTCTGTTTCTCTAATTCTTAGTGTTTTATTTCTGTGAGCAATATATGAAATCATTTCCCCCCTAAGGACTGCCTTTGCAGCCTCCCAAAAGGTATCTGGGCGATCCACATAAGTCTTATTAAATTCAGCATATTCTTCATATTTGCTTTTTAACCCATTTTTAAATTTTAAATAATTTGTTAGCCATGTGGGAAAGAAGAAGCGAGAGGATCTTAGTTTGAAGTCATTATATTGAATTTCTATTGTAATAGGGCTATGATCTGATATACAGATAGGAAGTATTTTGGCTATAACTTTCATTTTACACAGTCTTTCGTCAATAAGAAATAAATCTATTCTGGATAGAGTTTTGTGAGCTCGGGACAAACAGGTATAATCTCTTAGATCTGGATTCTGTAGTCTCCATATGTCCCTGACTAACAAATTTTGGGAGATTTTCTTAAACATTTTAGCTTCCAGACTATCTCGTTTATTCTTCCCCACTGTAGGGTTCTGTCTAAGTCTATCCAGGGGTTGGTGTGGGGCCATATTGTAATCCCCGCCTAAAATTAGATATCCTATTGATTCAGAAATTATTTTTGATTGCAGAGTATCCCAGAATATTGGATCGAATACATTGGGAGCATATAAGTTGCAAAGTGTATACAGAATTCCTTCTATCTTTAATTTTAAAATTATATATCTCCCTTCCGGGTCAGAGATACTGTGCAGAGTTTCATATTTAATTCTTTTCCCTAACAAAATTGCCACACCTCTTTTCCTTTTTGTGCCTGTGGAGGCAAACACTTCCTTTACCCATGAGAACTTCAGTTTTAGCACTTCCTGCAAGTTTAAGTGAGTTTCTTGTAGCATAGCTATATCAGTACCAATTTTTTGTAGGTGAGCCAAAACTGATTTTCGTTTGATGGGGGAGGTGAGACCTCCAATGTTCCAGGAAGTTATTTTACATTTATCTGTCCTGCCCATCTCTCAGCCACCCAAAAAAAAAAAAAACACAGAAAAAAAAAAAAAAAAAGAGAAGGGAGAAAAAAAAAAAAAGAAAGAGAAAAAAAAAAAAAAAGAGAAAATTCCTAAAGCTCTATACCCTCCTAATGCAGGCATTCCCCCGGGGGCCCTGCATAACCCCCTATTAGAGTTTACCCCTTGCCTCATGTATCTAACTGTAATCTGTGAACTCAGAGAATATGCTAATTTTTTCACCTATTATCATTTCTTCCCAGTTCTTCTACACATTTCTCTGCTTTTTCTGCAGATTCAAAAAAATGAACTTCATCATTAAGAGTAACCTTTAATTTAGCTGGGTAAATTATGGTGGCACGGTAACCTGCTTTAATAAATTTCGTACAAGTAGGGGACAACTCTTTTCTTTTCCCCGCTGTTTCAGCTGAGAAATCCTGAAATAATAGTATTTTGTTTGTCCCTACGGAGATAGGTTGGTTCTTTCTGTAATACTGAAAAATTACCATCTTATCTTGAAAATTTAGTAATTTAGCTATTATTGGTCTAGCTCTAGTTTTCCCTCTTCCTTCATCAAATTGACGTCCTACTCTGTGGGCCCTTTCAACTATTATTGGAGGATAGGAGGGAGGTAATCCTAGTATTTGTACTAGAGTTTCAGATATAAATTTTCCCAAATCTTCATATTGTCTCCCCTCTGGGACCCCTATTATTCTTAGATTGTTTCTCCGCGAACGATCTTCAAGATCCTCTATTTTAGCTTGTATTTTGGATAGTTTTATATCTGCAACTTCTAGTTTAGAGCTGTGGATTGAGCTAATGTCCTCCAAGTCTGACACTCTTTGTTCAGCTTCTTGAAGTCTGTTTGAAAATTGTCGGATTTCGTTAGTAAGAGATACGATATCTTGTTTAATCTCGAGTTTGAGAGATTCAAATCTTGGGGCAAGTGCTTCAGTTATACTGGATACCAATGCTTGAGTATCTGCACTTTCTTTGTTATAGGAGAGATTAGAGGAAAGTGAGTGAATATCTACCTGTGTTTCTATCATATTTTTTATTTTTCTTGTCTCTATGTCTGGCCGCCATAGCTGGTGAAGGGGTCTTGATGTGCGCGTGTACAAATTTATCCATTAATTGATTACGTTCGTGAACAAAAACAAAAAAGGGGTGGGGGATGAATTCCCCCACCTAGGGGTGCCAAATAGTGAAATAAAGTGTTATATCTTGAAGGGGGAGAAGAAAAAAAAAAAAAAAAAAAGGGTGAGGAAGTGAGTTGTGAGGGTATTCAGTGAGGATGTGAAGAAGAGGGGAAAAAAAAAAAAAAGTTTAAGTGTTTTAAATTGTGACTTTATAATAGTGGTTTAAATATGGCGGCTGTGTTGCTCTATGACCTTGAGAAAGATATTAATCAAATTATTCCTTTCTCTTTTCTACTTCTTTCTAGATAGTACTTTTTATCTTATAAAGGACTTATCTGGTAATTTAGTGTTGGCTCTCTTTACTCACAGCGAAACTCTCAATCCTAACCACATACAGGAAGGACAAGAGCTATAACTGACAAAGTTAGTCTATGTGATAAGGTATTCTTCTCTCCTGTGTCTAGCTGCTGGAATAACTCCTAATTCTTAGGAAGTTAAGCTATTCTCTCCTTCCACTTCCCTCCCCTCTCTTCCTTCTTTTAGTGTATCTTCCTAGTTCTCTGAATTATGTATAGTGTGTGTTGCATGCAACGTCATATGCTTAGCTTTTTTATTCAGTATACCTTAGGTCTGACCCTAGCCCAACTTTACGTATGAGTCAAAACAAAGAATATTGGCTATTTATGCTTAAGCTGTTCCACTGCCCTCCCAGAATTTTCATACTTAGGACAACAGCAGATAAATATCATCTACCCAGCACACAAACAATTATCTATGTCTTAGTGAGTTACTGTTAATTGTGATTATTATATGTGGGAGAGTACTTCACACATTTTTCCCATAAATTGTGGAAATCTAATCATTTATATTCTGACAGTAGACATCCTATATATATTCCATTAGTACTTTATATGCAAAGGAAATTTTCAGATATTTAACCTGCCTTAGCTTAGCTTAGTGTATGTTTAGGAAGACTTAGTTACAAATGAGAAAAAAAAGAAAGAAGCCAGACACATTATTTCTTCTTCCCCTTGACATTGAAATACACTGTGTCTATTTAAAGTTTTGAAAATATTTCCTATGCAGCCACAAATTCTTATACTTGAATAGTACTTTTACATAAAGAATAGCTAGTAATCGGAGTACCGATTTTTCACAGTTTAGAATAATATTTAACAGCTCATACTTTATACATTAGTTCCCTTAGGGCCAGTAGTGTTTGTACTTTGAGAGTTTTGTAAATAAAACAGTCAAAGGTTAATTTGCAATGTTCAAAGAGAGTGTTTTTGTAATTTTCTTCTTTTCTCCCTTCTCTTCCCCCCCTTCTCTTCTTTTCTCTGCCTTTTCCACCTTATATAAGGGACCAGAGAAATGTTCTCGATCAGGGCTTTTACCACACAGCTTTGTATAAGCAGGGTTTGGTAGGGGGAGAGGCTTATTTATAATCAATTTTTGTTAAACATTAAACTGTTAGGCAGAGGGCTCTGTTCTGCCCCATATAAAAAGAAAGAGAAAAAAAAAAGCAAAAATGTTCAACAAGATTCATTTATCCTGGCACTGAGTTCTTCCAGGTAGTCTAGAGGTAATTTCAGGTGGTGTTCACCCTTTTTGTTTTTTCCTTCCCCTTCCCTTCTCCCCTTTCCTCTCCCTTTCAACTCTCCCCTTCCTTTTAGTTATGTATATATTTTTTTTTCTTTCTTTTCTCCCCTTCCTTGAGCTAATACTCAGAGGATAGCACAGTATATTTAGTCCCTCTTCAGTACGGAATAGCAAGAATTTTAGGGGAACTCACCTACTCCTCCGCTGTCCGGCCACCATGGATGGATGTCTGATAGCCAAGCCGACACTTAGATGCCGAAGCAGTCAGGAGAGTCTCCCACCTAACCCTGCCGTATGTAGCAATTTTGTGTGTAGTCCCAGCTTCTCTCATCTCCTCTCACGCAGCATCGGTGGGAGAGGAGGGAGCAGGACGGCGTCGACTAGCCTCTTCGTGGAGAACACAAGCCCGGCTATCCAAACTCCTGCCGGATCCGGTGTCTCCTCCCGCGCAGCACCAGTGGGGGAGGAGGCGAGGAGAGCAACACCAGCAGTCCGCTGAAGCAAGAGGTAATCCTCAAACGTGGTCCCGCGGCTTCCAACCGGACCCGGCACCTCCTTCCACACAGCACCGGCTAGGGAGGGGGCAACACAGACACCGGGGGGTGCAGCAAAACCAAGGCGGACCCTAAAAGCAGGTATCGGCAGACCCTCTTCTCTCTTCCATCAGGGCAGATTTTGAGTTATCCACACCGGGTCCAGTCAGTAGGTGAGCCGGTAGCGGAGGGTGGGGAGGCTTGGAATCCTCAGTTGTGTCCTGTCTTGTATGGAGTAAGGGGAGTCGGGAAGTTTACAGGTAAATCAGGTTTCCTTAATACAATCTTCACAGAGAAATAAGGTGTAGCTGATGTGTAAAAGCCGTTTAATACGGGTGAAGCCAGTTACTTTGTGAAACCGGCTAAGTTTATTGCTCCTTTCAAGTGACTTTGTTGGTCGACACAGTAGGCTAAAGTTCCACTGTCTAGGTCCCGGAGTTGGTAGTGCAAACTGTCCAGGTAGCAAGCCCCAGGGATTGGGGAGGCGCAAAAGACCCACCGCCAGCAGCTACAGGACTGGAGTGGAGAGCACAGCACACAACCTTGCTCCTCCTCCACCGGTCTCTCCAGTCTAGAGCATGCAATTTTAAGCAACTTTCTAATTTACTCCTATTATCAATTTTTCTTCGTTCTCTTGCTATCTTTATATGAAAAAGAAGGCATCTACGCTTTTTTTCTTGGTTCAGCACTCTGGACAGCAGTTTTTGATTGGTGGATGGATTTATCCACCCATCAGCAAGGACAACCTAGGTTGTTCACCAAAAATGGGCCGGCATCTAAACTTACATTCTTGCATTTCAAATAAAGATACAAATAGAATAGAGAACATTTGATTATAGGAGTAAATTAGAAAGTTGCTTAAAATTTCATGCTCTATCTGAATAACAAAAGAAAAAATGTGGGTTCAGTGTCCCTTTAAGTAAACAATGTCACACCTCAGTTTTTATTTTTTTTAGACAATATAGACAAGTATATATCCCCTCAAACATAATTGGACAGCTATTAAAATATCATTCCCATGTAGTATATATGGGCCTCAGGAATGTTATCCTCAAAAGGGGGTTTTCAGGGGGATTCAGAAAGATTAGGATTTTCTAAAAGATGCATTCTCCTATGCTTACCTAGTAAGCACTATATGTATGTATCGAGTACTTGTAAAGCGCGGCTAATCACCCGTAAGGAAGGCATTGCTCATTTTATCGACCTCGGTAGGATGAAAGGCTGAGTGGACCTCGCCGGGGATCGAACCTGCAACCCTTGGGTTGCTACAGAGCTCAGCCACAGTATATGGGGAGGTGGAGTGAATTGTGGTGGTATATTACTATAAGAGCTAAGGCAAAATGATCAGAGATATCTATATATGTGTCCATTAATAGAGGAAATAGATTGTTGGACATCTAAAAGATCTTGCTAAGGTAAATATATTCATATGTGGCAGCCCTGATTCCTATTATAATCATAGGGTGGCTTATAGATAACATTTAGGTTAAGTGCAGTAATAATGAGGTTAAGTGTGTAGCTATTGACCACGGGCAAATATGTGATAAACCCAAATAATACAAATATAGCACATCTGAACAGGAATTATTCTGTTTCTAGCCTCGTACATATAATCTACAGAACTGAGCTTTATTATATGGATGTTAAGGAGAATGTGAGGTTGCCACATGAGTATGGGCCCTATACCCCGTTGCAAAAAGCTTAAAGTTCTACCATTCAGTTTTGTGTATTATACGGCTATCACGTGTATAAGTCTATTACCAAGTGGGTTCAGAACAATATAAAATTCCTTCAGGGTTTCACATAATTCTATAACTATAGCACTTTATCACTTCCCTAACGTATATATTAACACATTAACATGTAACCTTTGGTGTGCAGGAAAAAATAAATATATATAGCTGATATTTAGCTGGCAATAGAAATCTATAAGCAGTATATGGTATAGTAGATCTCAAGACTCAAACATAAAGAACCCGAAAATACATGCTAAACAAAAACTTAGGTTTGTGACCTTCATAAAATCTGGTATCTTTGTGAGTATTAACTGTCACAGGAGATAAGGTATTTTTCATACCATGCTAAGGTGCAATGCCCATAGAGTATACATCCAAGTTCTCTGTAAACTAAAGTTACTACACCTTTGGTATCTAACTCACATGTCATCTCAGAAGATAGCGCATGATCAACAGGTATCTTAATATATAACTGTACTATACCCTAAAACAGAAGAAGTAATAGAACAGCATACAAAATATTTTAACATTTCTAAAGAAACTCTATACATTATGTAAGAAGACAGTAATCTAAACCTGCATACAATTCAAAATACACATATAAATCTCAGCTAAAAAGCTAATATGAGGGTAACTAATCAAGAGCAAAAATAACCTGTTGATTTGAAATCAGGAATCTAGGAACAATGTGGGGGTAATCAGTCACGTATGGCATACCGCTACTTTCAGTAAGTCTTCCTCACAGAGCATACAAGCATTAGGCCACAGCTAACTTTGTTACTGTTAATCTCTGCTAGAACCAAGAGTCTCCCTCTTTCCACAACCACTGCCTGAAAAGCAAAGGAGCTTCACTCACAAGCTGATATAGTTTGATCCGCTCCAAAAGGATAGCACTGGGCTTCGTCCAGATTTGTGGATCTAGCTGGTTGGTGACCTGGTAAAATAGATAAGGCATCAGGGCTAATAGGCTAATATGTCGTATCTTGCTGCTCTAGGGACGTATTTAGTGGTCTTTTCACCGGCGACCATCCTGAAATGTAAATCCGGTATGCATGCTGCATTGCGCCGTAGTTCCCCAGCTCCATCTAGCAAGTCTGGAATTAATTTCACTGGAACCCGCTCTCTCGGGTCGGCCGCAGCCCACGAGGCTCGGTCCATCTGAGGAGGTGGCACCTAGATGTACAGCCAGAGTCCTAGTTGGGTATTCCCATAATAGCTCAATATGCCCTGTAGCCTGTCTTAACCATTCCTTGGGTATTGTAACTCCTGGAGATAGTTTTGTAGGAGCTATTGCTTCTATTTCCTCAAACTGGGTCATCTGCATCGAGTTGTCTAAACATTTGAGTATTACCTTTTCAAATTCCGCAAAGAGGGCATGTACAAAGTCCTCCATAATAAATTGTAAAGCAAGGGAGTACAAAGAAGCGCAAAGGAAAACAAGCTTGAGAAATTTATTATAGCAAATGAAAAAATAAACATAAAAACTTACACTCAGGTAAGTAGCAATGATCGTCTGAATAATGAAGTCATCCGGTGTAAAATTGCAGCGGTCTGAGTCCTGCTCTACAACAAGCTGAAATGTCAGTACTGTTTGAATTCCTGAACACTTGTGTTACCCTTGACAAAGTTCGGGCGAGATCCGAACGAAACGCGTAGGGATATTGTTTTTGGGGACTATTTTTTCCAGCATCAGCTGTGCGATTGTGCAGTCAGAGAAAGGATCCATCTGAGGGGGACGCTCCAATCCAGCTCCATACTGACGTCAGATGCCGAATTAAGCTTTGCCGGCTTGTTTCTCCATCACAGACGTTTCAGCTTGTTGTAGAGCAGGACTCAGACCGCTGCAATTTTACACAGGATGACTTCATTATTCAGACGATCATTGCTACTTACCTGAGTGTAAGTTTTTATGTTTATTTTTTCATTTGCTATAATAAATTACTCAAGCTTGTTTTCCTTTGCGCTTCTTTGTACTCCCTTGCTTTAGTTGTTCCATATCCGGGTGATTAGAAGAAAGATCATCCAAAGAGGAGCTGCATCAACTTGGGTAATTGTGCTATATCACCTCCACAAAGGACTTGAAAAACGTTTTTTTCTTGTGCTATTTCTTATGGACGTTTGGGTAATTTGTTTTATTTATCTCAATTTTTATTAATGTTGTTATTTTTTATATGAACTTGTTTATTGTCTGTTGCATATATTTTATACTAATATACTAAAATAGGAAAGTTGTTGGCTGTTTTAGCGCTGATATATTTTTTTTGGTGTGTATAATAAATAGTAGCGTGACTGATATAGCGTAGCTTCAGTTTTTAGGAGTGCTATGTACTTCAACACAGGCTTATAACCCAGACACTCAAAATAGTCATGGTTTATGTGCAGTATGCATGGCGCTGTGCACCAATTCCTTATCTCAACCCTATCAGTCTAAGGCTCATGAATTTTTATTGTGAGAAGGCTGAAAAACCTGGGGTGATCAAGCTGTTATTTCGCCAGCAGAGAAAAGGTTCTTTAACTATTAAATAAAGGTCACCAAGGTCCATGTAAATAATGCATAAAACTATTGTTTTGAATATGAACCACATGTATTAAATTGTAAACAGAGAATGTTCCCAGCCAGGGAACCTGTTCACCCACAATTGGAGTGAGCATTCTTGTTCAAATTTATAGGGATAGAAAGGTCAAAATTGAAATGGAAATGGGTGCATTTTAATATAATCACTTTTAATATATAATATACTTTCATTAGCAAAAATGTTTCTAGTAAACGTTATTACTGTTTCAGTGGCATATGCACATATGCTACATGTGATAAGAGCATCAGAATTCAAACACCATGCCTACTCAGAGAGCTGATAGGGGTGTGTATTGCTTCAGAGAAGACTTGGTTTGTGTCATACAAGTCACTACTGACTCTGAGAAGGTGTGGTGTTTAAATGATGGTACTCGTGGCATATGTGCATTTGTCTCTGAAAAACAGTAATAGTGATAGTCTAGTATGATGTTCTCTATTAAGCTATTTACATCTAGTGGACGGTTCTCACATAAAATAATTGTACAATGAGTTGTAAAAAAAATAAGAGAATGGCTAATGGTTTCCTAAAATTGTAAGATTTTTTTTAAGCAGCTCAGCCTTGATTTCCCAGTACTGTATTTATTGTGATCTAGTAGTTTTCCCCTTATTTGTTGTAATTTTCTATGTCCCATAGGTTTCCACAGCTCATTTTCCCACATACAAACAAATGTACCCCCTCCTCCCTCCTTTTGATTTTAAGCCACCACCTCTGAGGTGATGAAGAGGTTCGGAAGTAGCGGCCTTAAGACTTCTGCTTCTTTACTTGCATTTCATTGGCTCCCAAGTTGCTTTCAGGGATTAATAACAAAAGGTCCTAGTGTTTACACCTGTTTGGAATTACCAGTTGAGAAAAAGGGATATGAAACCCAAAACGCTTTTTGTGATTCAGACGGAGCATACAATATTTAAAAAGTTTCAAATTTACTTTTATTATAAAATTTGCTTTGTTCCCATGATATTCTGTGTTGAAGAGATACCTAGGTAGGCATCTGAAGCACTACATGGCAGATAATAGTGCTGCCATCTAGTGCTCTTGCAAATAGATAACACTCTTGCAAAACTGCTGCCATATACTGCTCCAGACACGTGCATGCTCCTGAGCTAACATCCCTGCTTTTCATCAAAAGATAGCAAGAGATAAAGAAAATTTGATAATTGAAGTAAATAAGAAACATGTTTACAATGGCATTCTCTGTCTGCATCATTTCCCTTTAATTATTTGCCCCTGTAACTGTGTATTACAAATGTAATTCTATGATTGATGAAACAAGTAAAGCAGCATAGAACTATTTGTATGTTTTAATAAATTGTGTTTTTAAACTTTAATTTGATAAAAAGATTCCCTTTGAGGTATGTCCAGTCCATTTGGTAGCGACTTGTCTTTTGGAGGTGTAGGTGGGGAAGAGGAACCACACTGTGTTTTCATTTGCCATCCTCTGGATGTGTAACTAATAGCAGGGTAGAAGCGTTAGTATTTGTTTCTCTTCTTTCTTCTTCTTCTTTGCAGACTATCTCATGGAGGAACTTAATTTGTAGTATTGTGTGGGGGTGATATAACCATAATGTCATTTTTATTGATTTCATTTTCAAGATCAACTATCAGCAGGAGCAAGGGCTTATTATTTGCACCATTCACACGATGGTTTGGGATCTTCTTTATTTCTTGAAAATTAGACTATTATCCCACAGTGGATGGGGAATATAGAATTAGAGAATATCCCTTGTTTAATTTTTACTTCTCTTACTGTCCCACCTAGTGGACGTCTTGTGACTTTTTGGAAATAAATTAATATTAGACTATGACTCAAACAACTTTTGCTAAATACAAGTATATTTAAAACCTTTCCTTTGTCCTGGCCTGCATTCATATTCTGTGATTTGCAAATAGAATACTGCACTTCTCCATATTTTCTATTATGATGCTGGGGCAGTGAAGCTGGAAATACAAAGTCAGGGGACAAAGCAAAATTGGTCAGTCCAAGGGCATGACTTGATGTCTGGGCGCACTGGAACATTACTAGGAAGCTTGTAGTCAGAGTTGTGAAAGTCCAATGTGCAACTGGGCAGCCTTGGAAGGTTTAAATGGCCATTGTAGTTAAAAAAAAACAAGTACATGCTCTAATTCATATGAGCATATAATTTAAAAACTAGCGAAGGGGTTGAAGACATATTAGCACTACCACTCGGGACTTTCAGAGCACTGTTGGTCCTGAGTGAAAACTTCTGCTGAATCAGCAGTGCTAGTTACACAGTCGTACAGCTAGTGGTGCTGATTGCTGATCAGTGGCAACTTCCACTCAGGACCAGCGGTACTCTGCAGGTCCCAAGCGGTACTTCTACTATGTGTTTTAACCCCTTTACTGGAGTATCAAAGGGTTGCTAGTCTTAAAGTTACATGTTCTAATGAATTAGAGCATCTAATTTTTCAACTAAAATTGTCCTTTACTCCTATTTCAACATTTGAAATAGTTTATTTAGCCTGTGGTATCCCCACCTATACTGAAAGTTTCTATACTGGAGTCTATGCTATTGACAAACCTATGTAAATACAACCAGCAGAAGAAATTACAGTCTCAGTGGGGTGCAGGATAGTTAAGTAATAAAATGTTAATTTTCCATTGTTCTCTCTAAGCATTGAGCTTTGGTTTTCAAGACAAATATAAGATAAAGAAGCAAGTGTGTGTACACAAAGTGATAACATAATGAGTTCTGATATTACCTTTAAAGGGACATTATACACTAGATTTTTCTTTGCATAAATGTTTTGTAGATGATCCATTTATATAGCCTATACAGGTGTTTTTTTTAAATGTATAGTTTTGCTTATTTTTAAATAACATTGCTCTAATTTTCAGACTCCTAACCAAGCCCCAAAGTTTTAGGAGAATACTGAAGTATACCTACTCCAGCTTGCTTCTGTTTGTGTAAAGGGTCTTTTTATATGCAAGGGGAGGGGGGAGTGTCTAAAATGTTCCACTTGCAGTGGGTGTTCCAGCTACCTTTTTAACAGAGCTAAATTGGGAGCTTCTAAGTAAGTTTTTTAAACAGTTTTATACTGTATTTTTAGATCAGTATCTGTGCGTATTAGTCTTTATAGTAGTGTCTATTACATGCAGTTATATGAAAATTGGTGTATACTGTCCCTTTAAGTTCAACCCATTGTAATAGGCTATGGTTTAAAAGCACAAAATCAGCTACTTCATATACACAAATAAACCTGAAAATGCAATTTATCAAATATTTTATACTCTGCAGCTAGTATAACAAGTTATTGAATATACATTAATGGAAAAACAATTTCACAGTGTGCTGTCCCTTTAAATAAAGTAGAGGGGGCGGAGCCTAGCTGAACCAGGGAATGGACGCCTATAAGACTAGCTCTGTGCAGTACTATGTACTAAGAAGATATAACGTCAGATCGAGGCCCCATTTTGGGGTCAAACAAGACGATCCAGCAAGCTAAACAGCTGAACGACCTCTGGCTCAGTTTGGGGGAAGTAGCGAGGCAACACGAGGATTATAACTTAAGATCCCTGTAGGCTGTTCAGGGCCTTGATCTGGTCGCCATCTTGCAGAGCCATGTGCGCAGCGGACTGAAAAGCAGTGCTACTTCAGATAAGAGGTAACAGGGGTATGCCCATATTTAGCCCACATACTAACTGAGGGGCATAGGACAGTATTACTAGGTCACAATGCTGACTGGACATTGCCGGCTTCAGTTCATTCCATAACGGCAGCTCCTAAGCAACGGCCAGATGTGACACATATATCACAGCACGCAAAATATACCACCTCAGTGAATTAGAGCATGTAAAGCTTAATAGGGCCTGTCAGAACACAACTCCAGTATCCATTATGAGGACATACAACATATATATGTAAGACAGAGAAGATCTTTTTGATACGAGAGGCAGGAATGTATGTTTAATAACTAAACTATGTTATGGGCAACTGAATAAGACAGAAAGGGGCTGACAATGTATAAGAGAGGATAGGAGTGTCAGGCACTGCTAAAACTGCATACCCCTTTCAGACAACTAAACCAGAATGTTTCAACTTCGGGACATCTAACTGTGGCATATGGGGGATAACTTCTGTTAAACACATAAAGTACTACTGTGACCAAGACACAAACCCTCGCAGCCTGAGACATAGGGGAGAGAGCGGGAGCTCACTAAATATGGCGGCTAAGAAAAATCTGAAAAATACGCCACTGAGTAAGCAGTCGGCAGCAAATCTTTTTTTCAAATCTTCAAAAGGGGAAAAACTCCCAGATGTGCACACAAAAATCCAAGATGGAGAAGGGTACTCTGACACTGGGTCTCAGAAGCAAGGGGAAGAATCAGCACCAATCACAAAGGCTGACTTAGTAAACCTGGTATCAAAACAAGACATAAACGTTAACTTTGAAAAACTGCTAGAAAAGATGGAAACACTGCAGAACACTGTCTTGAACAGCCTATCGTATATCAAGCAGGATGTTGTAGATCTAGGCACAAGAGTGAACTCACTAGAAGAAAATGGTGACACCATGGCGGAGGGGATCAATGCTCTCGTGAAACAGGTATCTTCCCAACAACAGGATCTTGAAGAAATATATGACAAAATGGAGGACTTGGAAAACCGCAGTCGGTGGTGCAATATAAGACTGAAAGGAGTCCCAGAGACTTTAAACATGCCAGAGCTCTGGGACTATTTGCTGCGCCTCTTTCAAAATATAACTGGGAGATCCAACGAAGAGAAATTATGAAAAAACCCGACATATATGTTTCAGGGAAACATCATCCAGTTTTTTAGGCAAATCTCTTATCTACTTACCGACTGGTCACAACATAAACTTATATTGGCAGGTGACTTTAACATTAATATGTCACAAGTAAAGCCCACTTCACAAAAGATACTGACTACTAAGCAACAAAGACACAACCACACTGTCAAAGCAATTCAAAACATGCTAGCGCCTCATGCCCTTATAGATACATGGAAAGCTCTCTACGGAGACACGTCGGACACCACATTTTACTCAGCAGCTCACAACACATACACTAGGATCGATTAGATCTACACCAGCCAGATACTACAACCTGTATTAAAATCTTCAACAATTATCCCATGTGCCTGGTTGGAACCATTTAATGGTCTCTCTCCATCTAGACGAGACACAGGACGGGAAAAGGGAAAAATCCTGGACATTTGACTCAAACCTTTTTCAGACACCCTCTGTACTATGACAATACACTAAAACACTTGCAGGAATATTGGCAGGTAAATATGGACACAACTAGTAATCCATTAAACACATGGGCAGCACATAAAGCGGTCATAAGTGGGATACTCATTCAGGGCAAAACAACTTACAAAAGAAATCACAAATAGCCCAACTCCAATGGGAGATCGCGAACCTAGAGAGAGAACACAGAATGACACTAAAACAATCAATACTAAATACTCTACAACAAAAATCCTGAACACAAATGCATGTAGAGCCATTCAAAAATTGAAAGTCCAGTATTACATTTTTATTTTTTTATTGAAGTTGTAAATAGATAAAACAGGCAAATAATATCACAGTTCCAGAGACTAAAGAAGATCACGACAAAATATACACAATATATGTCTGAATAAATATACGATTGTTCGCCCAGTTATACAGATAGTAGTAAAACCTCAAGTTTTCTGTTAAGGTATACCCCCTTAAAGTATGATGTAAAGTTAAATAAAATGGTTTCCCCAAATTACAAATAGAGGTCTCTCTTGGACCCCCTAGGGGTGAAATTGGGTCAGGATGGGGAGATGTAGGGGTGAAGACATAGTAACAGAGTGTGCCACTTTTGGACCCCAAATGGAGACTAACCTGTGAAATACATGCTGGAACAATATAAATATATACTGGACATATAAGTGCAGCTTATCAAGCAAATTTAGGAAACCCACTTTAGTGGAAGATTGTGTAGATTGTAACATTTAAACCCCGAAGTGCCACAAAATAATCGTGTAGAGCATAGGGCCCGTCCGACCAAAATTGCATAAAGGTTGTAAAATTATTTACATGAACAGTACTGGGAACAATAAATATAAGAAAATATGCCCAAAGGGAGTCCTAATACCAACAGCAAAAAATTAATCTGAAATAGCATTAAGAAATTCAGGCAGATAAGAGGTACATAGGGACATAAGGGTGCAATGGTTAAATGCGTAAGTAATCTTAAAGGGTGTTTCGGAAACAGTTCCTAGCTGGTCAAGTCCCAGAATATGATATACTTATTACCATCCATGCTATCTTTATGAAGCAAAAAGTATAGGTAGTTACAACCAGAACCCTTTAGCATAAGATTCAAATCACCAACGGTTAAACAAGGTGTAAAATAACAGTTGAGGGGTTTCCTTAGTGACAGATACTAGGCCACCAGGGTTTCATTAGCGCTATACCCGAGTGTAATATACTAGGAAGGCTTTGTTTAAAACGTGTCATGCTCCACTACTACAGTATGTACCCAACAGTTTAAGGGGGATGGGAAAGTTAAACCATAACACATAGGTACTACACAAGACGTGATACTGTTTCTTGGGGATTAGTGAAGGTATTATTGGTAGTTATGCACCCCTTGGCTATATCTAGTACAAACCCAGTTGCGCTTATGGAGAGGGGAAAACATCTTTTATCCAGCTGTGTGTCATACACTTAGTGCTAAAGAGGGAAATTACATCTGGTGACAAATATCGCATACACAATAAAGGAAACAAAAAACAACAAAAAAATAAATAAAACAGTGAACAGTGTACCAAATGACAGTCTTGCAAGTGGTGAGGTGAAAACAGACACAACTTCCCCTCACCTACATGTCCTTCCACTACAATTCTTATGAAAGGATTCAATAGTATAGGCCACTATATTTGGGGGCAAAGTTATTGTCCACCGGTCAGGCCCGGAAGCCAATATCTGCAGGGTAGTAGTCGGACACTATACAGCACGACATAGAGGATGTTATTAGGGAGTAAGCGTTACCGATGCCAGTTCTGAATAAGGACATCCCAGGTGGGCATATTCTCATCCTCTGTAATGAATTCCGTGTGAGTTCATCCCACACCACCTTTCCAGCAGGGCAAACTACCGCCAGGTAGTACATATGTGGCAACATAGGCTTCCCTTGTCACCTCCGCTCCCCTTAACTCACAAGACAGAGTATGCTGGCAGACCGGGTCTAAATCAAGCATGGCTCGTGTCCTCCCCCTGGCAATGACCACACCAGAGGTACTCAGAAAAGGGATGCAGCGTCCCAGAGAGCGCAGCGGGCAGACACCGCAGGGATCCCAGCAGGACAGCAGTAGGATCCTCAGTAGTTCAGGCCACCATGCAGCTTGGGAGGAAAGTCCATCTAGCGTGGTCAGATTTGGGACCATGGCGCTCTGCATCCAGGTTGGGGATGGAATCATGTTCAGCCGGGTATTCTCTAGGGTGTGGGATCTCAAGTATGGTAGGTGCCGCTGCCAGCAGTTGAGTACTTCAAATGTGTGCGTGCAGAGATGGAGCGTAGAGCTTCCGTTATGGATCCTCCGGTTTTAGATATACGCAAGAAAGGGTAGTTAGGGTAAGGCGTCAGGACCAGATGGCTTCCCTGGGGACTATTATAAGCTCTTCAGGGTGGCCTTAGTGCCCCACATCACCAAATTCTGTAACCCCATTCTAGAAGGCAATGATATTCTGTTGGAGTTGCTCCAAGCCAAGATAGTGGTTATTCCCAAGCAGGGGAAAAATATCAAACTTTGTTCCAGCTATCGCCCCATCTTCCTTATTAACCAGGACGTGAAAATGTTTACTAAAATCTTGGCTAATAGACTTAAGGCGATTTTGACATCTCTCATTCACCCTGACCAGGTTGGCTTTGTCAATGATAGGGAGGCCCCTGATAATATCCCAAGGATGCTAAATATAATAGACCACCTACATAGAACAGGAACGCCTTCTCTGCTCCTAGCATTGGATGCAGAGAAGGCTTTTAACAGAATAGATTGGCAATACATGATGACACTACTTCAACACTTAGGACTTACCGGGCCATTTTATACAGCTATCCAAGCAATATATTCCACCCCAACAGCACAAGTGATATGCTCTGGGTATAAATCAAGAACATTCCCAATCCTCAACGACACTAGACAGGGGTGCCCGTTGTCGCCCCTGCTATTTGCCTTATGTATCGAAACTCTGGCAGTTAAAATAAGACTTTCTCCAGACATCATAGGCCTTAAAATAAATGACACAGACTACAAACTAACCCTCTTTGCCAATGACATTATTTTGACAGTTACCAGACCGCTTATCTCTTTAGCAAACCTTTACTCTATACTAGACATAATATCCCAAACTTCGGGGTATAAGATTAACCTAGACAAGTGTGAAGCATTACCAGAGGCTCTGCCACAAACTACGAAAAAACACATAGAATTCAACTTTGAACTCTGCTGGGCAAAGCACTCCTTAAAGTATTTGGGTGTCAATTTGACACCCCAGCTGGACCACCTGCATAAATATAATTACACTTCATTGATAAAGAATATTAGGGAAGACATACAAAAATGGAAAAAACACTTGTTCTCATGGTATGGAAGATTCTCAGCAGTCAAAATGAACGTTTTCCCTTGACTTCTTTATCTATTCAGGACATTGCCACTCAAAATACAGACACTAGAATTAACTTCACTTCAATCGGAATTGGTAACCTTTATTAGGGGTAACAAATCTTTGAGAATCTCATCTACCATATTAACACGCCACAGGCAACTGGGAGGGGTGGGCATACCAAACTTAGTGGTGTCAAGGTATTTGAAATATTATTAAATAATATATAGAAGTATATTTATCTTTATTTAATAAATCTGTGGATGTGCACATGGTCTGTAAAACAAAGGATTATTTCTAAGAGATCTCCCACACTCATTATGTAAATTATGCTAAACACACAGGGGGGGGGGGCAATGGAACATTTGGCCTGCCCAATTTAATACAGTCACTTAGAGGAATGTTGGGGAAGTAATTTTGAAAGAGAACAGGATACAGACCCATATATGGGTTTCCTCCAAGGAAGATGCCGATCCGTGTGAAGATATGTGAAAAATGCAGGCATTTTTCAAAAGGGACTGGTAATTAGCACAGATTTGTTTGAGTGGCTCATGCTGTGTGATTACTAGCCCTGGAATATACCAGATGTGGCGATTAAGATAACACAGAGAAAACACAGACAAATGCTAAGGTGTGACTCTGAACATACAGCACACAGTGAAGACACATGGCTTACATTATGATTTCAAAGCAACTGTAGTTAGATTTCAAATAAAATATACTAGGAAAATAAATACAAGACATACATATTTTGAAAGCATGAATATCTTAGCCTCTGTGTGTTTAAGAACATTAATAGATGTTTATGGACCTGAAGAGAAGTGATCATTAACATTTATTTTTATTTCAGATCGACATAAACAGGATTTATGTATTCAGGAAGAAATACACAGAAATGTCACATACTATATCTGGGTGAATGCAGTATATCAGGAGTTTTAAATACTACCAATCTGGAGATATAAAAATAAGCTGTTATTTGCAAAGAAATGCCAGAATACTGATAAAATTATAATGCATTTTAAGCTAATAATTAGCAGTATTAAATTACCTTAATATAATAAAATGTTAATAATATAACATATTTGGTATCAGAATAATCAGAAAAAATAACCTAATATTAACCATCTGTAATTTAGGTTATATATGATTAATGCAGAGAGTGTGATCTGATTAAATAACCATTTTATGAAAAAAAAATTAACTTGCTTAAAAATGTTAGAAATGGTCTTGTTGTATTTGTTTGTTTGTACGTCTGCTGCCACCTAGTGTTATGATGCGGAATTGCAACCATGAGATGATTGGTTGTTGCAAAGAATGCATTTCCTTGACAACACATTTACCAAATAAACCAATCCATGTTCAGTTGCAAAGAACCAATCCAAGACAAGGCTGTGGGCGTTTCCAATATTCACCAATGACTGATAAATAATCAAAAAGGGGAGGGGTGAGATCAGATGATTTAAACCCCAGCATAGAGACTAAAAAGAGGTTGTTGTGTTGACTGATCCAGAAAGGAATAACTGCTGCAGTTATTATTAAAGCACACACCTACTATTGGACTCCATATGCCTTATCCCCAATTTTGAAATTTCTGAGGTGAAATTGGACCTGTTGAGAAAACATTGGAGACCGGATAACGACTGGTTTATTTGGTGATGTATACTAGGTTTTTGTAAGATAAGTTATATGCATAGCCACTACAGTAAAATTACAATTTTTGAATTGGAAAGAACAAATTGGGCTTTTAGATTGTATTATATAACCTTAAATAGCTCTTAGCCTGCCTGTTTGTATGCAAGCATTTAAAGTAAACATTTACTATTGCTGTATGTAGCAGAGTTAAGGAAATATTTCAAGTTAGCATTTCATAGCCTATGTATTGTTATACTAATCCCAATCTTAAATTGTTTATCTATGCAAATATATAATAATAATTCAGAAGTGTATATTGTATTTTAAATTGCTAGTCACAGCCTATATATTGTATTGTTGTTTAAATCTGTGTCTGATTGGCTAAGTAACTCATCTATGCAAGTTATGATATTGTCAGTTAATTTTGTATTAGGATAAATTGCAGTTAAATAGCAGAATATATATATTATCCTATTGCTTAAGAGCACAGTTTAAAATTGTATTGCTTGGATGTTAAAAGATTTGTAAATAAGGCTGGTTTTTAATATAAGCGTGTATGAATTTTGCATAGCATATTTAAATAGTTTTCAAGCGCATATAATATTATTTAGTTTCCTTTTATTGCAAATATATTTCAATATGTTCATGGATATTAACTAAATAAAAGAATTCAGATATTTATATTAATTGTATGGTCTAGTAAGTGCATGTCGATTAAGGGTTTCTATTTTTAAGGAAAATTATTGGTTGTATTGTGTCATAACCCTGCCATAAACTGATATATTATTTGGATAGCACTACTAAGATTTTCATAAATATACTGACAGTGGATTATTATAGGGCATCCAGAATTTGCCAAACAACCCTTATGGGAAGACAATCTAAATACATTTTATGGACCACCCTAGAATCAGATGTAGAAAACATAAAGAATCAGGACGATATAATATGGAAAAGGGGAATACATAAAAGAACCCACATATAAATCTCCTATCACAGCAGCTAGACAACAGGACCTACTCTTCATACGGAAGCATGAGGGCTTGTTGCCGCCTTACTCTCTGTTGATCCCAATTAGATTACTACTTACAAGGGAGGTTCATGGCATAGTGGACAAATGGGCAAATAAGGGCCTGTTTAGGGTGGCAGATTTGGTGACCAACCACAAAATAATCACATACTCACAGATACAAGACATTATCCACCCCTACAAACTACACTGGTATTTATATCTCCAGCTATCGACATCCATACACAAACACATTAAGGGAACACCCCGGCAACCTAAAACTACAATAGAGAGAATATATAATTCACCAGACAGACCGCACAAATCAATCTCCAAGCTGTACTTAGATATATAGACCATCTCTGAAAATACCAAAAATAGAGTCATAGACAGGTGGGAAGAAGACATAGGGAGGAACATTGACATTGAAGAGTGGAATAACATATTTACCTCCATATGCAGAGGCCTTTTGAATGCAGATCTACAGGAAAACGCGATAAAAACAGCATATCGCTGGTATCTCACACCCATTAGGACATCACACATCTCGAAGACGAGAAGCAGGTTGTGTTATAGGGGATGTGGGGAAGAGGGATCTTACAAGCACATGTGGTGGGAGTGCAGAGGTGTCAGGGAAATCTGGCAATCTTTGTCACGTCTCATTAGTATACTTCTAGAGGAAAACTTCCATCTCACGATAGCACAGGCTCTATTACATGAACACATAGAGAAGTTTGATAATGCTATAAATATAATTATTAGGACACTCCAGAATTTATATAGCAAGACACTGGAAAAATGGAGTTCCCCTCTGGGCAGAAATTAGAAACAAGATCAACAAAACCTACACGCTGTATGAATCGACATCCTGGATCTTAGATACAAGGGAGATGATCAACAAAATATGGTTTTACTGGATGCTTAATAGTCACAAAACGTAGTATCACATACCCCCACTACCCATGATTCGGCATAGGAGAACGACTAGGTAATTTCATTAGCTCCCCAGACATTAATTGATAAATACACAAGTACATATAGTAGAATCTTGGAAAAAGCTGAATAATGACAAAAGACTCAACAACTGATTTGTTTGTTTAATGATCACATTTGTTTGTTTGTTTTTCTTTCTTTTTTTTTCACCAAACATCTGAATATGTAAAATCTAATAAAAACATTTAAACTTAAATAAAGTAGAGAATGCAGTAGGAGGGAATGTATTAAGTGGCATGTAGGCAAGCATGCGTTATTTCAGTAGCTTTGTAAGGTCAATGCTTCCCCTTTGTATTTTTATTCTCTTCTAGTTTTGGAGGTTGCTATTTTAACTTCAGCTTTAGAGCAAAAAACTTCTCTGTGTTTGTTTATTGGAACTGGCTTGTGTTGAAGCTTACCCAACTTTTTTTCCTTTTCCAGCAGACTTGTTTAAAAGAATTTAAATATATGTCTTAACTGGAGTTTGTTTTCTCTTCGCTACTGAGATTATTCCTTTACAAACTGTACAAAGTGCTTTCTTTTCAATATATGCTATTTAGTTTCCAAAATGCAGGCCCCTTGGTCACCACTTCAGGATGTTTTTCTACCAATCTATCTTTTGTTAGCAATTTACTTGCATGTTTACCTTCTGACGTAGTTATTCCTCACTTTTTGCTACATCCTCTGTTGACTGCTATGTATTATGCCTTCTCTTTCTATATGACCTTTTTGCCTTTGAGTTTCTGTTTGCCTTATGACATTCTATTTATGATGGGATTTTGTAATTATAATTAAAAGGTCATTAATTTAAGACTTGTATGTTAGACAGATTGATGGAGCCGGGTGACTCTTCTACAGTTCATTATTTCCTTATGGTCCTTCAAGTAATAGATGTTCCTGTGATTCTATTATACGACAGTTTTCTTTTATTTACAATTGTTTTTTGTTCATATATTCTCATGACTGTGCTTCTTATTGTGTCTGAGAATATATTTATGTAAGGGCTTGAAAAATTAAAGGTGACATGGCATCTTATAATTATGCTTTTGAACCCTAAGAAATGCTATATGATGATGTATTGAAAGCAAAGATTAGCCTGAGAATAATATACAGATGTGTTTTTTTAAATTAGATTAGCTGCATAAATATTTAAGAATTTTGAAAGAGGGTTTACTATATTTATCCTTGTAGTGGGTAATTTGGTCCTTTCTAAACATCAAAGGATGTTCAAGACCAGCAAGATTATCGGCAGTATTCAGAAATGTTAATGCCACCATGAATTTCTTTAGTGAATGTAAATCCATTCTAGCCTCTAACATGTAGCAAGAAAAAAAAAGAAAAAGAAACAATCGCCTAGATTACGAGTCTTGCGTTAGCCTTAAAAAGCAGCGTTGAGGGGTCCCAACGCTGCTTTTTAACGCCCGCTGGTATTATGAGTCAGGCAGGTACAGGTGTACCGCTCACCTTTTTTCCGTGATTTTCGCATATCGCAAATCCCCTTACGTCAATTGTGTATCCTATCTTTTCAATGAGATTTTCCTAACGCCGGTATTACGATTGCTTCAAAAAGTGAGCGGTAGACCCTCTCCTGTCCAGACTCCTACCGCATTTAAAAGTCAGTAGTTAAGAGTTTTATGGGCTAACGCCGTAGCATAAAACTCTTAACTAAAGTGCTAAAAAGTACACTAACACCCATAAACTACCTATTAACCCCTAAACCGAGGCCCCCCTCACATCGGAAACACTTAACTAAAATGTTACCCCCTAATCTGCCGACCGGACATCGCCGCCACTTTAATAAATTTATTAACCCCTAAACCGCCGCCCTCCCGCCTCACTAGTTAAATTTTATTAACCCCTAATCTGCCGTCCCTAACATCGCCGATACCTACCTACATTTATTAACCCCTAATCTGCCGCCCCAACGTCGCCGCTACTATATTAAATTTATTAACCCCTAAACCTAAGTCTAACCCCCCCTAAATTAAATATAATTTAAATAACACAAAATAAAATTACTACTATTAAATAAATGAATCGTATTTAAAACTAAATACTTACCGATAAAATAAACCCTAAGCTAGCTACAATATAACTAATAGTTACATTGTAGCTAGCTTAGGATTTATATTTATTTTACAGGCAACTTTGTATTTATTTTAACTAGTTAGAATAGTTATTAAATAGTTAACTATTTAATAACTTCCTAGTTAAAATAAGTACACATTTACCTGTAAAATAAATCCTAACCTAAATTACAATTACACCTAACACTACACTATCATTAAATTAATTAAATAAATTACCTACAATGAACTACAATTAAATTAAATAAACTAAAGTACAAAGAAAAAAAAAACACTAAAATTACAGAAAATAAAAAAAGAATTACAATTTTTTTAAAACTAATTACAAAGGGGCCTTTTGCGGGGCATTGCCCCAAAGTAATCAGCTCTTTTACCTGTAAAAAAAAATACAATACCCCCCCCAACATTAAAACCCACCACCCACACACCCAACCCTACTCTAAAACCCACCCAATCCCCCCTTAAAAAAACCTAACACTACCCCCTTGAAGATCACCCTACCTTGATTCAATCAGCCAATAGGATTGAGCTTGCATACTATTGGCTGTTCCAATCAGCCAATAGAATGCAAGTTCAATTCTATTGGCTGATTGCATCAGCCAATAGGATTTTTCCTACCTTAATTCTGATTGGCTGATAGGATTCTATCAGCCAATCGGAATTGAAGAGACGCCATCGTGAATGACATCACTTAAAGGAACCTTCATTCTTCAGTTGCCGTCGGATGGAAGAGGATGCTCCGCCTCGGATGTCTTCAAGATGGACCCGCTCCGGATGAAGCCTTCTGCCGGTCTGGATGTCCGCTTCTGGCCGGATCGGATGAAGACTTCTGCCCCTCTGGACGTCCACTTGTGCCCGGCTGGGTGAAGACGGCTCAAGGTAGGGTGATCTTCAAGGGGGTAGTGTTAGGTTTTTTTAAGGGGGGATTGGGTGGGTTTTAGAGTAGGGTTGGGTGTGTGGGTGGTGGGTTTTAATGTTGGGGAGGGGTATTGTATTTTTTTTTACAGGTAAAAGAGCTGATTACTTTGGGGCAATGCCCAGCAAAAGGCCCTTTTAAGGGCTATTTGTAATTTAGTATAGGATAGGGAATTTTATTATTTTGGGGGGCTTTTTTATTTTATTAGGGGGATTAGATTAGGTGTAATTAGTTTTAAAAAATTGTAATTCTTTAATTTAGTGTTTGTTTGTTTTGTACTTTAGTTTAATTAATTTAATTGTAGGTAATTTATTTAATTAATTTAATGATAGTGTAGTGTTAGGTATAATTGTAATTTAGGTTAGGATTTATTTTACAGGTAAATTTGTACTTATATTAACTAGGAAGTTATTAAATAGTTAATAACTATTTAATAACTATTCTACCTAGTTAAAATAAATACAAAGTTGCCTGTAAAATAAATATAAATCCTAAGCTAGCTACAATGTAACTATTAGTTATATTGTAGCTAGCTTAGGGTTTATTTTATAGGTAAGTATTTAGTTTTAAATAGGATTAATTTATTTAATTGTAGTAAATTTATTTAGATGTATTTAATTTATATTTAGATTAGGGGTTAATAATATAATGTTGGTGGCGACGATGTCGGGGCGGCAGATTAGGGGTTAATAAGTGTAAGATTAGGGGTGTTTAGACTCGGGGTTCATGTTAGGGTGTTAGGTGCAGACATAACTTTTATTTCCCCATAGGAAACAATGGGGCTGCGTTAGGAGCTGAACGCTGCTTTTTTGCAGGTGTTAGGTTTTTTTTCAGCCAGCTCAGCCCCATTGTTTCCTATGGGGAAATCGTGCACAAGCACGTTTTGCCAGCTTACCGCTACCGTAAGCAGCGCTGGTATTACAGTGAGATGTGGAGCTAAATTTTGCTCAACGCTCACTTTTCTGAGGCTTGAAGAAAACTCGTAATACCAGCATTGGCTTAAGTGAGCGGTAAGAAAAAAAGGCTCGTTAGCACCGCACAGCCTTACCAACAAAAACTCGTAATCTAGCCGATTGTTAGTTGAAGGCAGTTAGTTAATTGGTAAAAACACTGATTTACAGAATGGATAATTATACTTCATGCAGAAATGTAATGGACAAATAGCATTGATTGGCACTTAAGCTCCAGTTATGCAACTCTAGAAACGGGCTAAACATACCCACTCACTGTACCGTATTCTTCTCTTACACCCCTAATTCACAACCCCACATTTTCCCCAGTTATGATTATGGTCCAGTTCTCTTTCTCCCCTAAGTTATCAGGTTGAATTGCTACCTTGCCCTCAGTATTGGTACTTCATCATGCAGTTTTCATTGTTCTGGGATTCATTTTGAAAAACCAATGCAAAATTGGCCACAAGCTTCAGCATTTAGTTATTTTTGGGTACTGGATTTATTAGTGTTAAAATGCAACACACAAATATCTGTGCATACCCGGTGCAGAAAATAGCCAATTCCTACTGCCCGCTGCCATGTTGGGTATCTCTTTGTAGAATTATACCCCAAATAACAAGAAAATGCACATACCTACTAAAAAGGATAATAAAACCAAACCCAAATTTTTTTCTTTAATGATTCAGATAGAGGGGGGTAGTTATCAAGCCGTCTACTTTTCTGGCTTCGCCGGCCCAATACGTCCGCCTAAGCTCGCCTACCTTCGCCGCCGGGGACCTTGAATACGTTCGCCTAAGTTATCAAATAAAGCTGTCAAAAAGCCGCGGGGCGATGAGCAGCGGACTGTGACAGTTATCACTCATCCGATCTCGCTGCCCTTCGGCTTTTTCCCAGCTTTATTGCTAGCCTGTCACTAAGCACTCACACTAAACTACACTGTTCTACCCCCTATACCGGCGCCCCCGGAGCCCCCCGCAACTAAATAAAGTTACTAACCCCTAAACCGCCGCTCCTAGACCCCGCCACAACTCTTATAAATGTATTAACCCCTAAACCGCCGCTCCTAGACCCCGCCGCAAGTCTTATAAATGTATTAACCCCTAAACCGCCGCTCCCGGACACCGCTGCCACCTACAGTATACCTAGTAACCCCTATCCTGCCCCCCCTACACCGTAGCCACCTATAATAAATTTATTAACCCCTAATCTGCCCCCCCTACACCGTCGCCACCTATAATAAATTTATTAACCCCTATCCTGCCCCCCACTACGCCGCCGCCACTGTAATAAAATTATTAACCCCTAAACCTAAGTCTAACCCTAACCCTAACGCCCCCCTAACTTAAATATTAATTAAATAAATCTAAATAAATTAACTCTTATTAACTAAATGAATCCTATTTAAAACTAAATACTTACCTTTAAAATAAACCCTAATATAGCTACAATATAAATAATAATTATATTCTAGCTATCTTAGGATTTATATTTATTTTACAGGTAACTTTCAATTTATTTTAACCATGTCCAATAACTATTAAATAGTTATTAACTATTTAATAGCTTACCTAGCTAAAATAAAGAGAAATGTACCTGTGAAATAAATCCTAACCTAAGTTACAATTACACCTAACACTACACTATACTTTAATAAATTATTCCTATTTAAAAATAAATACTTACCTGTAAAATAAACCCTAAGATAGCTAAAATGTAATTAATAATTATATTATAGCTATCTTAGGATTTATATTTATTTTACAGGTAACTTTGTATTTATTTTAGCTAGTTAGAATAGTTATTAAATAGTTATTAACTATTTAATAACTACCTAGCTAAAAGAAATACAAAATTACCTGTAAAATAAATCCTAACCTAAGTTACAATTAAACCTAATACTACACTATCATTAAATTAACTAAATAAACTACATACAAATAACTACAATTAAATACAATTACATAAACTAACTAAAGTACAAAAAATAAAAAAAGCTAAGTTACAAAAAATAAAAAAATAAGTTACAAACATGTTAAAAATCTTACAACAATTTTAAGCTACTTACACCTAATCTAAGCCCCCTAATAAAATAACAAACCCCCCCAAAATAAAAAAAATCCCTACCCTATTCTAAATTAAATAAATTTCAAAGCTCTTTTACCTTACCAGCCCTTAAAAGGGCCATTTGTGGGGGCATGCCCCAAAAAGTTCAGCTCTTTTGCCTGTAAAAGAAAAATACAACCCCCCCAACATTAAAACCCACCACCCACATACCCCTAATCTAACCCAAACCCCCCTTACAAAAACCTAACACTAATCCCCTGAAGATCATCCTACCTTGAGTCGTCTTCACTCAGCCGAACCACCGATGGAACTGAAGAGGACATCCGGAGCGGAAGAAGTTAATCCTCCAAGCGGCGCTGAAGAAATCTTCCATCCGATGAAGTCATCATCCAGGCGGCGCTGAAGAAGTCTTCGATCCGGCCGATGTCATCTTCAAAGAGGCGCTGAAGAGGTCTTCTATCCAGGCGAAGTCATCTTCCAAGCCGGGTCTTGAATCTTCCTTCCGCCGACGCGGAACCACCTTCTTCACCGACGGACTACGACGAATGACGGCTCCTTTAAGGGACGTCATCCAAGATGGCGTCCCCTCAATTCCGATTGGCTGATAGGATTCTATCAGCCAATCGGAATTAAGGTAGGAAAATCTGATTGGCTGATGGAATCAGCCAATCAGATTCAAGTTCAATCCGATTGGCTGATCCAATCAGCCAATCAGATTGAGCTCGCATTCTATTGGCTGATCGGAATTGAGAGGACGCCATCTTGGATGACGTCCCTTAAAGGAGCCGTCATTCGTCGTAGTCCGTCGGTGAAGAAGGTGGTTCCGCGTCGGCGGAAGGAAGATTCAAGACCCGGCTTGGAAGATGACTTCGCCCGGATAGAAGACCTCTTCAGCGCCTCTTTGAAGATGACATCGGCCGGATCGAAGACTTCTTCAGCGCCGCCTGGATGATGACTTCATCGGATGGAAGATTTCTTCAGCGCCGCTTGAAGATGACATCGGCCGGATCGAAGACTTCTTCAGCGCCGCCTGGATGATGACTTCATCGGATGGAAGATTTCTTCAGCGCCGCTTGGAGGATTAACTTCTTCCGCTCCGGATGTCCTCTTCAGTTCCATCGGTGGCTCGGCTGAGTGAAGACGACTCAAGGTAGGATGATCTTCAGGGGATTAGTGTTAGGTTTTTGTAAGGGGGGTTTGGGTTAGATTAGGGGTATGTGGGTGGTGGGTTTTAATGTTGGGGGGGGGGTTGTATTTTTCTTTTACAAGCAAAAGAGCTGAACTTTTTGGGGCATGCCCCCACAAATGGCCCTTTTAAGGGCTGGTAAGGTAAAAGAGCTTTGAAATTTATTTAATTTAGAATAGGGTAGGGATTTTTTTTATTTTGGGGGGGTTGTTATTTTATTAGGGGGCTTAGATTAGGTGTAAGTAGCTTAAAATTGTTGTAAGATTTTTAACATGTTTGTAACTTATTTTTTTATTTTTTGTAACTTAGCTTTTTTTTATTTTTTGTACTTTAGTTAGTTTATGTAATTGTATTTAATTGTAGTTATTTGTATGTAGTTTATTTAGTTAATTTAATGATAGTGTAGTATTAGGTTTAATTGTAACTTAGGTTAGGATTTATTTTACAGGTAATTTTGTATTTCTTTTAGCTAGGTAGTTATTAAATAGTTAATAACTATTTAATAACTATTCTAACTAGCTAAAATAAATACAAAGTTACCTGTAAAATAAATATAAATCCTAAGATAGCTATAATATAATTATTAATTACATTGTAGCTATCTTAGGGTTTATTTTACAGGTAAGTATTTATTTTTAAATAGGAATAATTTATTAAAGTATAGTGTAGTGTTAGGTGTAATTGTAACTTAGGTTAGGATTTATTTCACAGGTACATTTCTCTTTATTTTAGCTAGTTAAGCTATTAAATAGTTAATAACTATTTAATAGTTATTGGACATGGTTAAAATAAATTGAAAGTTACCTGTAAAATAAATATAAATCCTAAGATAGCTAGAATATAATTATTATTTATATTGTAGCTATATTAGGGTTTATTTTAAAGGTAAGTATTTAGTTTTAAATAGGATTCATTTAGTTAATAAGAGTTAATTTATTTAGATTTATTTAATTAATATTTAAGTTAGGGGGGCGTTAGGGTTAGGGTTAGACTTAGGTTTAGGGGTTAATAATTTTATTACAGTGGCGGCGGCGTAGTGGGGGGCAGGATAGGGGTTAATAAATTTATTATAGGTGGCGACGGTGTAGGGGGGGCAGATTAGGGGTTAATAAATTTATTATAGGTGGCGACGGTGTAGGGGGGCAGGATAGGGGTTAATACATTTAATATAGGTTGCGGCGGGTTCAGGGAGCGGCGGTTTAGGGGTTAATACATTTATTATAGTTGCGGTGGGCTCCGGGAGCGGCGGTTTAGGGGTTAATATGTATAGAGTAGCTTGCGGTGGGCTCCGGGAGTGGCGGTTTAGGGGGTAATAAGTTTATTTAGTTGCGGCGGTGTAGGGGGGTCAGATTAGCGGTGTTTAGACTCGGGGTACATGTTAGGGTGTTAGGTGTAGACAGCTCCCATAGGAATCAATGGGATGTCTGTCAGCAGCGAACTTGTACTTTCGCTATGGTCAGACTCCCATTGATTCCTATGGGATCCGCCGCCTCCAGGCTGGCGCTTTGAAAACCAGGTACGCTGGGCCGTAAAAGTGCCGAGCGTACCTGCTAGTTTTTTGATAACTAGCAAAAGTAGTGAGATTGTGCCGCACTTGTGTGCGGAACATCTGGAGTGACGTAAGAATCGATCTGTGTCGGACTGAGTCCGGCGGATCGAAGTTTACGTCACAAAATTCTACTTTTGCCGGTCTCGAGCCTTTGATAACTAAGGCGAATCAGCCGCGCCACAAATACGCTGCGGAATTCCAGCGTATTTGAGGTTGACGGCTTGATAACTAGGCCCCACAGCATGCAATTTTTAGCAACTTTTTAAATTTACTCCTATTATCAATTTTTCTTCGTTTTCAATCTTTTCATGATATCTTTATTTGAAAAAGCTGGAATGTAAAGCTTAAGAGCTGGCCCATTTTTCTTTCAGCACCTGGGTAGCGCTTGCTAATTGGTGGCTAATGTAACAAATCAATCAGCAAGCGCTACCCAGGTTCTAAACAAAAAATGGGCTGGCTAATAACCTTACATTCCTGTTTTTCCAAATAAAAATAGCAAGAGAATGAAGAAAATGTGATAATAGGAGTAAATTAGAAAGTTGCTTAAAATTGCATGCTCTATCTGAATCATGAAATAAAAAAATGGGTTTAGTGTCCCTTTAAGGCCTTGGAAAGGCACTAGCAGGGTTGCAGTGCCACATGGAGCAGGTATACGTGGTAGTCTAGGACCTTTATACAGAAAAATGTAATTAACAGATTGGGTAACATGTCAAGCTTTCCTCTATCTATAGAAATTTTGTTAAAGGGACAGTATAGTCAAAGCTAAACATTCATGGTGTAGAAACAGCATGCACTTTTAAATAACTTTACAATTCATTTATCTTATCAAATTCACTGCATTCTCTTTGTATCCTTTATTGAAGAGTAAAGCTATGCAGGATAATAGTATCTCAGGAGCATGAATGTGTCTTTAGCACTCTATGGCAGTAGGTTTTGCAACATTGCTTGTAGTAGTGTTATACAAAGTTACTGCTGCCATAGAGCGCAAAAGACGTGCACACTTCTGAAGCACACTTAGGTTCACTCTACAACAAAGGATACCAAGAGAACCATGCTCTATCTGAATCATGATTGTCACTTTACTGCTACTGTAAGAAGAATAGTTTCCATCTAAAAGGGAGGAGAGTCCATGGCTTTATTCAACCAGAACCTGGCCACCAGGAGGAGGCAAAGACACCCCAGCCAAAGGCTTAAATACCTCCCCCACTCCCCTCATCTCCCAGTCATTCTTTGCCTTTCGTCACAGGAGGATGGCAGAGAAGTGCTGAAGATTCGGAGTAGTCTCTTATGGAGGGTAGTACTCTTCGGAATGGGACTGGAGTTTTAAGTAGTCCTGTCAACCTCTCAGTGAGATCCTGGATGAAAGTTAGAGTACGGAGATGCAGGGAGAGTCTTTCTGCAAAACCATTCCGACTCATATTAACAGCTCCACAAGCAATCAGTGTTGACGAGTTTTGATGCCTGCTTTCTGCACTCAAGTCCATGTCAGGAACAATGCTTCTACCTGTCACACTTGAAGGGCCGTGTTCCTGTTCCACGGCATTGATTCTGGTAAGATTGTTTAATTTTTTATACATAATGATAACATAGAAGACAGGGTCACAGTGTGGCACCTTTTATCTTATGGAATCAAGGGTTAATATTCCTAGTAAGGGGATTATTGAACAGGGGGGTTAATCCATAATATTGTTTATTGTGTAATTGCTGCGTTATGTGCGTGATGTGGCTCTGGCAATGGTGGAAATTCAGGTTGTTTTCCGAGAGTCTTTGCGCGGCAGATTTTGGCGCGTTTTCTCCTTAGTGCAGGGGCGGTCATACAAGGCATCCCAGGTGACCGGGTGTGAGTTTTCACTTCCTCTGTTGATCAGCGGCATAGTCCGGGTCATAGGAGGTGGTGAGTGCCCTGGCCATTGGAAGCATAAAGGTGCCTGTTTTTTAAGCTAGTCTAGTCCATAAGAAAAGCGCAAGCTGTGGATGACTCTGACGTGTTAGAGGGTACTCCCTCTTTAACAAAGTCTCATTGCTGTGTTTATTGTGAAGAGGTTCTTGTAGATCAGCCTGCTCAACTATGTTCTACATGCCTTGATAAAGTTGCGACTAAAGGAATGTCTAGTACTACTGAGCCATCCACCTCTAAGGGCTTCCCGTCCCATGAGATGCGTTCCCTGCTTTCATCTCCAAGTGCACATGCAGCGCCCCAGGGTCCAACCATTACTCCTACGGGAGATTTTGCTGATCAACTGCAAATGGCGGTATCGAAAGTGATCCATGCCTTACCATGTTCTGCTAAGCGCAAGCGTAGGGCGTATCATGGCGGCCCGGCCCAGGGGTTGTCTACGTCTATGGAAATATCAGAGGCGTTATACGATGACGAGGCCCACTCCAACTCTTCATAGGAGGCTCCTTCTGGGTCGGAGTCCGTGTCATCTCATCCTCTGGCTGCGAAGGAGCCTGACTTTAGTTTTAAGATGGAGAATGTGTGCTTTTTGCTGGAGCAAGTACTTGCTACTCTGGAGGTCCCGGAACCGAAGCTTCTGGAGCAACCTTCGATTCCTAAGCTTGATAAGGTATACGAGGACAGGATGGTACCTCAGACCTTCCCGGTTGCTGTTAAGATGGCTAATATTATTAAGAATGAATGGGAGCGATTAGGTTCATCCTTTTCCCCTTCTTCCTTTAAGAAACTGTTTTCCGTTCTGGACTCTCAGCTCGAGCTGTGGGGGACTGTCCCTAAGGTGGATGATGCCACCTCTACGCTCGCGAAGCGGACGACTATTCCTCTCGAGGATAGTTCGTTGTTTAAGGAGCCCATGGATAAAAAGTTAGAAAGCATTTTAAGGAAAATGTTTCAACACACAGGGTTTGTTTTTCAACTGGCAGCGGCTGTAGCTGCGGTTGCCGGAGCTACGACATATTGGTGTGAATCCTTGTGTGATATGGTCGAGAGGGAGACCTCCATCGATGAGATACAGGATAAGATTAAGGCGTTGATGGTCGCCAATTCTTTAATTTGTGATGCCAATATGCAAATTATTCGCACACAAAGGTTTCAGGTTTCTCTGTCTTAGCTCACAGGGCTCTGTGGCTAAAGTCTTGGTGTGCGGACATGACCTCTAAGTCGAAGCTGTTGTCCCTGCCTTTTATAGGAAAGATTTGGTCCAGGATTGGATTCGATCATAATAACGGTTACAGGCAGGATAAGAAGGCTAAGCCTAAAAGATCTACTTTTCGTCCCTTTCGTGCGGACAAGATCCAGCGTCAGCAGTCCGCCGCAAAGGCGGATCAGTCCAAGGGAACTTGGAAGCCTGCTCAGTCTTGTAACAAGTCCAAGCAGAACAAGAAGCCAGCCGAGACAAAATCAGCATAAAGGGGTGGCTCCCGACTGGTCACTGGAACAAGTAGGGGGCAGATTGTCTCTCTTCTCCAAAGCCTAGTTGAAGGACGTTCAGGACCCTTGGGTTCTGGAGGTTGTCACCCAGGGTTACAGGATATTATTCAGGTCCCATCCGCCCAGGGGCAGATTCCTCCTGTCAAACCTGTCTTCAAGACCGGAAAAGAGAGTGGCCTTTCTAGAATGTGTGAGGGATGTCGTCTCGCTAGGTGTTATAGTACCAGTACCCCAAGCAGAAAGGGGTCTAGGGTACTATTCAAATCTTTTTGTGGTTCCAAAGAAGGAGGGCATGTTCCGCCCGATTCAGGACCTAAAGTGTTTAAACAAGTTTCTGGCTGTTCCATCGTTCAAAATGGAAACAAGCAGGTCTATTCTGTCCCTAGTTCAAGAGGGGCAGTTCATGACGACAATAGACTTGAAGGATGCTTGCCTTCATGTTCCAATTCACAGGGACTGCTTCAAGTTCCAAAGATTTGCATTTCTGGACCAATACTTCCAGTTTGTGGCCCTTCCTTTTGGCCTGGTGACGACACCAAGAGTCTTCACGAAGGTTCTGGGGGCGCTTCTTGCAGTGGCAAGATCCAGGGGCATTGCTGTGGCGCCCTATTTGGACGACATCTTAGTCCAGACGCCGTCGTACAGCCTCGCAGGGAATCATTCGAGGGCTCTTCTTTTATTGCTCCAATCTCACGGTTGGAAGATCAACTCAGGAAAGAGTTCCCTGGTTCCCAGCAACAGGGTGAAGTTCCTGGGCACGATAATAGACTCTATGTCCATGAAAATATTTCTCACAGATCAATGACGCAGGAAGAAGGCGTCCACCTGTCTTGCCCTTCAGTCTTACTCAAGCCCTTCGGTGACATCCTTCCTGAGACCGTCCTGGGAGATTGTGACCACGGACGCGAGTCTGGCAGGATGGGGAGCTGTTTGGGGTGCCAGATTAGCACAAGGAAAATAGACCCGAGAGGAGTCTCTCCTTCCCATAAATATTTTGGAACTTTGCGCAATCTACAATGCTCTGAGGGCGTTGCCTACTCTGGGGTCGTTCGGCCTCATCAGATTCCAGACCGACAACATTACCTTGTGGCTTACATCAACCACCAGGGGGGAACAAGGAGCTCCATAGCAATGAGGCAGGTGTCTCGGATTTTGGAGTGGGCAGAGTCCCACAGCTGTTCGCTCTCAGCGATCCACATTCCAGGTGTGGACAACTGGCAAGCGGACTTTCTATGCAGGCAATCCTTCCATCCGGGGGTATGGTCTCTTCACCCTGAAGCGTTTGCGGAGATTTGTCTCAGATGGGGAACACCGGAGATAAATTTTATGGCATCCAGACTCAATTGCAAGCCCGATACGGGTCGAGGTTGAGGGATCCCCAGGCAGAGCAGAGCTGATAGATTCCTTAGTGGTGCCTTGGAGATTCAACCTAGCTTATATTTTTCCACCGTTACCACTTCTACCTCGTTTAGTGGCACGCATCAAGCAGGAGCGAGCTTCGGCCATCCTGATTACGCCTTCGTGGCCACGGAGGACGTGGTTTGCGGATCTGATGGGGATGTCATCCTCTTCGCCATGGATGTTACCCTGTCGCAGAGATCTGCTGGAACAGGGTCCCTTTCAACATCAAAATCTCGTTTCTCTGAGGCTGTGTGGAGATTGAACGCTTAGTCTTAGCCAAGAGAGGTTTTTCTGAAAGTGTGATTGACACTCTAGTTCAGGCAAGAAAGCCAGTCACTCGTCGCATCTACCATAAGGTGTGGAGGTCTTACTTGTCTTGGTGTGAGAAACACGGATATCCTTGGCGCAAGGTGAAGGTATCCAGGATTCTATCTTTTCTCCAAGAAAGTTTGGAGTAGGGTCTTGCCGCCAGTTCCTTAAAGGGACAGATTTTGGCTTTATCAGTCTTGTTGCACAGGAGACTCGCTGAGCTTCCTTTCAATCTTTTGTTCAGGCTCTAGCGAGAATCAGACCTGTGTTTAGGCAGTCTGCTCCCCATGGAGCTTAAACTTGGTCCTTAAGGTATTGCAGAGGGTTCCGTTTGAGCCTATGCATTCTATTGACATTAAGATTCTGTCCTGGAAGGTTCTCTTTCTGTTGGCCATTGCATTGGCAAGCAGAGTATCTGAACTGGCTGCCTTGCAATTCAAGCCTCCTTATCTGGTCTTTCATGTGGATAAGGCTGTTCTTCGCACCGGTTTGGGGGTTTCTTCCCAAGGTGGTGTCTAACCGTAACATCAATCAGGAAATAATTGTTCCTCCTTTGTGTCCTAACCCTTCTTTTTCTAAGGAGAGGTTACTTAATAATCTGGATGTGGTTTGGGCCTTAAAGTTCTATCTTCAGGCTACAAAGGATTTCAGACAGTCTACATCTCTTTTTGTGGTGTATTCAGGGAAGCGCAAGGGGCATAGGGCCTCTTCTACTTCTTTGTCCTTTTGGTTGATGAGCTTGATTCGCTTGGCCTATGAGATAGCGGGACGTAAGCCTCCTCAGAGGATCACGGCTCATTCAACTAGAGTTGTGGCTTCGTCTTGGGCCTTCAAGAATGAGGCCTCTATGGAGCAGATTTGTAAGACGGCTACCTGGTCCTCCTTAAACACTTTTACAAAGTTTTACAAATTTGACGTTTTTGCTTCTGCAAAGCTGTTTTTGGGAGAAAGGTTTTACAGGCTGTGGTGCCCTCAGATTAGGGTTCGCCTTTTTACCCTCCCGGTTTCATTCAGTGTCCTCTAAAGCTTGGGTATATGTTTCCCAAAAGTAATGAATTAAGCTGTGGACTTTCCTCCCCTTTAGATGGAAAACATAAATTATGCTTACTGATAATTTTATTTCCATCGTGGGGAGGAGAGTCCATGTTTCCTGCCCGTAACTCCAGTGGGCAGACCTAAATTTAATTTATCTTCTGGCACCATTTACACCCTGATATTTCTCCTACTGTTTCTTGTTCCCTCGGCAGAATGACTGGGGGATGAGGGGAGTGGGTGAGGTAAGCCTTTGGCTGGGGTGGCTTTGCCTCCTTCTGGTGGCCAGGTTCTTATTTCCCAAAAGTAATGAATGAAGCCGTGGACTCTCCTCCCCATGATGGAAATGAAATTATCAGGTAAGCATAATTTGTTTTCTCAGTTATAATTGTTATTGTAGTTGTGTTATATAAAGTTTTGTTTTTTCCCCCGTTCTTAGGCATTTGGAGCTGCAGGTCTCAGCAATGACTTTCCCCTAGCTCAGTTCCACGCTTGGGCTCGTGCTCTGCGCCTTGCAGATGGGCCTGATGAAGTTCACCGGACAGCTGTAGCTAAAATGGAATTGAAGCATTAGATTAGATTAGATGCTATCTGTGCACAGATCCATCAATTTATGAAGATACTTTAATCAAGGAGTTCTAAGGAAACTGCTCAAAAATATTTTTACTATCTGTGCTATTTAATAATTTTATAAAGAGAATCTCACTTATGTTTGTATGTTTATAATTTCAAACACTTTTTATTGAAGAAATTGTTTAACGTACTATTTTGAATTATGTGAATGCAAATAAAAGGATTAATAAGTATGGAGTTTATTAAAATGAAAAAAAAACACTGTTTTATTAATATATAGCTAAAACATTATACCTTACTTGTTCGAATGTAAGAGAATATTCTAAGGGGTATATTTATGATGCTGCGAGCGGACATGATTCGATAAAGCGGATTATGTCCGCCGCACATCGATATATGCCAACAGCATACGCTGTCAGCATTTATCATTGCACTAGCAGCTCTTGTGAACTGCTGGTGCAACGCCGCCCCCTGCAGATTCACATCCAATCAGCCGCCAGCAGGGGGTGTCAATCAACCCAATCGTATTGGATCAGGTTGACTTTAGGTGATGTCTGTACGCGGCCTCAGAGCAGGTATGGTAACTTGTGTTTATGGTGAGCCTGAAGGCTCGCCAGAAACACGGGGCTTCAAGCTCCATACGGAGCTTGATAAATATGCACCTAGGCCTAAAGTTTCAACTTCTATTTATTGCCTTACCCATTTCTCGAAGACTTGTGATTTCTGGTATTGAATGTTGCCATACATGTTAACTGTGTGCTACGTTTTCTGTAGCAGGATGTGTCACATCAGATGTGAGACATTTAGACAAGCCTATAGTTGTCATATTGTTCATCATGCATGTGTTTAGCCTATCTGCACTTAAATATTTAAAGGGAGAACTATTAATATGACAACTATAGGCTTCTCTAAATGTCCCTGGACAGTAGTCTTTCTGTTGTCATTTTAGAAAGATGTAAAATAAAGAAACAGGTAACAATCCTCATGCTCTGTAAACATTGTTGACATAAATATCAGATTACTACAGTTAAAACTATATAAATTGTTGTTATAAATCATCTGTATACTTGAAGTTGGTTAGTTTTTGTTATTCTATAATGACATAATGTTTACAGACTCTACTGGATTGATTTCAGATCATTCTGGGAGCATTTCACTAGATCATATGATTTAAAAAAGATTAATCCATTTAAGCATAAAGGGAGATAATCCCTTTATTACCCATTATCTAGTTTTGCATAACCAATACTGTTATATTAATACAGTTTTTACCTCTGTGATTACCTTGTATCCAAGCCTCTGCAGACTGCCTCTTTATCTCATTCCTTTTGACAGACTTGAATTTTAGCCAATCAGTGCTGACTCATAAATAACTCCACGAGAGTGAGCACAATGTTATCTATATGACACACATGAATTAGCACTGTCTAACTTTGGAAAACGTTCAAAATGCACTGAGATAAGAGGCGTCCTTGAAGGGCTTATGAATTAGCATACAAGCCTACAAGAATACCAAAAGAACAAAGTAAATTTGAAGATAAAAGTAAATTGGAAAATTGTTTAAAATTGCATGCTCTATCTGAACCATGTTTAATTTTGATTTGACTGCCCCTTTAAAAAAAACATTTCCATATAATATCATATTTTGTTCTGGTATCATTTTACAAATTAAATAAGGTTAAGCACTATAATTTACATAATGTTTTCTGTAATATAAAATGGCACTTAGGATAAAATATTAAGATTTCCTTCTTAATATGGGAAGAGTCCACAGCTGCATTCCTTACTTGTGGGAAATACTGAACCTGGCCACCAAGAGGAGGCAAAGACACCCCAGTCAAAGGCTTAAATACCTCCCCACTTCCTCATAACCCCAGTCATTCTTTGCCTTTCTTCACAGGAGGTTGACAGAGAAGTGTCAGAAAATTTTGGAGTAGTCTCTTATGGAGGGTAGTACTCTTCGAAATGGGACTGGAGTTTTAAGTAGTCCTATCAGCCTTTCAGTGAGAGCATGGATAAAAGTTAGAGTCCAGAGATATAGGGAGAGTCTTTCTGCAAAAACATCCCGACTCATATTAACAGCTCCATAAGCAATCAGTGTTGACGAGTATCGCTGCCTGCGTTCTTCTCTCAAGTCCATGTCAGAAGCGACGCTACTATCTGTCACACTTGAAGGGCCGTGTTACTGTTCCACGGCATAGATTGTGGTAAGATCGTTTCATTTTTTATACATGTATGATAACGCAAGAAGACAGGGTCACAGTGTGACTCCTTTTATCTGTATAGAATCAAGGGTTAATATCTCCTGAGGGGGATTATTGAACAGTGTGGAATAATATTATATGTTTATTTGATTTTATGCTGCTTTTATGTGTGAGATGTTATGGGCTCATAGGCTGTTATGGAATATACAGGTTTCACTTTCACTTTGAGAGCGGTGCAGCTTACAAGTCTGGCATGGTTTTTCTCATAACAGAGACAGTCCTGCATTGCGCAGTTTTCATTTACTCTTTCCTGACCGGGTGTTTATCAGAGAGGAGTCCTAAATCTCTGTACTGTCTGGGTCATAGGAGGTTGGGAATGCCTCAGCCATTGAGGTATAAGGGTGCCGTTTTTGTGAATAAAATAAGATTGTTTTAATTTTCTATAGTTCTCCGCTTATTGCACTAGCGACGGAAGATTCTGTTACTTTAGAGGGTACTCCCTCTATTCCTAAAGAGTAATTCCTGTTTATATTGTGAGGAGGCCTTCTATCCGCCCTCTCAATTATGTTCCATATGCCTTGATAATGTGATAATATCAAACATGTTTGATACCACGGAGCCGTCCACCTCTGTGGAGTTGTCGTCCAGTGAGGTGCATACCCTACATTCTTCTCTCTCTGTACATGCAGTTTCCCGTAGCTGGAGGGGGTCTTTTTTTCACCAGACGTTACTGCGCAGTTCAGACGGTGGTGCCAGCAGCCTTTAATGCTTTACCTCGCCCTGCCAAGCGAAAGGTTACATATTGCACTCCTTCCCAGAGTACATCAGATAATTTATTGGATTTAACTGTTACGGTTATCCGAGGATGAAGTTCTTTCTGAGAGTATGAACATTCTGGGTCGGAGTCTGCTGCCTCTAAACCTCCGGTTTTTGGCGAATTCCGAGGTTCCAAAGGCCAAATTGTCTGATGAACCTTTGATTCCTAAATTGGATAGAGTTTGATGACAGGCTGGTACCTTATCCTTCCCTGCTCCTGTTAGATGGCAAACATTATTTGGCAAACATTATTAAGAATGAATAGGACAGGATTGGATTCCTTTTTCCCCTCTTCTCCTTTTAACAAATTGTTCCCGGTCCTGGACTCTCTATGGAGTTGTGAGGTTCCGTTCCTAAAAGGGATGGCGCTATCTTCGCCCTTGCTAAACGTACTACTATCCCGCTTGTGGATAGCGATTCGTTTTAGGAGCCCATGGATAAAAGATAGAAAATCTGTTAAGAAAGATGTTTCAACATATGGGATATTTGTTTTTCAATAGTAATGAGGTGGGCACAGCATAAGTACTGCAGCAGCAGTTGTGCACGATTCCCAGGTTCTGCCAAACCTCAAATCCAGAGAAAATCCAAAAATGGGAACAGCACCACAATGATTATGATACAAAGTTGCTTTATTGGGACATCAAAAAACACAGCACAACGTTTCGGTCTCAATAGACCTTAATCATGTGACTACAACAAGGCCTAACAACCACACCTATATACCCATAAGGGGAGGAGACTATTACCTGTTACAGGTGTACATATAGCAATATTGGCAATAAAATACAAACATATTTGTTTTTCAACCGGCGGAGGCTGTTGCCACGGTTGCTGGAGCAGATACCTATTGGTGCGACTCCTTACGGGATTTGATCGAGGGGGATGGTCCCCTCGACGTTCTTCAGGAAATATTTAAGGCCTTGAGGTTGCTAATTCTTTTATCTGTGATGCTAATATGCAAATTAATCGTCTGAATGCTATGGCTTCAGCTTTTTCTGTTCAGGCCCATCGGGCTCTGGCTGAAGTCATGGTCTGCGAATACGACTTCTAGGTCTAGACTTCTTTCCCTCCCCTTTCAGGCAATGATTTTGTTTGGTCCAGGCCTGGACTCAATTATCTCCATGGTCACAGGGGGCAAGGGTGCCCTCCTACCGCAAGAGAATATGAACTAGTCTAAGGGAAAATTGGAGCCTTGGAGGTTCAATCTAATTTATCTTTCCGGCCGTTACCACTACTTCCTAGTGTAATGGCTCGAATAAAGCAGGCGTCAGTGATTCTGATATGAGTTAAGGTCACCCTAGTGAGATTTAATATTAGCCTTAAGTGGATAACTGTTATGTAAGTGAGATAACATAACGTAAACACATATGGCCTTAAGTTTATAGTGACATCTCAGAATGTAGGTAGTTAATCGTAACAGTGTTAATTTGCACAGTAAGTTTTAGGCTGTTGAAGATGTTAACGTAATATCACATTAAGCTAATAATTAGTTGCACAACAATCATAACAGTTACATGGGGTAAGTAATAGTTAGGTCAAACCTTATCCTTGGAGAGAAGTCCGTTTATGCGGCAAGCGGTAGCACAACGTCTTAGAGCAGGAAGGCTGTGTGAATGTGAAGCACTGAGATGAACAGTGGGCCATAGCTGATGACGTAACGGCTGCTTCGTATCAGGAGGAACAGCTGATGTCTTCGGAGCGTTCCTAATATCGAGGCTGATCTTAGGTTTCCCTCTGCAGTGTATGAAAGCTGCTTAAGCAGCGGGTGATTCTTTGAGGACGAAGATCTCAGGGTAAAGTTATTAGTTGTAAGGCGGTAAGTAGCTTGAGCTTCCGAGTTAGGTAGTGAGATTCTCAATCAACCAGCAATGTTAGCTGGGAGTTGACTGTACAAGTAGGCAGGATAATTAAGGAGGCAGGACCCTATTCCTTAGCACAAGATGTTAACCCTTACAAAGGGTAACTTTATGCCATTATCATATTACCACACTGTGCAGGTGTATATGAGAACTACTTCATTTGCGTTCACAACAGCATGGATGCGCACCTACGTGATTGCGCATTTGCAATCACAACGTGCCCGACATTGCACGCTTCATAATGTGTGGCGCGCTTGGAGAATTTTGCGCATTCGCATACATCATTACTTATTTGGGCATCTAATTAATTGCAAGCAAGTGATTGGACAGGGGGCGGGCTGAGAAAGCGCTGTTGCCCAACCCTTTCAACCGAGCATTCCGGGAGCATTGACGACTCTGTGTAACTAAGAAAATGAAAAAGGTAATAAATATATTCATACATATCCATTTTAAATATGTAGTACTACAAATCATCTGTATACATTGTGTTATTGCTTTAAGATTATTTGCCTAACTTGCAGAGGTGTAACTAGAAACCACAGGGCCCAGGTGCAAGAATCTAAGAAGGCCCCCCCCCCACAAAAAAGTGAATTTTATATATATATATATATATATATATATATATATATATATATTATAATTAAAACACAGAAAAAACTGTATATAGTGACACTGTTTAACCCACCAGTACTGTATATAGTGAGTCAGTGACACAGTCTGTAATCTGCCGGTGAGATGGCTGGCCTGACCCTACCCGCCCCAGTACTTTATATAGTGACCACAGTAGTCTGTGACATGGTCCAGCCCCCCCGTACTGTATATAGTAGTAATGTATAGACTGACACTGTTTACCCCCGCCCCCCCCATGCTGTAGTAACAAGGTCTGTAATTTGCTGGTTCCTCAAACATACACACATACATGCATAAATACACACACAGTCACATACACACATACACACACATAAACACCAATGGGTAAAACAGAAACACTAACCCCTGTAGTCAGAGACACTAGTGAAGCATCATGTCACACTCACATGATATCAGTGCAGGCAGTGGCAGGTCAACGTTTTTTATTGTAAAAAAATATATATTTTTTTTAAGCTGGGCCCCCACCCCTTGGGGGCCCAATCGCAATTGCGACCTCTGCACCCCCTGTAGTTTCGCCCCTGCTAACTTGAGTAGACTGGTACTTTAAGGGGTTTTATTCAAAGAAGTTTTATTAAGAATCAATGATACAAAAAGATTGACAATTTAAACAGGGAAGAATGCCATAATAACAGTCAAGGAATCAATCTTACATAGAAAAATACCAAGTAATTGTCATGCATCTTAGACTCTTGTTTTCACATTTCCTTACAACAATATTAAACTGACAAAAACAAAAATGAAGATATCTCTATGCTTATCTTTTCGTGTATTAAAGTCTACTTATGGATATTGTTCAAATGCTGTGCTTGTGCTTAGATAAAATCTGTCGTTATAGCTGGCCAATTGACCTTTATTCATTGTCGAATGGGTTAGGTGGGGGTTCAATAGATTTGGTGTAGTTTGCCCATGTTATTTGCAGTTCTATAAATTGTTCTCTTTTGTCATTCACAAAGGAACCGTACTCTTCCAGATCAATCAGATCTGTGACCTTATTGCGCCACATAGCTTGCGAGGGAATCTCTGATGATCTCCAGTTTTGTGCTATCAGGACTTTCATGCTATTCGTCATGATTTTTAACAGAGGTTTGAAATGAGGTTGAGGTAGCTTAAATGATTTATTTAATAACCAGATAAGGGGGTCTAATGGGATACTTATTTGAAAGATGTGTTCTATTTCTGTGATTATTATTCGCCATAATGAATTTATCTGAGAGCACCACCACCACATATGACTTATGCCACTGCCTACATGTCCACATCTCCAGCAGCGATTATTGGTATGTGGAAAGAGCTTATGAAGTCTTCTAGGGGTCAAGTACCATCCATGTAATAATTTGTAATTAAGTTCTTTAATAGACGCGGACATGGAAGCCGATTTAGTATTAAGAAAGATATTTGTCGCTGTTTGAGGTGTGATAGTGACTCCCAATTCCCTTTCCCACATCTCTATAGAGCGTGGTAGGTTACCAGGTGGCAGTTGGGTAATGATGTTGTTGATATATGAAAGGCTATGTTTAACCGGCGGGGTTGACATGTATAGTTTCTCTATGTTGGTCAAAGGTCTTAACATGTTTAGGTGTTGTTGATGAGTTGTGATGTAGTGATGTACTTTTCTATAGGTGAACCAATTGCTGGCCCAGTTGTGTCCTATTTCTATGAGTTGTTTTTGGGATTTTATCTGGTCATTGGTGGTTAGGGTTAGGAGTTGGATGTCTGAATCTTTGTATTGAGTTCCTATGCCAGCAGTTAAAGTTAGCAATGTGAACTCATTATTGTGGAGAAGCGAAGTCAAGGGGCCTGGGCATGAAGAGATATATGGATTTAACCTATTGGATGAGTCCCAGGTTCTCAGAGTTTCTTGAGTGATAGGATTATCAATTCGTCTATAGAGTGCCTGGAAGTCTGGGTTCCAACATATAGAGGGGAGATTAAGGCCAGGGCTAAGTGCTTCTTCTAGTGAGACCCATCGTTTGTGTTCCCTATGGATCCTCCAATCAAGAATCCTTTGGAGAAATATGGACCTACGATATGAATCTATATTCGGGACGCCTAAGCCTCCCTGGGATGTGGGACGGGACATTGTGATTTTATTTATCCTGGGGGGACGTCTGTTCCAAATGAACGAGCTGAATAACTGTTGCATTTGTGGAATGTATGTGCTAGGGAGTTGGACAGGGAGGGTCTGCATGATATAGAGCAATCTTGGGAAGATGTTCATTTTGATTGTGTTTATCCTCCCTAGCCACGACATGCGTTTCCTGGTCCAGGAGGAAAGGTCTCGTACTATGTCATTTCTAATATTTGAGTAGTTCAGCTTGTGCAATAAGTCGGGGTTATCAGTTAGGTAAATCCCTAAGTATTTTAGTGAGTCTTTATTCCATTTAAATGGGCAGATTTTTGTGATTAAGCCCTCCATTAAGGGGTCGATGGCCACCCCTAGCATCTCAGATTTAGTTTGATTAATTTTGTAATTGGATAGGTTATGAAATGTCTCTAATTCTTCAAGTAGGTGAGGGATGGATTCCACCGGCGATACCATAGTAAATAGGATATCGTCAGCGAAAAGTGACAATTTGTAGACTTCTCTCCCCACCCTCAGGCCCTGGATATTGTTATTGGATCTAATTTTGGTGGCTAATGTTTCAATGAGGCAAGTGAAGAGCAGGGGGGATAAGGGGCAACCCTGCCTAGTACCATTGGTGATCTGGAATGGGGGTGAAAGAATTCCATTAAGGGCAATTCTGGCACTAGGTTTGTTATATAATGCGAAGATCATTTTTAATATTTTATCGCCAAGTCCATAGGCTCGCAATGTTGCTTCTAGAAAAGGCCATCCGACTCTGTCGAAGGCCTTTTCCGCATCAGTGGAAACCCAGAGCGAAGGAATCCGATTTGTCTTAGCGTACCACAGCAAGTGCAAGTTACGCACAGTATTATCTCTTGCCTCTCGGTATGGTACAAAGCCAACTTGGTCTCGATGTATAATAGTGGGCAGTATTAGATTGAGTCTATTGGCGATAATTTTAGCGAAAATCTTGATATCTGAGTTCAAAAGGGAAATTGGCCTGTAATTAGATATAGATAGGGGGGATTTATTGGGTTTTGGGATTAATGAGATATTGGCTTGTAAAGCTAGGGGTGGAAAGGGCGTATGTTCTATGCTTTGGAAGTATGCCAGAAGGTGTGGAATTATGTCCCTAAAGGTTGTGTAATATGTATTACTAAATCCATCTGGGCCTGGGGATTTACCAGTTTTGAGTGATTTTATGGCTAGTTTGATCTCTTCAGTCGATATTGGGGCTTCTAAATCAGTCCTCTGTTCGTCACTAATTTGAGGCAAGTGGAGCTGTGTCAGGTAGCCTTGAATAGCCTCCTGTGCTAGAGGGGGGGTATCTACAGATAGGTTGTATAACGAGTGATAGTAGCGCCTAAAGCTATCAGCTATGTCTTTGGAAGAGTGCCAGTCTTTTCCCTTCTCGTCTTTAATGTGTAAGATATATCTGCTGAGAGTTTTCCTTCTAAGTTGCCTGGCCAGGAATCTGCCTTGTTTGTTAGCACCTTCAAAGTAGGTCTTTTTAAGGAATAGAGCATTACGTTTAGCCTCCTTCCCTAAGTAACAATTAAGTTGTAGTCGTTTATGTTCGAGACTGTCCAGGAGAGATCGGTCTTTCGGGAATATTTTGTGTATTTCTTGGAGTTTGCTTAAGTCAGTGAGTAGGGATGTTAAATAAAGTTGTTGCTGTTTCGATCTAGCTGCCTTAAGAGCAATTAGCTCACCTCTCAAAACGCACTTGTGGGCATTCCATATGTGTTGCTGACCTACATCTGGGGTATTATTAATCTCAAAGTAATCCTCTATGACCTTAGTGAGGCGTAATTTTATTAATGGGTCCTTTAAGAGGGACTCATCTAATCTCCAAGTACGTGATTGTGTAATGTCTATGGGAAAATCAAATATGCAGCTGACCATAGCATGGTCAGACCATGTTATGGGGTGTATTTCAGAGTGACGCGCGTGTGTTAGGCTATTAACATCTGTAAGTATGTAGTCTATCCTAGAATAGTTTTGGTGCGGGTGAGAGTAGAAGGTAAAATCTCTTTCGCCTGGATGGTGGAGTCTCCAAACATCGTGGATGGTTAATGTAGTTAACTTGGACTTAATTAGTTTCAGGGTCTTGGCAGGGATGGCTGATTTGCCAGCTGAGCAATCAATTGTGGGGTCTAGAGTTGCGTTAAGGTCTCCCCCTACCACCAATCCGCCCCTCGAGAACTCTAGGAGTTTATTACAGAGATGGTGGAAGAAGCTAGGGGAGTCCAGGCTGGGGGCATATATGTTAGCTAAGGTTAAGGGCCTGCGGTTCAGTAATCCAGAGATGAGTAAGTATCTACCCTGTTTGTCTCTGTCTATTGAAGTTACCTGGAAAGGGAAATTCTTATTAATCATTGTGCATACACCGTTATGTTTAGAGTTATTAGAGGAAAAATACGCTGTGCCAAATTTCTTAAAGGAAGCACGAGGCTCCCTTCCCTTTTTAAAGTGGGTCTCCTGTAACATCACAATATCACATTTGAGTCTTTTATAATCTTTAAAAGCGATGGTTCTCTTTTGTGGAATGTTGAACCCCTTTACATTATGGGAGAGTAATTTAAAATGAAACTTATCCATTGACAATAGAGTAGTTCTGCACATATAACATTATAGATAGAGAACAAAGGTCTGTTTTGCACATTAGGGTAAAGTTGAACATTATCCTGTAGACAGCAAGAGATATCACGTATACAACATATGTGAATACAGTAAAATAGAATGAACATAGACAACACATTAAACCAAAATAGAGTGTATTTGTGGAACTATACACCTTGTTTGGGGAGTGATTGGTATTGCGTGTAGCTCTGAATCTATAACTAAATAATATGGAGGAGTTTCAGGTAGGGACCTGAGAAAAGGGTATGAGTATGAAAGAGTGTAGAGAGGGTAAGGGAATGGAGAAGAAGGGAGAAGGAGATATGAAAGGAAGGGATGTTAATGGTAGGGATAAGTAAGGATCATAAGGAACGTGATCACAATATCATTATTACTTTACTTTCATCAACATTTGATCTCAACATAACTGTAGTAATGGAAACCAAGCCCTGTATAGGCAAATGCTAGTGAGACTAGTCTTGGTATTTACAAAGAAAGTCTATGAATGGTATATAGAAGGCCAAAAACAACATATAACAAGGCCACAGCATTAATAGTCCCAATAGTAAGCTTATGCTTAGTTTTGCAAAATTTTTGTCATACCCCATCACTTGCAACCAGGAACAGTTCAATGTCTACAACAGTGAAGAAGTTGTAACTTGGCCTTAATTGCTAGATAGTATATTTCTTAGGGGTCCTGAATAGCTGTTATAATAGAAATCAAGCTCTGTTTTAGCAAATGCTAGTGAGATTAGACTTGGTACTTGCTAAGAGAGTCTATGAATAGTAAACAGAAGGCCAAAAACAACATAAAACAAGGCCAGAACAGTAATAGTCCCAGGAGTAAACTTATGTTTATTTTTGCAAAATTTTGTCTTACCCTACTACTTGCGACCAGGAACAGTTCAGTGTTTACAACAGTAAAGAAGTTGTAACTTGGTCTTAGTTACCAGATAGTTTATTTCTTAGGGGTCTTGAGGTCGTGGTGGGTCTGAAGTTGCACAGTCCATCTTCCTTCTCTTGGGTTGAACTTTATTCCATTGAGATCGCTGTTCCTTGGGTGGGTCTTTAGTTTTATCAGTGGGTCTTACTGCAGTTTCGAGGACATCTTCATCAGGGGGTTCAATATTAATATTCAGTTTCTTAGACACAGTGTCCAGGTCTTGAAATGTTTTATAGATGATCTGTGAGCCATTGTGATTAATGATCAGACTGAATGGGAATCCCCAGCGGTACTTGATGTTATGGTCTTGCAGGGTTTTAGTGAGAAACCTGATTTCCCTCCTCCTCTGGATAGTCTGTGGACAAAGGTCCTGGAAGATTTGTATAGTATGGCCATTAAAACTTATAGATCTTCTAGATCTTGCTGCTTGCCAAATCTCTTCTTTAGTGGTAAATCTCAAGAACCTGAGAATCACGTCTCTAGGTGGAGCTGGAGGTTTAGATGGGGGCCTCAGAGCTCTGTGTATCCGCTCAATTTCGTCATTTAATAATGGAGGTGCTCTGGAATTTAGGAAATGGAATAGGTCTGTGATATAGGGTTTTAGCTGTTCTGCCCCGATTTCTTCAGGTATACCTCTGACCCTGAGGTTGTTCCTTCTCCCACGATTGTCCAGATCTTCGAGTTTTTCCTGTAGGACCTGCACCATTGAGTCATGTATGGAGAGTTGTTGGGAGTTGGTGCTAACCATGGTGTTAAGAGCCTCTTGCCCCTCTTCAATATAATCTAGCCTGGAGCTCATATCATTCAGATCCTTCTTTAGTTCTCTCATTTCACATTTTATGAAGGACTTCAAGGATTCGAAGTCTGATTTTGAAGGTAAATCTGCAATTTGTGACGGTAGAGTCAATAAAGATTTATATTGCGATGGGGTATATTCTGTTGGTGTATCTGTGGAGGGTTGTTCCTGTGATTGAGGGGGTTCTGCTAAGCTGGTGTCTGAAGATTGGAAAAAAGCTGACACAGATGGTGTAGTTGCTGCCGCCTTGTTACATTTATCTGGTTTAGGCCCCTTGCGTTGTGACATCTTTTGTCTGCTTAGGGTGGTCGGCGTATGGACCGTATAGCCGTAAAGCCCCACACCTCTCCGGGGAGAGTTAGTAGAAAAAGTCCTTATAGAAGATAGATTAATCTGCTGTATGTATAATATTGGTTGGCAGTTTTAATAGGAGAACACAGCGTAGCTTTGTTGTATATGACTCTAAGCTTTGAAAAAGCTATGGATTTATAGAGCTATGTATAGGGCTACAGGCTTATGTATGTTTGCAGTCCAAAAAAAAAAAGTAAGGTAGTTGAGAAGGGTTTATGTTGATCCTCAGTGGGCCTGTGATCATCAAATAAAACGAACAGCTCTATGAAGAAATCAATGTCTCTTTTGCAGATAGTGTTTGGGTATGGTAGACTTCTGTCTGGTGACTGAAGTAAAGCTGCGTGTAATATACAGTATTTTTAGTTGTTCACAGGATGTTTGTTAACATACCCCATAGACATCTGTATTTGAATAACACAATCTTGTATTCAGCAGTGCATGCCCTATTCAAAAAGCCGTTTATCTATGAAGCGTTATAAGTAAATCAGGCCTCTATGTGTAGTTTTCCCATATTTATCTTAGCATGTGAAAGAAGCTTTCTCTCTCCCAGCCCTCTTTATGTAATCGTACCCTCGAGTGTATGAGATTACGTTACCAGTTGTCTTGAGGCTGTGGCTGATGCCTTTAGTGCTGTCTTCTGCCCTTGTCGTTTTCTGGGTTGTCGGCTTGCCACGTGGGTGCGGCGTTTAAAATACGGCAATGTGCGCCGCCAGTAATCAGAAGGTGAGTGATGTCGGTTCCCAGAATTTAACCTCCGGGATCATAGGCCAGAGATCCACTGCAGTTGTCCCGTTAGTGGTGATGAATGTAGCTTGCTTGGAGGTGTTATCAGCGGTTAAAGGCAGAAAGTGCTCCGGTCCAAGATGGCGACCGGGCTTCAGTGAGACTCTGATGTTTGTTCTGAACGGGTAGATATGGGGGAGGAAGGAGGGTAGAGAAAGGGATCGTGTCACCCCTGAGTTGATAAGAGTCGTTGGGAATAGAATTAAGGGGTTAGTAGAGTCCCCACCATATCGGCTCCTGTGATGTGAGCAGCAACAGCTCCGGAGCTTCACAGAAAAGCAGCCATGTCCCAGCAAGGCTTGGCTCCGCCCCTTAAGGGGTTTTATAGTATTTATTGAATTTGCTTTGCTATATGCTATAATGGAGCAGCAGAATCCTGTCCCTAAATTTACCCTAGAAACTGAGCCTCCTGAACACCTTTCTTCCATTATTAGGTGTGCTTATTGTAAAAAAGCTGAAGTGCTCATTTATGTGGCTAATGTTTTGATTTGTTGATGCATACAGACCAATCTAATGCTGTTTCTTTGGGTACTAATCCACCTACTCTTTCTTCATTACAGGTTAATGCTAAAGTGGTGCCTCCTGCTATGAAACCTTTCATCAAGGCTGCTGTCTCTGAGGCTTTGGCTGCTCTCCCGCCTTCAATCTGGGAATGAGGATTCACCATCACCTGATATTTCCTCTTTTTTTGTTTAAAGTTGAACATATTTGTTCTCTTTTAAAAGAGGTCTTAGTCACTTTGATGGGTTAAATACCATAAATCTTCTGATAATAAACAATGTAATCTTTTAAATTCAGTTCTTAAAATGGTTTTTAATCTCCCTGAGGTTTTCCCTGTGCCTGATGCTGTCTTACATGATTGATAGGTAATGGTCTAAGCCAGGTGTGTCTTTCAATCCTTCTGCAAGGTTTAAAAAGTTATATCAAGTGAAAAGGAGGATTGAGGGCGCTACAAAAAAGCTTAAGGTATCAGAAAATAAATGTGAACAAAATGTATAAATTCAAAAAAGTGTATGTCATAAATATGTGTTACTAAAGAATCAACAAATTATAAATAAGAAAAGAATTTATTAATTCTAACAGACAAAGTGATAACTATCAAAAGAACAGGAAGTTAAAAAACAAGGAGAAATAAATAGGGATGCCTCCCTAAACAATGCGCACAGTTTAAAGACTATAGTGTTCTAAAAAAACAGTCTAAGTTGACATTCTAAAAACACGTACTAAAATAACAGAGCATATAGTGGACAATAGTAAAATTGGGTAAATTGTCTAAAACACGCTGCAAAATATCGAACATAATAAGGTTACTAAAAGGTAAATATTTGCGACATAAAATCTCCACAAATTATTTTTTTTATTATTATTATACTTTATTTATTAAGCGCCAACATATTCCGCAGCGCTGTCCATGGATACAATTCATTTAAATAAAACAATACAAGACTTGTAAAATACAGGACAACATTTACAAACACCTACAGGAGGGATTGAGGGCCCTATTCCCGTGGGAACTTACAATCTAGAAGGGTAGGAGGTTGAGAAACAGGAGGTGAGGACTGCAAGATTGAGAAAGATGTTAATGCAGAGTTAGATGAGGGAAATGGTGTTAGGTAAGAGAAATATTATTGAGTTGGGTGGTAGGCTTCTCTGAACAAAAAAGTCTTCAGGGAGCATTTAAAGGAAGAAAGATTAGGGCAAAGCCTGACAGCACGAGGGAGAGTGTTCCAGAGGGTAGGTGCTGCACGACAGAAGTCCTGCAGTCTAGCATGAGAGGAGGTGATAGTTGCGGATGCAAGGAGCAGGTCATTGTTGGATCTTAGTGGACGGGCTGGAGTATACTTGTGTATTAGAGAGGATAGGTAGAGGGGAGCGGCGTTGGTGAGAGTTTTGTATGTAAGGGTGAGAATTTTGAATTTAATTCTGCTGTGAATGGGGAGCCAATGAAGGGACTCACAGAGAGGTGCAGCAGATACAGATTGACGGGAAAGGTGGATCAGCCTGGCAGAGGCATTTAGGATGGATTGAAGAGGGGGAGGCGGGAAAGAGGAAGGCCAGCGAGTAGGTAGTTGCAGTAGTCAATTCGGGAGATAACAAGGGAGTGGATTATTTGCTTTGTGGTGTCAGCGCTCAGAAAAGGGCGAATTTTGGAAATATTGCGTAGATGATTGCAGCAGGATGTAGAAAGTGATTGGATATGGGGGATGAAGGATAGGTTTGAGTCAAGTGTGACTCCTTAGGCAGCGGACTTGGGGCGATGGGGAAATGGTGATGCCGTCAACAGGGATAGAGAAGTCAGAAGTCGGCGTAGAGCTTGAGGGGGGGATAAGAAGGAGCTCAGTCTTGGACATTTTAATCTTTAGGTGGTGAGAGGCCATCCAGGAAGAAATACCAGATAAGCAGTTGCTGACATGAGAGAGGACAGAGGGAGAGAGAGCAGGGGTGGAGAGGTAGATCTGGGTGTCATCAGCATAGAGGTGATATTTGAAACCACAACTGTTGATAAGTTTACCCAGCGAAGAAGTATAGATGGAGAAGAGTAGAGGACCCAGAACAGATCCTTGAGGTACTCCAACAGACAGAGGCATAGGAGAGGAGGAGTCGCTGGCTAATGACACAGAAAAACACCTGTGAGAAAGATAGGAGTGAATCCAGGAAAGAGCAGTGTCACAAAGGCAAAAGAGCTAAGGGTCTGTAGGAGGAGGGGGTGGTCAACTGTGTCGAAGGCAGCTGAGAGGTCAAGTAAGATGAGTATAGAGTAGTGGCCAATATTTTTAGCAGAGAGAAGATCGTTTGTGACCAGCAGTCTCAGTTGAGTGTTTTGGGCGGAATCCGGATTGCAGTGGGTCAAGCAAGGAGTTGGCGGACAGGAAGTGGGTTAGGCGATTGTAAACTAGTTTTTCAAGGAGTTTTGATGTTAGTGGAAGCAGTGATATGGTGCGGTAGCTTTCAGGAGAATTAGGGTCGAGAGAGGGTTTTTTGAGTATTGGAGTGACTTTTGCGTGTTTGAAAGAAGATGGGAATGAGCCGGTAGAGAGAGATAGGTTGAAGATGTGGGTAAGAGCAGGAGTGAGGGTGGAAGATAGGGAGGGAATTAGATGGGAAGGGATAGGGTCGAGTGGGCAGGTAGTGAGGCGTGAGGAAGATAGTAAGGAAGAAACTTCATTCTCAGTGGTTGGATGGAAGTTACAGAGGGTGGCAGAGGGAGTAATTGGGCCTGTTGTTGGAGTATTGCAGGTTGGTGTTGGGATGTTGCTTCGGATAGTATGTGTTTTGTTTAAAAAGTAGTTTGCCAGGTCTTGAGCACTAAAGACAGGCGGGGGTGGTGGAGCAGGTGGGTAGAGGAGAGAGTTAAAGGTGGAGAAGAGTCGTTTAGGGTTTGAGGAAAGAGTAGATATGAGAGAAGAGAAGTAAGTTTGTTTGGCTAAGTGAAGGGCGGAAGTGTATGAACGAAGAATAAACTTATAGTGTATGAAATCGGGTTCAGAGTGAGTTTTTCTCCAGACACGCTCAGCAGTACGGGAGCATTTTTGCAAATAGCGTGTTTGCTGAGCATGCCAGCAGGGCTGTAACTGATGGCGTGGTGTTTTGCGCAGCTGGGGAGGGGCAAGTGTGTCTAATGCAGAGGAGAGAGTTTTGTTATAGTGGGCTGTAGCGAGATCAGGGCAGGTTATAGTGGAGGTGTGAGGGAGGAGATTTTTAATGATTTTTGAAAATTGGAGCGGATCCACAGCATGTGTATATCTACAGGTGCGGGGGCGGGATGGAGAAGTGGGTTTAGCTGTTGCATTAATATTATAGGTGACCAGGTGATGGTCTGAAATGGGAAAAGGGCGACAGGTGGTGTCAGATATTGAGCAGAGGTAGGAAAATACCAGGTCGATGGAGTGTCCATCACGGTGAGTCGGGAATGGGGTGGATTGTGAGAGACCGAAGGAGTATGTGAGTGAAAGAAGTTTAGAGGCAGCAAGGGCAGATGGGTTGTCAATGGGAATGTTGAAGTCCCCTAGAATTAGGGTTGGTATATTTGAAGAGAGAAAGTGAGGAAGCCAGGCAGCAAAGTTGTCAAAGAATTGGGAGGTTGGTCCAGGAGGGCGATAGATGACTGCCACTTTTAGGGATAGGGGGGAGAACAGGCGAATACAGTGGACTTCAAAGGAGGAGAAGGAAAGAGATGGGATTGGAGGTAGGTATTGATAAGTGCAGGAGGGGGAGAGCAGGATGCCAACACCGCCGCCACATTTCTCACCTTGCCTAGGGGTATGGCTAAAGTGAAGACCACCGTGTGTGAGAGCAGCAATGGATACAGTGTCAGAAGGAGATAGCCAGGTTTCTGTAATTGCTAAAATGGTGAAAGCATTTGATATAAACAGGTCATGAATTGCTGTAAGTTTGTTGTAGACAGAGCGAGAGTTCCATAGTGCGCAGGTGAAAGGAGTGTATGCGTGTGGGATGCATTGGATGGAAATGAGGTTATGTGTGTTGCTTTTATTAAAGTTTCTATATGGAGTGCGAGATTGGGTAATGGTGGGAATGAGGGTGGGCCCAGGATTTGGAGAGATGTCACCTGATGCTAATAGCATCAAGATGGAAAGTAAGAGTAGGTGAGAATGAGATTTATAGCAGTGGGGGCATTTCTGTGAGGTGGTGCAGTTTAGTGACAGATTTTAAAATAGAAAGTAGTTCGTGAGAGCTAAGGTATGGAGAGGAAAGGAGAGAGGGGCCGATATAAACTGCATGTGGAGAAGGGTAAGGTATGAGCATTTGAGCCTGCTTGTGGAATAGACATGAGACTGTTAAAAGAAAAAGCAGTTCTGAAAACATTGCAGAATGTTAAGTGCAAAAGATTTTTTTAAATAAAATATTTTGCTTGCCTCAAATCTTCCTCAAATCTTGTTCAATTCTTGTCTAATTCTCAGTGCTGTCACTTAAAGATGGTCACTTAGACAGATGGGAGCTTAGAGAGATGGAATACTCTGCAAACCCTCAGGCCCCAGCACAAATGTATCTTATGCAGGTATAAAATCTCCACAGATGTATCTCCACATATATATCTTAAGTGGACGAGGGTTCGTGGTAAGTGGCAAGCTAAAAATAGTACCAGAATAATCAAAATCTCACTCTTGGGGAAGCGTATAACTTGTGGAAAAGTTCCATAACACAGTTACTTGGCAAAGAAAGTATGGTATCTTAACTTCTGTACCTCTTCAAAGTCGGTACTGAGGATCGGTTTGTGAATTTGCCGCAAGTTCACCCCACGTGACTTTGGCGTCTGACGTCACGGGTGACACTCAGGGGGCTCGTCTTGCTCCAAACAGACCGATTCGCTACAGTGAGAGAGGTTCGCTTCTCCACTGTGAATCAGTGTTAACCTCTTCATAAGGTTGAATCCATGCTTACGCCTGCACTTAGTGCTATGCACGCAGGCAAATAGAGTAGCGTAGATTCAGGAATAGATTGATAACCCGGGTTATAGGAATCCTATAAAATATCGCCAGAGAGTTAGAGGTGGTCAGTGGTCACTCCTTTTTTTCTTTAAAAAGTTATATCCTTTACCTGCTGCTAATCTAGAGTTATGGGAAAAAGTTCCACTCTAGCTAAACATACTACTATTCCTTTGGAAGACAGTACTTTCTTTAAGGACCCTTTAGACCGGAAGTTGTTGCTTTTCTACATACTGGTTCTGTTCTCAGGCCAGCTATTTCTATTGCTAATATAGCTGCTGCTTCTACTTACTGGTTGTCCAGTCTTTCAGAGCAGTTTTATGATGACCATGTTAGTGCAAATCTATTACGTGTGCTTCAAAGAGTGCAAATTCGTTTATTTGTGATTCTGTGTTTGATATTATGAAAATTAATGTCAAAAGCATGTCTTAAGCTATTCTTGCCAGGAGGGCTTTGTGGCTTAAATCCTGGAATGCTGATATTGTCTCTTTTCAAGTAAAGAAGTTATTTGGGTCTGATTTAGGTTCTATTAGTTCTACTATTACTAGGGGGTAAATGAGCTTTTCTTTCTCAAGACAGGAATTCTAAATTAAAATCCAAAGCTCCTAATTGTTCAAAAGATCTTCTGGTTTAGTCTCGGAGGCCTAATGGTAACTCGAACAAATCCAAAAAGGGTAAGAAATCTGTTCCCGTTTCTAAAACTGCATGAAGGTGCAGCCCCTGATACAGTAGTCCTGGTAGGGGGCAGATTAAATCTCTTCCAGGGGGCTTAGTTTCAGTCTGTCCTAGATCCCTTGGTTTAGAATATTGTTTCTCAGGGATATCAGATTCAGAACAAGGCCTCCCAGGGGAAGTTTTTTTTATATCCAATGTTCCAAGGAATCCTGTAAAAGCTCATGCTTTTCTTCAATCTGTCTCAGATATGAGAGTGATTGTTCCAGTTCCTTTTGCAGGAACAGGGGGTGGGATTTTATTCAAATCTCTTAATTGTTCCAAAGAAGGAAGGCACTTTCAGACCAGTTTTGGATATAAAGACTCTGAGCAATTTTTCATCGTTTCATTTCAGAATGGAAACTATCAGGACTATTCTGCCTTTTGTTCAGCAAGGTCATTTTATGTCCATAATAGATTTAAAGGAAGCTTACCTTCATATTCCAGTTCACACAGAACATTACCAGTTTCTGAGGTTTGCTTTTCTGGTCAAGCATTATCAGTTTGTTGCTCTTCCATTTGGTCTGGCTAGAGCTCCAAGAATACTTACCAAGGTTCTGGGTGACCTCTTGTCTATAATCAGAGGTCAGGGCATTGTAGTGTTTCCTTACCTGGACAACATTTTGGTACTAGCTCCGTCTTTTCCTTTAGCATAATTTCACACCTATCAACTATTATTCTTTCCTCAAAGACATAGTTGGAGGATCAATTTGCCAAATAGTTCTTTGATTCCTCAGACAAATGTTACTTTCCTAGGTTTTCAAATAGACTCAGTGTCCATAAGTCTTTCTCTAACAGAGCAGAGACGGATGAAATTGGTTTCAGCTTGTCTAATCCTTCAGTCTTTTTCATTCCCTTCAGTGGCTCTGTGTATGGATGTACTAGGTCTCATGATTGCAGCTTTGGATGCAATTCCATTTACTTGATTTCACATGAGGCCTCTTCAGCTTTGTGTGCTGCGTCAATGGTGCAGGGATTATACTCGGCTATCTTAAAAGATATTCTTAGATTCCAGTACAAGTCAGTCTCTGCAAGTTTTTCAGGTTAGGGAGCTGTTTGGGGGTCTCGGGAAGTGAGGTTACCTATCAATAGTCTAGACATTTTTTAGGGCCCTTCAAGCTTGGCCTCTGTTGAAAAGGGAGTCTTATCTTTGTTTCCAGACAGACAATGTCACAGCAGAAGCGTATGTGAACCAGCAAGGGGGAACTCCTATATACCCGGCTATAATGGAGTTATTTCAAATTCTCTCTTGGGCAGAAGTCAATTCTTGCTTAATCTCTGTGATTCAAATCCCAAGAGTTTTTTAATTAGGAGGCAGACTTTCTTAGTCGTCAGTCTCTATATTCAGGGGAGTGGTCTCTTCATCAGGATGTGTTCAATCTGATTGTGGATCTTTGGGGTTTACCAGAGATAGATCTGATGGCCTCTCGTTTGAACATCAAATTTCCCAGGTACTTTGCGAGATCCAGGGATCCTCAGGCAGAGGTAGTGGATACTCTAGTAGTTCCTTGGTCATTTCAGTCTGCTTATCTGTTTCCTCCTCTGGTTCTTCTTTCCAGAGTGATTTCCAAGATAAAGCTAAAGAAGTCATTTGTAATCCTAATTGCCCCAGTGTGGCAATGCAGGATTTGGTACGCATATCTGGTTTAAATATCCAGTTGTGCCCTCCTTGGCTTCTTCCTCTGCAGTCAGACCTTTTGTCTCAAGGTCCTTTCTTCCATCCGGATCTAAAGTGTATAAACTTGATGGCATGGAAATTGAACACTTAGTTCTGAGACATATAGGTTTCTCAGATTCTGTGACTGAAACTCTGATTCTGTTTCTAGGAAGATTTATCACAAGGTTTGGAAAACTTTAATTTCCTTGTGTAGAAATCATGTTTTTTCCTGGTATTCTTTTAGAATTCCTAGGATTATTCAGTTTTTGAAGGATGGTTTAGATAAGGGTTTATCTGCCAGTTCCCTGAAAGGGCAGATTTCTGCTTTTTCAGTTTTGTTCCATAGAAAGATTGCTAGTCTTACTGATGTTCATTGTTTTGTTCAGGCTCTGGTCCATATTAAACCTGTTATCAAGCCTATTTCTCTTCTTTAGAATCTTAAAGGGACAGTCAACCTAAAAAATGTTCCAACTTATTTAGATAATGTTTGCAACGATAAGTACTGCAAACAGTATTCCAATGTTGATAGATATATAGGCCCCTAGTTATCAAGCCGACAACCTCAAATACGCTGGAATTCCGCAGCGTATTTGTGGCGAGGCTGATTCGCCTTAGTTATCAAGCCCCACTGCCTGGCAAAAGTAGAATTTTGTGACGTAAGCTTCGATCCGCCAGACTCAGTCCGACACAGATCGATGCTTACGTCACTACAGATGTTCCGCACTACAGATGTGCGGCACAATCTGACTACTTTTGCTAGTTATCAAAAAACTAGCAGGTACACTCGGCACTTTTCCGGCCCAGCGTACCTGGTTTTCAAACCGCCGCCCTGGAGGCGGCGGATCCCATAGGAATCAATGGGAGTCTGACCATAGCGAAAGTTCATATTCGCTGCTGTCAGACATCCCATTGATTCCTATGGTAGTTTCTACACCTAACACCCTAACATGTACCCCGAGTCTAAACACCCCTAATCTGCCCCCCCCCCACACCGCCGCAACTAGATAAAGTGTTTACCCCCTAAACCGCCGCTCCCGGAGCTCACCGCAAGCTATAATAAATATGTTAACCCCTAAACCGCCGCTCCCGGTCCCCGCCGCAACTATAATATATGTATTAACCCCTAAACCGCCGCTACCGGACCCCGCCGCCACCTATATTATACCTATTAACCCCTATCCTGCCCCCCTACACCGCCGCCACTATAATACATTTATTAACCCCTATCCTGCCCCCCCTACACCGTCGTCACCTATAATAAAGTTATTAACCCCTATCCTGCCCCCCCTACACCGTCGCCACCTATAATAAATGTATTAACCCCTATCCTCCCCCCCCTACACCATCGCCACCTATAATAAAGTTATTAACCCCTATCCTGCCCCCCCTACACCGTCGCCACCTATAATAAATTTATTAACCCCTATCCTGCCCCCCCTACACCGCCGCCACTGTAATAAAATTATTAACCCCTAAACCTAAGTCTAACACTAACCCTAACACCCCCCTAACTTAAATATTAATTAAATAAATCTAAATAATATTTCTCTTATTAACTAAATTAATCCTATTTAAAAATAAATACTTACCTTTAAAATAAACCCTAATATAGCTACAATATAAATAATAATTATATTGTAGCTATCTTAGGATTTATTTTTATTTTACAGGCAAATTTCAATTTATTTTAACTAGGTACAATAGCTATTAAATAGTTATTAACTATTTAATAGCTACCTAGCTAAAATAAAGAGAAATTTACCTGTAAAATAAAAACTAACCTAAGTTACAATTACACCTAACACTACACTATACTTTAATAAATTATTCCTATTTAAAACTAAATACTTACCTGTAAAATAAACCCTAAGATAGCTACAATGTAATTAATAATTACATTGTAGCTATTTTAGGATTTATATTTATTTTACAAGTAACTTTGTATTTATTTTAGCTAGTTAGAATAGTTATTAAATAGTTATTAACTATTTAATAACTACCTAACTAAAAGAAATACAAAATTACCTCTAAAATAAATCCTAACCTAAGTTACAATTAAACACTACACTATCATTAAATTAATTAAATAAATTAGCTACAAATAACTACAATTAAATTAAATAAACTAAAGTACAAAAAATAAAAAAAGCTAAGTTACAAAAAATAAAAAAAATAAGTTACAAACATTTTAAAAATATTACAACCATTTTAAGCTACTTAACCTAATCTAAGCCCCCTAATAAAATAACAAAGCCCCCCAAAATAAAAAAATTCCCTACCCTATTCTACATTAAAAAGTTACCAGCTCTATTACCTTACCAGCCCTTAAAAGGGCCTTTTGCGGGGCATGCCCCAAAGAATTCTGCTCTTTTGCCGTAAAATAAAAATACAACCCCTTCAGCCAGCCGACCACCGATGGAACCGAAGAGGAGATCCGGAGCGGCAGAAGTCATCATCCAAGGGGCGCTGAAGAAGTCTTCCATCCGATGAAGTCATCATCCAGGCGGCGCTGAAGAGGTCTTCCATCCGATAGAAGTCTTCATCCAGGCGGCGTCTTCAATCTTCATCCATCCGGAGCGGAGCCATCTTCAGACGAGCCGACGCGGAGCCATCCTCTTTTTCCCGACGACTAACGACGAATGAAGGTTCCTTTAAGGGACGTCATCCAAGATGGCGTCCCTTCAATTCCGATTGGCTGATAGGATTCTATCAGCCAATCGGAATTAAGGTAGGAAAAATTTGATTGGCTGATTGAATCAGCCAATCAGATTGAAGTTCAATCTGATTGGCTGATCCAATCAGCCAATCAGATTGAGCTTGCATTCTATTGGCTGTTCCAATTCTATTCTATCGCATTCTATTGGTATATAAACCCTCAAAAGGATTTTCATTGGATATTACAAACAAATCAAATATATTGGCAATAGACCGATAATATGATAATATAGGGATCAGACAATTCAGAATACTAAAGTGTCAATATAATATAGTTAATAAATACAGCAATAAATTTGCTTATTAAATAATCATAAGGAACAATTTAAAAAGTGACAGTATGTGCAAAAAAAACATAGATAAATGTGCTATCCGCTTTTTGAGAAGCAACATATTACCCAAAATTATATTATTAAAAAACATATATATTTAAAAAATAATTTGATATTATATAAATAGCAATTAATAAATTTGAAGAAAAATACTAAAAAATAAATAAAGTGAATAAAGAGATGAGATGTACAAAATCTAATCTACAGGGAGTGCAGAATTATTAGGCAAGTTGTATTTTTGAGGATTAATTTTATTATTGAACAACAACCATGTTCTCAATGAACCCAAAAAACTCATTAATATCAAAGCTGAATAGTTTTGGAAGTAGTTTTTAGTTTGTTTTTAGTTATAGCTATTTTAGGGGGATATCTGTGTGTGCAGGTGACTATTACTGTGCATAATTATTAGGCAACTTAACAAAAAACAAATATATACCCATTTCAATTATTTATTTTTACCAGTGAAACCAATATAACATCTCAACATTCACAAATATACATTTCTGACATTCAAAAACAAAACAAAAACAAATCAGTGACCAATATAGCCACCTTTCTTTGCAAGGACACTCAAAAGCCTGCCATCCATGGATTCTGTCAGTGTTTTGATCTGTTCACCATCAACATTGCGTGCAGCAGCAACCACAGCCCCCCAGACACTGTTCAGAGAGGTGTACTGTTTTCCCTCCTTGTAAATCTCACATTTTTTTTTTTTTTTTTTTATTTTTTTTTATTGAGGTTTCAAATAAGGCAAACATACAAAAAAAAATGTCAGTGAAAAAAGTACAAATACAGTGTATAATTACAATGCATGACATAACACAATCTGAAAATGCACAACAATTGCCTTTAAAACTTTAAACCCACTGAACAATTTGGTGGGTCACTCTAGGACCTTATAATGATGAATTGTGGGTGTAGTTATAGTGGGTAAATTTAGATAGATTGGGATCACTTGTGGATCTCAGATGAGAAACCTTGTTTTACTCTTTTAAATTTTATTTTTATGATTAACAAGAAAAAATGCTAGGCAAACCTGCAAAGCTGGGGAGGAAAAAAATGAGCATTGTTGAATTGTGCTGCAGGATATATGGACATGAAAATAGAGAGAGAGATGCGGCATAGAAAAGATAAACCGCGTAGTTAACTCTCCTATAAAAGGAGGTACTTTATGGTGGTGGTGAGGGGGGGAGGTGGTAGGGAAAGTATGGTGAATGAGGTAAGTGACTTAAGGGCTTAGGGGTTTGTTGCAGATAAAGCGAAGGGCAGGCGAAAATACATAGTGTGTCATGGGTACTTAGTGGATTAAATAATGCGCCTTGATTGAGGACCATTGGATATATATAGTTAAATTCAACCATGTAACAACAGCTATAGTCGCGGGAGCATGGTAGGTATTTAATAACAGGAGGCATACTAGTAGTATAATAACGAGGGAGGAGGAGATGGTGAGATAGATACTGTGAGTTAAATATATGCCAGAAAAGACTATCGAGGTATAAAACATTGATTGTGTAATGTCACTGAGCTGGGGGTGAGAGCAAATGAAACTGTTGAGGGGGTAAGGTGTGTGCGGAGATTATAGGTTCATCCAACTAGCACTATCGATCAGTCCTGCTGATCTAGATAAAGTAGGTGGAGTCCGTAGCTTAGTATTTAGAGTACTTACTAGGGGAGTAAATATGTTACAGATAGAATCATTAGTATATGTGGTTTAAATGCTAAAGAGCTCAATATGGGTTGGAGGGGAGGTAACAAAGAGAATACGAGAAGTAGTTAGTATTGAGCGGATGGACTAATTAGGTACAGGGCAATGTAGTTGTATATATGGCCTCATAAACATGGTAGTAATCAGGGGGGTAACAGAAGTAGTCTGGCTACCTAGTAGGATAGTAGTATCTCTGACGTGTGAGAGCCTAATTCTAATGTTTACAATAGTGATGATATCAGTTTCTTGAGCAGCAGCTCTTTATCCAGCAGTAGGAAGACATTAAGTTACAAATAGTAACAAACTATGTAGAGAGCTTATGTTAATACTCAGCAGACATTTGCTAATGTGTACTAGATTGAAAGATTAAGGTGGATACATTAAGTGTAGTGAGAGAATGTCAAAGTGGAGTAGAGAAGGTTTGCACTGTTATAATTTCTGTGGGGCAAAAAGTGATATATTACCCAGACTTCTACCTGCGATCTCGGCCGCTGATCGCATGGATCTAAATAACCCCAGTGCACTAAAGCAATGAATCACTCAACTCATAATCCCACTTCCCTAAAGAATATAGGCGCACACATATAAGCAACAGTACTACAGTAAGGGGAAACACTACTAATATCTGCACACCGCATAATATAAGGAATGGAGGTGTCTTAACTATAGCGGGTTATTTAGGGTGTTAAACTTTAGGTCCCTAGCTTAGACTGGATTTAATATAGCTGATGAGGTTTCTCTGCTGTAATGAATTCTCGACATATGTAAGGAAAACAGAAACTAAAATAAATATCAAACACATTCAGCATGTCACAGCACCATATGAACTGATGAGAGCTCAGAGCTTAGGATAGATAGTATAAACAGTAACAGTCATCAGTCTTCTACTAATAGCATTGTGTCTTTTTGACCAGTAGGAGGCAGCAAAGAAAGATATATAGCAAACTGGCTATGACCTGTATGTATATAAATAAGTAAACTGCATAGGGAAACTCGATATATACATTATTAGGCATCTTACAGCAGTCCCAAGTGATATATAATCTAAGCCAAGCTTAGACAAAAATAGGCTGTAATTAAAGCAAAAACGAATCTCTACTCCTCTCTAGTGGTAGAAAGATGTAGCTGTATCAGCCATCAGAAGGATAAAAGTTAAAATTTCGAATTATGGTGTATAATAACATAAATGGTTTAAATGATTTGGGTCTATGAAGCAATGTAAGGCAAGTCAACTAAAACAACTCCCAAATGATTGCTCCAAGTGGAATGAGGGATACAGATAGAAAAATATCTGTATCCCTACACAATATAAACAGCACCATCACCTTCACATACTAGATTAAGAATATGGTTAAACATACATTGCTCAATAATAAACAAAACATAAACACAATATAAATGTGGGTAGGGATTGAAGGTAAACTTATCACTGTGGCAATATGTCCAGAGTGTGAATCAACAAGGAGTAGGCAATGAGGCATATGTAATATGTGATAGCGCCAGAGTTCACTGAGCCATTCACTTCACAAAAAAGTCTCTACCCCACACCAACTCGCTGCGTTGCGCTAGGTATGAGCTGCATGTTGAATTTCCATCTCTTGAAACATGGGCCATACCAGGCTAGACTTTCCGAGTAGGGGGACACTTCTGCTTGTATCAGGTGAGAGCCTCTGCGAGTTGCTGCGACATCGGGTCGGTGTGTCCATACCGGTTTCGGTTTCCTGTAAACACTGCAAGCCCCGTTACAGGACATCAGACATTTTGCTTCTATGTCACATGTTACTGCATCGGGTGGTTCCCAAGCTGGACTGACATCCCACATGAGCTGGTGTTTCTCAGGTGGCATATTCTGCTGTTCCATATTTCCTCTATCTTCGGGAGCAGGCTTGGTAGAATAGGCGGCATGGGGTGAGAGTGTCACCGCTGGTTGCTGAGACTTCTTTTCAGGCTGGCATCCGAACACACCTTTACATGCCTCTAGAAATGCATGCATTTGCTCCAATATGTGCTCAGTATCCCCCATGGTGAGAGAGGGAAGCGGTCTCCCAAGATAGAGGTGAAAGATAAAATCTCTTAGTTAGTTCTGCTCTCAGTGAAAGGTGATAGGTAGGCCGCAAGATGGCTGCTGTAGCCTACGCAGCTAACGGAGAACACATCAGGGTAGATGAAGTCTATATATATGGAGCCACTCCTAGTAAAAATAGCTGTCGAGAGCGGCTGTACAGTCAGACCAACACTAGTAGCTATTTAGTAAGGTAGATGGCCACAGACAGTCACTAAATTTAACTTTTATGGAAAGTATGGTAGGAGCTGCTGAGAAATGCGACTGTCTGGCTTCAGAGTTGGCTCCGCCCCCGTAAATCTCACATTTGATGATGGACTACAGGTTCTCAATGGGGTTCAGATCAGGTGAACAAGGAGGCCATGTCATTAGATTTTCTTCTTTTATACCCTTTCTTGCCAGCCACCTGTGGAGTACTTGGACGCGTGTGATGGAGCATTGTCCTGCATGAAAATCATGTTTTTCTTGAAGGATGCAGACTTCTTCCTGTACCACTGCTTGAAGAAGGTGTCTTCCAGAAACTGGCAGTAGGACTGGGAGTTGAGCTTGACTCCATCCTCAACCCGAAAAGGCCCCACAAGCTCATCTTTGATGATACGAGCCCAAACCAGTACTCCACCTCCACCTTGCTGGCGTCTGAGTCGGACTGGAGCTCTCTGCCCTTTACCAATCCAGCCACGGGCCCATCCATCTAGCCCATCAAGACTCACCTTATCTCATCAGTCCATAATACCTTAGAAAAATCAGTCTTGAGATATTTCTTGGCCCAGTCTTGACGTTTCAGCTTGTGTGTCTTGTTCAGTGGTGGTCGTCTTTCAGCCTTTCTTACCTTGGCCATGTCTCTGAGTATTGCACACCTTGTGCTTTTGGGCACTCCAGTGATGTTGCAGCTCTGAAATATGGCCAAACTGGTGGCAAGTGGCATCTTGGCAGCTGCACGCTTGACTTTTCTCAGTTCATGGGCAGTTATTTTGCGCCTTGGTTTTTCCACACGCTTCTTGCGACCCTGTTGACTATTTTGAATGAAACGCTTGATTGTTCGATGATCACGCTTCAGAAGCTTTGCAATTTTAAGAGTGCTGCATCCCTCTGCAAGATATCTCACTATTTTTGACTTTTCTGAGCCTGTCAAGTCGTTCTTTTGACCCATTTTGCCAAAGGAAAGGAAGTTGCCTAATAATTATGCACACCTGATATAGGGTGTTGATGTCATTAGACCACACCCCTTCTCATTACAGAGATGCACATCACCTAATATGCTTAATTGGTAGTAGGCTTTCGAGCCTATACAGCTTGGAGTAAGACAACATGCATAAAGAGGATGATGTGGTCAAAATACTCATTTGCCTAATAATGCTGCACTCCCTGTATATGTGCAATTAAATTCTAGTTAAAAAATCGAGATATGCTGTTTTTTCAAATGACTATGTCGAGTAGTTCAAAGATATATGGGATAACCATACAGTAGTCCCGACAAGAACAAAAATAGACTAGTCTTTTAAAAAACAGCCTATATCTATTTCTAAATTCAGCCCATTGGACTGGAGTGTTTTTAACTCAAATATCCATTTAGTCTCCTTCTTTAGGAGTTCCAATTGGGGATTACCACCCCTCCAATTTTTATTATATTTCTTAATTCCCATAAATGAAAAGTGACCTAGATTACTCTTGTTACAGCTTGCAAAGTGCTTAGGAATAGGTAGATGTTTATTCCGGTCAAGGCCAACGTTTTCTATAGACCATATATGTTCACGAATACGGTCACGGAGGAGTCTTTCCGATTTGCCTATATTTCTCCAACATAGGTGTGTCCGGTCCACGGCGTCATCCTTACTTGTGGGATATTCTCTTCCCCAACAGGAAATGGCAAAGAGCCCAGCAAAGCTGGTCACATGATCCCTCCTAGGCTCCGCCTACCCCAGTCATTCTCTTTGCCGTTGTACAGGCAACATCTCCACGGAGATGGCTTAGAGTTTTTTAGTGTTTAACTGTAGTTTTTATTATTCAATCAAGAGTTTGTTTTTTTAAAATAGTGCTGGTATGTACTATTTACTCAGAAACAGAAAAGAGATGAAGATTTCTGTTTGTATGAGGAAAATGATTTTAGCAACCGTCACTAAAATCCATGGCTGTTCCACACAGGACTGTTGAGAGCAATTAACTTCAGTTGGGGGAACAGTGTGCAGACTTTTGCTGCTTGAGGTATGACACATTCTAACAAGACGATGTAATGCTGGAAGCTGTCATTTTCCCTATGGGATCCGGTAAGCCATGTTTATTACGATCGTAAATAAGGGCTTCAAAAAGGGCTTATTAAGACTGTGGACTTTTTCTGGGCTAAATCGATTCATTATTAACACATATTTAGCCTTGAGGAATCATTTTATCTGGGTATTTTGATATAATAATATCGGCAGGCACTGTTTTAGACACCTTATTCTTTAGGGGCTTTCCCAAAGCATAGGCAGAGCCTCATTTTCGCGCCGGTGTTGCGCACTTGTTTTTGAGAGGCATGGCATGCAGTCGCATGTGAGAGGAGCTCTGATACTTAGAAAAGACTTTCTGAAGGCGTCATTTGGTATCGTATTCCCCTTGGGGCTTGGTTGGGTCTCAGCAAAGCAGATACCAGGGACTGTAAAGGGGTTAAAGTTCAAAACGGCTCCGGTTCCGTTATTTTAAGGGTTAAAGCTTCCAAATTTGGTGTGCAATACTTTTAAGGCTTTAAGACACTGTGGTGAAAATTTGGTGAATTTTGAACAATTCCTTCATGTTTTTTCGCAATTGCAGTAATAAAGTGTGTTCAGTTTAAAATTTAAAGTGACAGTAACGGTTTTATTTTAAAACGTTTTTTGTACTTTGTTATCAAGTTTATGCCTGTTTAACATGTCTGAACTACCAGATAGACTGTGTTCTGAATGTGGGGAAGCCAGAATTCCTATTCATTTAAATAAATGTGATTTATGTGATAATGACAATGATGCCCAAGATGATTCCTCAAGTGAGGGGAGTAAGCATGGTACTGCATCATTCCCTCCTTCGTCTACACGAGTCTTGCCCACTCAGGAGGCCCCTAGTACATCTAGCGCGCCAATACTCCTTACTATGCAACAATTAACGGCTGTAATGGATAATTCTGTCAAAAACATTTTAGCCAAAATGAACCCTTATCAGCGTAAGCGCGACTGCTCTGTTTTAGATACTGAAGAGCATGACGACGCTGATAACAATATTTCTGAAGGGCCCCCAACCCAGTCTGATGGGGCCAGGGAGGTTTTGTCTGAGGGAGAAATTACTGATTCAGGGAACATTTCTCAACAAGCTGAACCTGATGTGATTGCATTTAAATTTAAGTTGGAACATCTCCGCATTCTGCTTAAGGAGGTATTATCCACTCTGGATGATTGTGACAAGTTGGTCATCCCAGAGAAACTATGTAAAATGGACAAGTTCCTAGAGGTGCCGGGGCTCCCAGAAGCTTTTCCTATACCCAAGCGGGTGGCGGACATTGTTAATAAAGAATGGGAAAGGCCCGGTATTCCTTTCGTCCCTCCCCCCATATTTAAAAAATTGTTTCCTATGGTCGACCCCAGAAAGGACTTATGGCAGACAGTCCCCAAGGTCGAGGGAGCGGTTTCCACTTTAAACAAACGCACCACTATACCCATAGAGGATAGTTGTGCTTTCAAAGATCCTATGGATAAAAAATTAGAAGGTTTGCTTAAAAAGATGTTTGTTCAGCAGGGTTACCTTCTACAACCAATTTCATGCATTGTCCCTGTCGCTACAGCCGCATGTTTCTGGTTCGATGAGCTGATAAAGGCGGTCGATAGTGATTCTCCTCCTTATGAGGAGATTATGGACAGAATCAATGCTCTCAAATTGGCTAATTCTTTCACCCTAGACGCCACTTTGCAATTGGCTAGGTTAGCGGCTAAGAATTCTGGGTTTGCTATTGTGGCGCGCAGAGCGCTTTGGTTGAAATCTTGGTCGGCTGATGCGTCTTCCAAGAACAAGCTACTTAACATTCCTTTCAAGGGGAAAACGCTGTTTGGCCCTGACTTGAAAGAGATTATCTCTGATATCACTGGGGGTAAGGGCCACGCCCTTCCTCAGGATCGGCTTTTCAAGGCAAAAAAATAAACCTAATTTTCGTCCCTTTCGTAGAAACGGACCAGCCCAAAGTGCTACGTCCTCTAAGCAAGAGGGTAATACTTCTCAAGCCAAGCCAGCTTGGAGACCAATGCAAGGCTGGAACAAGGGTAAGCAGGCCAAGAAACCTGCCACTGCTACCAAGACAGCATGAAATGTTGGCCCCCGATCCGGGACCTGATCTGGTGGGGGGCAGACTCTCTCTCTTCGCTCAGGCTTGGGCAAGAGATGTTCTGGATCCTTGGGCGCTAGAAATAGTCTCCCAAGGTTATCTTCTGGAATTCAAGGGACTTCCCCCAAGGGGGAGGTTCCACAGGTCTCAGTTGTCTTCAGACCATATAAAAAGACAGGCATTCTTACATTGTGTAGAAGACCTGTTAAAAATGGGAGTGATTCATCCTGTTCCATTAAGAGAACAAGGGATAGGGTTCTACTCCAATCTGTTCATAGTTCCCAAAAAAGAGGGAACGTTCAGACCAATCTTAGATCTCAAGATCTTAAACAAGTTTCTCAAGGTTCCATCGTTCAAGATGGAAACCATTCAAACTATTCTTCCTTCCATCCAGGAAGGTCAATTCATGACCACGGTGGATTTAAAGGATGCGTATCTACATATTCCTATCCACAAGGAACATCATCGGTTCCTGAGGTTCGCATTCCTGGACAAACATTACCAGTTCGTGGCGCTTCCTTTCGGATTAGCCACTGCTCCAAGGATTTTCACAAAGGTACTAGGGTCCCTTCTAGCTGTGCTAAGACCAAGGGGCATTGCTGTAGTACCTTACTTGGACGACATTCTAATTCAAGCGTCGTCCCTTCCTCAAGCAAAGGCTCACACGGACATTGTCCTGGCCTTTCTCAGATCTCACGGATGGAAAGTGAACGTGGAAAAGAGTTCTCTATCTCCGTCAACAAGGGTTCCCTTCTTGGGAACAATAATAGACTCCTTAGAAATGAGGATTTTTCTGACAGAGGCCAGAAAAACAAAGCTTCTAGACTCTTGTCGGATACTTCATTCCGTTCCTCTTCCTTCCATAGCTCAGTGCATGGAAGTGATCGGGTTGATGGTAGCGGCAATGGACATAGTTCCTTTTGCGCGCATTCATCTAAGACCATTACAACTGTGCATGCTCAGTCAGTGGAATGGGGACTATACAGACTTGTCTCCGAAGATACAAGTAAATCAGAGGACCAGAGACTCACTCCGTTGGTGGCTGTCCCTGGACAACCTGTCACGAGGGATGACATTCCGCAGACCAGAGTGGGTCATTGTCACGACCGACGCCAGTCTGATGGGCTGGGGCGCGGTCTGGGGATCCCTGAAAGCTCAGGGTCTTTGGTCTCGGGAAGAATCTCTGTTACCGATAAATATTCTGGAACTGAGAGCGATATTCAATGCTCTCAAGGCTTGGCCTCAGCTAGCGAGGGCCAAGTTCATACGGTTTCAATCAGACAACATGACAACTGTTGCGTACATCAACCATCAGGGGGGAACAAGGAGTTCCCTGGCGATGGAAGAAGTGACCAAAATCATTCTATGGGCGGAGTCTCACTCCTGCCACCTGTCTGCTATCCACATCCCAGGAGTGGAAAATTGGGAAGCGGATTTTCTGAGTCGTCAGACATTGCATCCGGGGGAGTGGGAACTCCATCCGGAAATCTTTGCCCAAGTCACTCAGCTGTGGGGCATTCCAGACATGGATCTGATGGCCTCTCGTCAGAACTTCAAAGTTCCTTGCTACGGGTCCAGATCCAGGGATCCCAAGGCGGCTCTAGTGGATGCACTAGTAGCACCTTGGACCTTCAAACTAGCTTATGTGTTCCCGCCGTTTCCTCTCATCCCCAGGCTGGTAGCCAGGATCAATCAGGAGAGGGCGTCGGTGATCTTGATAGCTCCTGCGTGGCCACGCAGGACTTGGTATGCAGATCTGGTGAATATGTCATCGGCTCCACCTTGGAAGCTACCTTTGGGACGAGACCTTCTTGTTCAGGGTCCGTTCGAACATCCGAATCTGGTTTCACTCCAGCTGACTGCTTGGAGATTGAACGCTTGATCTTATCGAAGCGAGGGTTCTCAGATTCTGTTATCGATACTCTTGTTCAGGCCAGAAAGCCTGTAACTAGAAAGATTTACCACAAAATTTGGAAAAAATATATCTGTTGGTGTGAATCTAAAGGATTCCCTTGGGACAAGGTTAAGATTCCTAGGATTCTATCCTTCCTTCAAGAAGGATTGGACAAAGGACTATCTGCAAGTTCCCTGAAGGGACAGATTTCTGCCTTGTCTGTGTTACTTCACAAAAAGCTGGCCGCTGTGCCAGATGTTCAAGCCTTTGTTCAGGCTCTGGTTAGAATTAAGCCTGTTTACAAACCTTTGACTCCTCCTTGGAGTCTCAATTTAGTTCTTTCAGTTCTTCAGGGGGTTCCGTTTGAACCCTTGCATTCCGTTGATATTAAGATATTATCTTGGAAAGTTTTGTTTTTAGTTGCAATTTCTTCTGCTAGAAGAGTTTCAGAATTATCTGCTCTGCAGTGTTCTCCTCCTTATCTGGTGTTCCATGCAGATAAGGTGGTTTTACGTACTAAACCTGGTTTTCTTCCAAAAGTTGTTTCTAATAAAAACATTAACCAGGAGATTATCGTACCTTCTCTGTGTCCGAAACCAGTTTCAAAGAAGGAACGTTTGTTGCACAATTTGGATGTTGTTCGCGCTCTAAAATTCTATTTAGATGCTACAAAGGATTTTAGACAAACATCTTCCTTGTTTGTTGTTTATTCCGGTAAAAGGAGAGGGCAAAAAGCAACTTCTACCTCTCTCTCTTTTTGGATTATAAGCATCATCAGATTGGCTTACGAGACTGCCGGACGGCAGCCTCCCGAAAGAATCACAGCTCATTCCACTAGGGCTGTGGCTTCCACATGGGCCTTCAAGAACGAGGCTTCTGTTGATCAGATATGTAGGGCAGCGACTTGGTCTTCACTGCACACTTTTACCAAATTTTACAAGTTTGATACTTTTGCTTCTTCTGAGGCTATTTTTGGGAGAAAGGTTTTGCAAGCCGTGGTGCCTTCCATTTAGGTGACCTGATTTGCTCCCTCCCTTCATCCGTGTCCTAAAGCTTTGGTATTGGTTCCCACAAGTAAGGATGACGCCGTGGACCGGACACACCTATGTTGGAGAAAACAGAATTTATGTTTACCTGATAAATTACTTTCTCCAACGGTGTGTCCGGTCCACGGCCCGCCCTGGTTTTTTTAATCAGGTCTGATAATTTATTTTCTTTAACTACAGTCACCACGGTACCATATGGTTTCTCCTATGCAAATATTCCTCCTTAACGTCGGTCGAATGACTGGGGTAGGCGGAGCCTAGGAGGGATCATGTGACCAGCTTTGCTGGGCTCTTTGCCATTTCCTGTTGGGGAAGAGAATATCCCACAAGTAAGGATGACGCCGTGGACCGGACACACCGTTGGAGAAAGTAATTTATCAGGTAAACATAAATTCTGTTATTGCTTGCCACATTTACATTGAATAAAATATATGACAAATTTATCTGAACATCTAATTGTATTGTTAATCTTAAATAGTTTACCCATTACAGTAGATCTAAAATCTTTTTGTTTATGGGAATGTTTACAAAATTTACAAGTCAAGCAGGGAAAAAACCTTTTAATTTATTACCATAAAGATCTTTCTGGGAGTTGGCTACCTTTTTTTACTTTTTTCTCAGTGGGTGCTAAAATAGATTTAAGATTGCGTGTTTTTCTATAAACTACTTTGGGTTTAGCGGGTAACAAAGGGCCCAAAAGCTCATCATTTTTAATAAGACCCCAATGTTTATTTAGAATTTTCTCCAATAAAAATTTATTGTCACTATAGTTAGTTATGAATGGAATAAACATAGTATCTTTGTATCTTTATTGTTAGTTGTCTGATTTTCTTTTGGGACCCTTACCTTTTTATTAATTCATTCACTTCTATTGATCTTTCTAATATATTCTCTTACCAGATCTATTTCTAGTTCTTTGTATCCCCTCTCCAAAAATTTTGATTTAAATTTTTCAGATTGTAGTTCAAAATCTTCATTATTAGAAAAATTTTTCTTAATACGTAGAAACTGTCCCTTGGGAATATTATTAATCCATCTCTGATGGTGACAACTGGTGTGAAATTTTTGGAGAAGGGATATAAAGAACTAGAAATAGATCTGGTAAGGGAAGATATTAGAAAGATCAATAGAAGTGAATTAATTAATAAAAAGGTAAGGGTCCCAAAAGGAAAAGGATACTATGTTTATTCCATTCATAACTAACTTTTTATTGGAGAAAATTCTAAATAAACATTGGGGTCTAATTAAAAATGATGAGCTTTTGGGCCCTTTGTTACCCGCTAAACCCAAAGTAGTTTATAGAAAAGCACGCAATCTTAAATCTATTTTAGCACCCACTGAGAAAAAAGTAAAAAAGGTAGCCAACTCACAGAAAGATCTTTATGGTAATAAAGGTTTTTCCCTGCTTGACTTGTAAATCTTGTAAACATTCCCATAAACAAAAAGATTTTAGATCTACTGTAACGGGTAAACTATTCAAGATTAACAATACAATTAGATGTTCAGATACATTTGTCATATATTTGATTCAATGCGTTTGCTCCTGTTGTTGCATCATTTCGTCCCTCACAGGCATCCGTAGTAAGAAGGATCTGTCCAAAGCCGCTGCTAATACTGCAATACTAAATTAATTTGGCATCCGAGACAAAGCCCTCGCCTGGTTTGCCTCATATCTCTTAAACCGTTCATTTTCAGTTTCCTTTAACAACATATCTTGTGATCCTATGCCTCTCTCAGTTGGATTACCGCAAGGCTCTGTCTTGGGTCCCTTGCTTTTCTCTCTCTATACATCCTCCCTTGGAAAACTTATAGCCTCATTTGGATTACAGTACCACTTATATGCTGATCTATCTTTCCTCTGCTGATATCTCTCCCTCTTTACTCAACCAGATTTCCAACTGCCTCTCTGCAATTTACTCTTGGATGTCTTCACACTACCTCCAACTCAATCTGTCCAAAACTGAGCTGCTTCTTATTCCCCCCTCTTCGAGACATCCAACACCTGACATTTCTCTGACAGTTGGAGACTCTATTCTCAACACCTCACCCCAGGTTCGCTGTCTTGGGGTCACACTAGACTCAAAGCTCACATTCAACCCACATAAACAAGCGCTTACCAAATCCTGCCATTCACACCTACGCAACATTTCCAGAATTCGTCCCTTCCTTACTCAAAAAACGACAAAAATACTTTCATTCATTTCACGCATTGATTACTGCAACTTACTCCTAAATGGCCTTCCAAAACACCGCCTCTCCTCCCTCCAATCTATTATGAATGCTTCTGCTAGACTCATCCACCTAAGTCGCCGATCTACATCAGCGACTCCGCTCTGCCACTCTCTACACTGGCTCCCCATACACTCCAGAATACAATTTAAAGTATTAACCCTAACTTACAAAGCACTAAACAGTCTAACTCCCAACTATATTTCCTCTCTTATCGTGAAATATTTCCCATCCCGTCCTCTTCGATCAACCTCTGACCTACGTCTCTCCACTCCTGTTATCCCTACGTCCCACTCCGGCCTTCAAGGCTTCACACGTGCTGCTCTTGTCCTCTGGAACTCTCTACCCCGCTCCATAAGACTGTCTCCAACCTTGTATAGCTTCAGACGCTCCTTGAAAACCCACCTATTCAGAGAAGCTTACCATCTCTCCTCCATCCCTCATCCGAACCAAACTAACACATGAACTGCCTGACTCACTACTGCAACTACAGCAACTACAACTGATGTAACAAGCGACCCCAACCTTATGTCTCTGCACCCTAAACCTGTAGACTGTGAGCTCTCCGGAGCAGGGCCCTCTTCCTCCTGTACCAGATTTGTTTAGTTTTATGTTTTGTATTTTTATCAAAAATGTTGTCATTGTATACCCCTATCATTGTACCCAGAGCTACGGAATTTGGCGGCGCTATACAAATAAATGATAATAATAATAACACAATTGTGGAAACTGATTCAGCTGCCAATTGCACAGACTGGGATACGCCTTGAGAGGTTGATATCGCTTCTAAAAAAGAACCTCCAGTGTAAGTAAAAGAGAAAACCTTTTGCTTGGTTCTTTTTCTTCGTTTGATTTGAAAATTTCTGTGTTCCAGCTCCTATCCTGATTTGATGTGAAACATCGTACCGCAAGCCATCTGATCCTCCGTTTGGATTCTAGCTTCATAGCGATTCCTATCTGCCATTGTGATACTACACTTCGTGTCTCACCATCGGTTCCTTTTGGGACATTTAGTCAATCTCTTGGTTTTATTCATTTGTTTATAATCTATTTTACTTTGTTTTAAGCCTTTTTGTTTTATGCCTTTTGTCTAAATATGCGTCTGATCAGCGTATTCTTAGTAACTTTTTAAATAAATTGTGCTTTTTGCTACTTTTTTATACTTAAGAGTTAGCCGTATTTCTTGATTTGCAACATATAGCTATTGTTTGATTTTCTGATTTAAGCTGTTAGCGCTGTGAGTAGTTATCTATTACTTAGTAGTAGTTTTCTCATTAGCAAACACAATTAAAAATGCACAACAATGCTCACAACACTCGCACAACACTAGCAGACATGCCTGAGAAAGCACCTTTTCCTGTTTCTCTTCTTTGTACAGTGGATGTATAAAGTTGTTGGAGCTAACTGAAGAAATAAGCTGCATTGTGTGAAACGGTTGAGATTTTACTTTGGACTGTTGGTATTGTAAATGTGTCTAAATGGGACTAACACATAATAATAATTGAGACACATATTCTGTGGACTAATGTTACACAATGATCTGTATCGTTCCTATATTGTATAATTTTGAATATTGCATATGAATTTTAGTGTATATGTTTTGGATAATAGTTTTATTGGAGCGCCCCCTAGTGGTTGATACATTTTAGTATCTTAACAGTGTTGGTATAATCTCAGCTATGACTGGAAGAAGATGAGCTTTTCTCCCTTAAGATTAGAAGTCTATGGGATAGAACAGACTTACTAGTAGTTTTTGTTACTTTTGTCGAATTAGGAACCAAAAGTCCTCTTCCTCTTCACAAAAACAAGTTTCTTCCAGATCTTCTTGTAAGTGTAAGCCAAATTGAAACAATGCCAAACAATCAAAAGAGTCTTCTTCCACTACTAAGTCTGCATGAAGATGCGCCCCCTGATCCAGATTCTCCTTAGGTATAGTTTGCTAAAGCGCTATACTAGAAGTTGGAAAGAGAAAACATCCTCTGGAACACTGAGGATGGATTAAATTAAAGACCAGGGTTAGGGGACGATTTATCACGGGCCGAATGGGGCCGTATATCCCTGGGGTTTTTTTGTGCAAGCCTTCAGGCTCACCGGAAACAGGAGTTAAGAAGCAGCAGTTTTAAGACCGCTGCTCCTTAACTCGTATGCCTCCTCTGAGGCGGCAGACATCAATCCGCCCAATCACATATGATCGGGTTGATTGACACCACCTGCTAGCAGCCGATTGGCCACGAATCTGCAGGGGCAGCATTGCACAAGCAGTTCACCAGAACTTTGCTTAGGGCCTTGTACCCCTAAAATAAATAAAACCTCCATTAGTAGAATGCTAATATTTTGTAATCCTCCTTACCAAATTTTTCATCAGGATAAGGCAGTTCTTCAAACCAAAAATTATTTTCTTCATAGAGTAATATCTTTGGATTATATTTATAAGGAAATTGTGGTTCCCTCCCTCTTTATGTACAGCTCTGACGTCTTCATAACTTGAATGTTGTGAGAGCATTTCAGTTTAATCTGAAAGCCACAAAGGTTTTTAGGCCACCCACTTTTTTGTTCATTTATTTTTCGTACCTCGACAAGGTCAGATAGCTTCAGCAGATACCCTAGCTGCTTGGCTTAAGGCCTTCAGACGCAAAGCTGATTGCTGGGACAACTACCCCTGAGTGCATTACTGCTCATTGCACTTGAACAGTTGCCTCTTCTTGGGCCTTTCATAATGAGACTTCTTTTCTGTTCAATGTGTATGCCTCTTCTGAGGCTGCTTTTTTCAGGAAGGTTTTCTGGGTCGTAGTGCTTGATCAGTAACGTACCTGCCTTAACTGTTTGTTCCTCCTATTACATGGAGGTCTTGTGGTCTATCACCATTTCATGAAAGAAAACAACATTTATTTTTACCTAATAAATTAATTTCTTTCATGATGGTGAGAGCCCACAAGCCCTGCCCTGAACAGTTAGCAGCAGTACTTGTTTTGCATTTTAGTTGCCTAGCTTTGTCTTTCCTGCTTTTTTGTTTCCACTATCAACTTGGCTATATGTATAATTAAGGATTCTGGGTAAGTGGGAGAGATTTAAATCATCACATTCATTTGGGGTGATAGACAGGCATTTCTCTTGCGTGATTGGTTGCACAAGATAAGGGGTTGCATTACACATGCACATGTATGTGTTATGATATGTCGTATTTATTACCTCCTCCTAGTGGACTGGAGGATAATTCTATATGTGATATCTCGTGGAATCTCCCCGCTATGAAACAAATTAATTTATTAGGGAAGCATACATTTTGTTTATTTACTTAAACTACTATTTATTATACTCTGATCTTGTTTTGAACATGTAACTAATACGGGTTTTATATTTTTCTACAAAACCGCAGTTATTTAGTGCTGTAACTCCCACTAGCAATACAGGAGTTAATGGGAAGTAGTTCAAATCATCCTTCACAGTGCCTCTGGCAGGAGAAACAATGTTGGAATTGTTTTATGCAGTAGCTATGGTAGTTTTCTTTCCTGAGACTTTTCCCTTCTCTACCATAAGGCAGATAAACAATATTTTTGCAGTTTGTTAGGGTGAAATTTTCATAGGGGTGATTGGTTGGGGTATTGCACCAAATAATTTTCCATGAAACTAAGGTTCTGCAGTAGCAGCTTCTGCCATAGAGGAAGGTCATGCCAGGAAGTCTTTTAACAAAGGTTAAGACTTGCTGTTTACAAGCATATGATTGCAGATGACATACAAATCACAATTTATGATTGCTGTGTTTCAACAATAAATTCTTCCCAGAGATTTTTAGAGGCTTCCTCTTGTCTACCTTAGATGGACATGAAACCCAAAAATGTTCATGATACAGAAGAACATACAATTTTAAACAACATTCTAATTTACTTCTATATTTAGATACCAATCAGCAAGTGCTAGGCAGGTGCTGAACCAAAGATGGTCCGGCTCGTAAGCTTACATTCCTGCTTTTTCAAATCAAGATACCAAGAGAACAAAGAAAATTTGATAATAGGAGTAAATTAGAAAGTTGCATAAAATTACAAGCTCTATCTGAACCATGAAATAAATTTGGGTTCAGTATCCCTTTAAAGTTTTCACAAAAGCAGTGATGATTTTAACAGAGGTATTTTTTTTCAGGAACAAAATATATCCCAAAAATGCATCTAACAGAATTTGAAAACGCATTGCTGGGTTTTCCAAATACCATTAAAATTGATAATTAATGTAACACACAACTGTATTAAACAGGCACAAAATGCCAATCATCATAACATCATGGTTCCACTTAGACCAGATATACATGCCACATTACATGCCACCCATTATATTTCCCAGAGCAATAGATCAGACCCCTGCAGGTCACTGTGCTTCTCCATATGTGCGTATCATACCTGAGGCCAAATAGATGATCCCTTGCACATCTTTATGCCAAGTACATGTTAATGCAGCAAAAAAACAGCCACCAGTGTCTTACCTCCGACCAAACCTATTAGGCACCTAGGAGGTGCTTTTTGTGCACTAATTGTGACATGGTGCTAGTTGCCCCAATCTCTAAATGCCACACGTAAAATCGTATGCATTGTATAAAAGGTATGCACAAATAGCTCTGCTTTTTTTATGTCCTACAAGGTCAGATATGGCACTAGGAGAAAGTGTCTCCCTTCACCCACACCCCCTTATCCTGTTTACTCACATTGAAGCCACACTCACTTTATATCCCACAAATGTCTACATTCTTGATATGCCATAATTTGGTATAAACACTGTACCCAACGCCCCTCCTCCCTCCCTCCAAGAAAAAAATAGCCAAAACCAAGAATTCAAAATGCATGTAAGGTGTAATGTCCTGTATGCTGTGTTTTGTTTGGTATTACTCTATGGAGCAGAGGTATGAAGCCATGCCCACATGTCACGCCCATACCGTGCCCTCACCCCCACCCCTTCAAAAAGGCTCTGCGTAAGCTCATTCTAAAACGTTTGCAAGTATCTTAAGACAACAACCCTCTTATTCAGACAACAAAAATGCAAAGAGAACAACTTAAATATTTAGTGAGCACAACCCAAAAATAATGACTAAATACTACTTACCCTTAACTTTTTACCAAAGTATGGGCTTGTTTCAAATTGAGGAGGTAAAGTTTGCAAACTGGTGATAAAAACCTTTATCTCCATTAAAGTCTAAGGAGATGTTTTATGTTATCAGCAGTTTCCAAACTTTACCAACTCAATGGAAACTAGCCCTTACAAAGTTATTTTGGTATCCTTTGTTGAAAGATTGTGTACACTTATCTGGAGCACTATATGGCAGCAGTTTTACAATAATACTTTTAAAGGGACATAAAACAATTTTAATCAGCGCTTACAATTAAAAAAAATGTCCACTTCTGTTATCAGATTTGCTTATTTCTCATTGTAATTCTTGCATGTCTGGAGCAAAACATGACATTAAACATTGCTGCCATCTAGTTGTCTTGCATAATTATAATATTGTTAAAGTGACAATATTCCCGGTGGGGGAAGCTGCTCTGGCTGTGAAAAGAACAAAGGTAAGTTTTTAAACAAAACGACTGCTTTCTAAACGTTGATGAATGAAAGTGCCCCTGTTTTTAATAGTATTTTTAAAAACCGGACTTTCATTCATCCAAGTTTACCTTCACTTTAAAACTATTCTTGCAAAACTGCTGCCATATTGTACCCCAGACACGTGCACACTATGGAGCCTACCTACCTGCTTTTCAACAAAGGATATAACTAGTAAACTTAATATCAAGAGTAAATGGGCCATCTCCTAAGCTTACATTCTACATTCCTGCTTTTTAAAATAAAGATACCAAGAGAACAAAGAAAAAATTATAGTAGTAAATTGGAAAGTTGCTTAACCCCTTAAGTGTTAACGACGGCTCTGAGCTGTCGCAGAGATTCCCACTCTGGTGCTAACGACGGCTCAGAGTCGCCGCTAGAACTCTCCCACCTTGAGGGAGATCTGGGGGCTCCCACCCGCTCCTACCCTGGCCTGCATAGTGACAGGCATCGCTGGGGCTTCACGTTATGCGCGGTGATGTCACACACAATGAAGTGATGACATCACTGCGCAACTTTATTTAAAATAAACAATGTTAAATATAGGATCAAGGGGCATGCCGCTTAGAAGCCTGTATCTCAGGCATCTAAGCAGCTACAGACCCCCAAGACCCACCGTTGCAAAGGTAATCGCCTAACCTTTCCAACAGTATGAGTTTTGGGGATCTGAAAAAGAAAGAAAAAAAGTTAAAAATATTTAAAAAGAAAAAAACCTTTAAACAGCTTAGCACCCAGGGGGGAAAGTGCTTAGCACTCAAAGGGTTAAAATTGCATGCTCTGAATCATGAAAGGAAAGAAAAACAGGTTTCATTTACCTGTAACCTGGTTAGTTTAGCTGCTGCACAGTCCCTCTGGAATTGTTTTTTAAATTTTGCAAATTATGCTCTTGTTTAAAACATATGGGGTGAAGAAAGCAAATACTTAGACTGTTTTCTTTATTAGTTTTAAACTTCTAAATGTGTCTACTCACTGTTATTATAAATATTTCGCTTACGTTGTTTAAAAAAAAAAAAAAAAGTCAAGGAAGCAAGTATAATTTTTACAAACAGGCAAAAGTCGTAATCACGCTTTAAACCCCGGCGTCTCATTGGGTGAGCGAGGCTTGGCTCTACTGTGATTGGCCATTAACATTCCGTTCCCTTCTTTAGGGAGTGACAGTCGGGCAAAGTTCCCAGAGAGAGATAAGCTGAAGCAGTTGACAGTTCTGCCTTCTCTGCAGTTGTCTCTCCCGTTGGAAGTTAGGTGCTGCACAATGCTCCGTGCTGTCTGTGGTAACGTCTTTTCCAGGGTCTCCCGTGTGCCCTTAGGGATCCAAATCAGCAGGTTTTCTGCTGCTGCCATCCCCGCACCTAACCCAAAGGCAGAAGTGCATTTTAATAAGGTAAGTCTAATTTCTCTTCAGCTAACAGCAGATTCGTGCAGTACTGAGACTTTACAAGCTGCAACTTTATAACGAGAAACTAGCTTGGATGAAAATGCAACTAACCCGTATGTAGCATGTTTTTCTTTTACTAGTTCTGGTTTGTACTTGTAAATATGCTGGCTATTCGCCAAGCCTAACGATAGTACAAAAGCAGCCATGGCATGTGGTAAGACACAATACAGAACAGGGCATTTCTTTAGTTTAGTTTTTTTTTTCCGTTAGTACTGGGGAGAAAAATGCTTTGGTCAGGCTCTTATAACTTCTTTATAGGTATACAACACATGAACTCCATTCTGCTGGCATTAAAGGGATATGAAAGTCAAATTTAAAGTTGCACAATTCAGAGCATGCACTTTTAAATGTTCTTTGGTATCCATTGTTGAAAAATATGTACATGTCCTACACTAATAGGACCTAGCTGGGTCGATTTAGGACCTAACTATGGGATCGATTTATCAAGTTGCAGCGCTGCTGCTTGCCTCTGGCAGGCTGAATTCCGCTGCAGAAATTCAGCATTGCATACAAGCGCTATTTAGCACTTGCGTGCAATCCCGCCCCCTACCTGCGCACAGTCAATCACACGTGGGCAGGAGCTGTCCATCTCACCGGTTGGACGAGACCAGGGAGATTTGTAATTCGCCACCTAAGGGGAAGCGAAAGGTTAGGGAAGCAGTGGTCTGATGACTGCTGCTTGTTAAATACGGACTGCAGGCAGTGGTAGGTCGGCGAAGGCTTTCATAAATTGACCCCTTTGTGTGTATCCAGTTCCCAGTAGTGCATTGCTGCTCCTTCAGCAAAGGACAGCATGCAAATGAAGCAAATTTGATAATAAAAGTTGCATGTATAGTTGTTTAACCCCTTAGTGACCAGAGCACTTTTCCATTTTCTGTCCGTTTGGGACCAAGGCTATTTTTACATTTTTGCGGTGTTTGTGTTTAGCTGTAATTTTCTTCTTACTCATTTACTGTACCCACACATATTATATACCGTTTTTCTCGCCATTAAATGGACTTTCTAAAGATACCATTATTTTCATCATATCTTATAATTTACTATAAAAAAATTATAAAATATGAGGAAAAAATGGAAAAAAACACACTTTTTCTAACTTTGACCCCCAAAATCTGTTACATATCTAAAACCACCAAAAAACACCCATGCTAAATAGTTTCTAAATTTTGTCCTGAGTTTAGAAATACCCAATGTTTACATGTTCTTTGCTTTTTTTGCAAGTTATAGGGCCATAAATACAAGTAGCACTTTGCTATTTCCAAACCATTTTTTTCCAAAATTAGCGCTAGTTACATTAGAACACTGATATCTTTCAGGAATCCCTGAATATCCCTTGACAAGTATATATTTTTTTTTTAGTAGACATCCCAAAGTATTGATCTAGGCCAATTTTGGTATATTTCATACCACCATTTCACCGCCAAATGCGATCAAATACAAAAAATTGTTCACTTTTTCACAAATTTTTTCACAAACTTTAGGTTTCTCACTGAAATCATTTACAAACAGCTTGTGCAATTATGGCATAAATGATTGTAAATTCTTCTCTGGGATCCCCTTTGTTCAGAAATAGCACACATATATGGCTTTGGCGTTGCTTTTTGGTAATTAGAAGGCCGCTAAATGCCACTGCGCACCACAAGTGTATCATGCCCAGCAGTTAAGGGGTTAATTAGGGAGCTTGTAGGGTTAATTTTAGCTTTAGTGTAGTGTAGTAGACAACCCCAAGTATTGATCTAGGCACATTTTGGTATATTTCATGCCACCATTTCACCGCCAAATGCGATCAAATTAAAAAAAACGTAAAATTTTTCACAATTTTAGGTTTCTCACTGAAATCATTTACAAACAGCTTGTGCAATTATGGCACAAATGGTTGTAAATGCTTGTCTGGGATCCCCTTTGTTCAGAAATAGCAGACATATATGACTTTGGCGTTGCTTTCTGGTAATTAGAAGGCCACTAAATCCTGTTGCGCCTCACACGTGTATTATGGCTAGCAGTGAAAGGGTTAATTAGGGAGTTTGTAGTGAGCTTGCAGGGTTAATTTTAGCTTTAGTGTAGAGATCAGCCTCCCATCTGACACATCCCACCCCCTGATCCCTCCCAAACAGCTCCCTTCCCTCCCCCACCCCACAATTGTCCCCGCCATCTTAAGTACTGGCAGAAAGTCTGCCAGTACTAAAATAAAAGGGTTTTTAAAAAAAAATGAAATTTTTTTTTTTAGCATATTTACATATGCTACTGTGTAGGATCCCCCCCTTAGCCCCCAACCTCCCTGATCCCCCCCCCCCAAAACCGCTCTCTAACCCTCCCCTCTGCCTTATTGGGGGCCATCTTGGGTACTGGCAGCTGTCTGCCAGTACCCAGTTTACAATAAAAAGTGCTTTTTTGGGTTTTTTTTGTTTTTTTCTGTAGTGTAGCTTCCCCCAACCCCCCACAAACAAACCCCCACCACCTTGCTGATTGTTTGGATTTTATTTTTTATTATATTTTTTATTTCCCCATTTTCTGCAGTGTAGCGGTTCCCGTGCGCGCCCCCAGCCACCCCCGCCCACGATCCCGCCCCCCTTCAGATCCACATGGCCATCGATGGCCGCCACCCGCCTCCCGGTCCGGCTCCCACCCACCAACGCAGGTAGCCACCGATCTCCGGTGCAGAGAGGGCCACAGAGTGGCTCTCTCTGCACCGGATGACTTAAAAAGGTTATTGCAGGATGCCTCCATATCGAGGCATCACTGCAATAACCGGAAAGCAGCTGGAAGCGAGCAGGATCGCTTCCAGCTGCTTTCCACACTGAGGACGTGCAGGGTACGTTCTCAGGCATTAACTGCCTTTTTTCTGAGGACGTACCCTGCACGTCCTCAGTCGTTAAGGGGTTAAAATCGTTTGTTCTATCTGAATCGTGAAAGAAAAATTTAGTTAAAAATCCCTTTAATTGCCGTCAGTGTTGTCATGCAGAGAGGGCCGTTCTTCTTGTAAATTTACAAAAAACCAATGGCACTACTTCTTATGTAAAGTTGTAGAAAAAGCTCTTCATAACTTCAATATTTCATAATAGACTCTGTCAATACAGAGTGAATGAGTTAATGGTGCTGTGTATTGTCTAAACTTGAAGCAAATTTATGGTGGATTTTGAAAATCCCCCCCAAAAAAGAATACACTTGTAGCACTCAAGAGCTATCAATGTGTGTGTGTATGTATATGTATATATATATATATATATATATATATATATATATATATATATATATATATATATATATATATATATATATATATATATATATATATATATGTATATATGTGTGTGATGAAATTATTTTGTTATTCACAACAAGTATTTGATAGGTAGTTTTCAGAGGTGTGTGGAAAGGGATAATAAAATATAACTTTTATTTACATAATTATATTAAAAGGGGGGGAAAAACACACACACAACTAAAAACACACAAAATCTGGACTCATGTGTTGAGTTTCCTAGTACATCTATATTATATGATTGTCCTTGGTGAATGGAGATAAAGTTGGAACCGTTATAAGAATCAAAACAGAGTAGTACAGGGAAAGGTTGATATCCAGTTGTATAGGTTAATTGGATACAAAATTATGGATATACGTACATAATTTATGAATCTACATGATCAAGATTGATCTAAATTTAATGTCATAAACCACTTATAAGTATGGTTGATATCTGGTTAAATAAGTGTACAATCAGTATTAATCAGGTGCAACTTAACTAAGATTTGACCTATATTGGTTAAGTTTGTCTACTACTAACCAATACAGTCTGTATGTAGGTTGGTAATATTGATAGTGAGGTGATATTACTTGTATTTACATAATAAGTTTGTATTTTATTATGTGAGTAACAATTGTTTGTAATACATTGTTAAATATAGTTCCACCTCTATGATAGCACACTGTAGTATTGGAATAATACTGAAATATGTTGGACTTGTATTACAAGCTTAATAGTATCTGTGTTTCCTATTGGTATACACTTATAAGTGATTTCACTATAAGTGTTGCGGTTTGTGCTCCTTGTCAGCAGTACTGCAACTATGTATTTAATGGTTATTATATACTTTTGGTGTATATTAGCCACACATTGAAAGTTTTATTATTTTTATCTGTTTTTGTATTTTCCTCACAGCATTTTGTGAGTTATTTTTGTATGTAAAGATCTTTCAGAAATGTTTTAGATCTCACAGCACTTTGAATTATTGTGTATGAAAAAAGAATTCAACTTTTGTGTTAGCTACACCGTTTCAGTGAAAAAATATATATAGAAACAATGTTGTAAAAAAATATTTAAGTCTGAATTCATTCAACAGATAAATATTTAAGTATGTATTCCTTCAACATATATATTGTCTGAAGTTGTAATTTGAGCTGCAGTTTAATCACTAACAACAAACTTATATAATCACAATGCTATGCTAATAGGTTTGTCTGATTATATTACAGTACATTTCCTGCATTATGTAGATGTTTACTGTTAATAGATAATTAGTGAAACTGCAGTTCTAACACTGCTAATGAAATACAGGCTGCAGTTCTAACATTGCTGATGACATACAAACTCCTGAGGTTAACGTTGTTGACTATTACAAAAGATTGATTTGCTGTTGATTCAAAAGTTGCTAAAATTGCGGTTATATACCCTGCCTTCGCAGCACTTTAGATACAATTACAGCAACACTATATATTAATGTATGTTGATTATAGAGTATCAGTAATTTTGTGGTTTTGTAGCGATTTTGATCAAAGCCTCATTTGTCTTTTAGATTCGTTAAATAAATCTTGTAGCTACATAAATACTGGAAGATCTACACCCCTGTTAACTACAGTATTTAGGTTCAAACACTACTCATTGTCAGTTATATCAAGCGCTCTAAGCAGTTGTTAGTAATATTAAGCTAAATCTGTTCTTGGTTCAAACGCTGCTCTTTTCAGTTATATCAAGCGTTCTATGCAGCTGTTCGCAATATTAAACTAAGTCTGTTCTTAGTATCCGGTTGTTAGTAAGGTATATTTGACATAAATGTAACTAGGTTTTAGATAAATTGACAAAGTCTCGATTGCCGCTCCATTTTAAAAAAGAGTTCCCCTTAACTCTTAGGTCCCTAACATGTTTCGCCGGTACACCCGGCTTTTTCAAAGGGTATGATTTTTCAAAGGGCCGTTCTTCTTCTCTGCATCAGCTAGCAATGGTGCTGATGGTTGGTGGGTGGGGGGGAGGCGGGTGGGCGGCCCATCGCTGGAGCAGTTCCTAAAGTGCGTGGCAGAGGGCGGGATCGCGCACGCCAACTACACAAGTGTAAAGGCGGGAGGGGGGATAAATGTTGGGGAAAGGGATCTGGAAGGGGGGGGGCAGCTACACTACAGAAAATTGGCCTATTAAAAAAAATAAAACTTTTTTTTTTTTTTTAAAGCAAACTGGGTACTGGCAGTCAGCTGTGAGTACCCAAGATGGCGGCAAATAGATTAGGGGGGGTTAAAGAGCTGTTTGGAGGTGGGATCAGGGAGGTTGGGGGTTAAGGGGGGGGATCCACACTGATATATATATATATATATATATATCAAGCCTTTTATTTTAGTACTGGCAGACTTTCTGCCAGTACTTAAGATGGAAGTGACAATTGGGGGGAGGAACAGAGCTGTTTGAGGGGGGTCAGGGAAGGATCAGGGGGTGGGAGGCTGAGCTCTACACAAACTATTTAGCTTGGGAGGTTTTTTGGTGGTTGTAGATGCGTAAGATTTTAGGGGTCAAAGTTAGAAAAAGTGTGTGGGTTGTGGTATGTTGTTGTTGTCCCCCCCCCCCCCTCATATTTTATCATTTATTTTACTGTAAATTATGATATGATGAAAATAATGGTATCTTTAGAAAGTCCATTTAATGGCGATAAAAACTGTATACATGTGGGTACAGTAAATGAGTAAGAGGAAAATTACAGCTTAACACAGACACTGCAGAAATGTAAAAATAGCCCTGGCCCTTAAGGGTAAGAAAATTGAAAAATGGTCTGGTCACTAAGGGGTTAAAGTGATTGTCAAAGTTAAAATTTTAATTATTCATATAGAGCATGCAATTTTAAACAACTTTCCAATTTACTTACATTAACAAAATGTGCAGTCTCTTTATATTTACGCTTAATCACCAGCTCCTACTGAGCATGTGCAAGAATTTGCAGAATAAACGTATATGCATTTGTGATTGGCTGATGGCTGTCACATGGTACAGTTGGAGGGGGAGTGGAAATAGACATAACTTTTAAAATTGTCAGAAACACATCTACTACTCATTTGAAGTTCAGACTAAGTGCTATTACATTGTCTTGTTATCTTGCATTTGTTGATTATGCAAATCTACTGTTTACTGGTCCTTTAAATATGACTACTGTATAAAGGGCACTTTAATTGTTTGACTTTTTGTTTTTTCTTTCTTTACTACGCGTTTAATTAAACAAACATTTTATATTGCAATCTGATACTGTTGACTACTTCTTAGCCCCTTGAGTGCTAATGACGTCTCAGAGCCGTCATTAGCACTCAACTACCTTTTTTGCAATATGGGGGCCCCCACCTGCTCCTACCCTGGCGATCGAATCTGCATAGTGACAGGCATCGCCGGTGCTTCCTGTTACGTGCGCTGACGTCACGCGCAATGATGTGGTGATGTCACCGCACAACTTTATTTAAAATTGTCAATACAAAGAATAGGGAAAGGGGGAATGCTGCTTAGAAACCCGTATCTCGGGGATCTAAGCTACAGACCCCCACGACCCACCATTGGAAAGGTAATCGCCTAACCTTTCCAATGGTATAAGTCTTGGGGATCTGGGGGGAAAAATAAAGTTAAAATTTTTTATTTTTTTTTGAAAATAGTAAAAACGGAAAAATATTAAATTCAGCTTAGCACTCAAAGGGACATGAAACCCAAAACTTTTCTTTCATGATTCAGATAGAGAATACAATATCAAACAACTTTCCAATTTACTTCTATTATTTAATTTGCTTCCTTCTCTTGTTATCCTTTGATGAAAGGTTTATCTAAGCAAGTTCAGAAGCAGCAGAGAACCTAGATTCTAGCTGTTGATTGGTGGTTGCATAAATATACTGATTGTCATTGGCTCACCTATGTTTTCATATAGAAACCAGTAGTGCATTGCTGCTCCTTCAACAAATGATACCAAGAGAATAAAACAAATTAGATAATAGAAGTAAATTAGAAAGTTGTTTAAAAAATGTATTCTCTATCTGAATCATGAAAGAATTGTTTTTTTTTTTGGGGGGGGGGGGGTTTCATGTCTCTTTAAAGTAAAATATAAACTTGTATTAGTGTACTGACCTGTTGCAAATAGTTATACTGACAACAAATTTTAGATACACCAACAAGAGTACATGGTCCCCTTTTCATAGCTAATAGGACGTATTTATAAGCAAAAGGACATTTCTGTTTGACATATTGTAGTCTCTTTCAAATGAGTGATAACACAAGCATATGTAGGTATGCTCAAGAGCTGACTTTAACCCCTTTAAAGTGGCAGCTATATGCAAGCAGCAATAAAATTGTCACACTATTTTCTATTTGCACTTTAATATCCCTTTAACACTTCTTATCCTGCATGTACAGATCAGTAGTTAAGCACTGAAGAAACGTACATTTATTACTTTTTTCTTTTTGAACATTCAGAGCATGCGGCTTTAAACAACTTTCTAATTTACTTCTCTTCTATTATCAATTTTTTTTTGGTTCTATTTGTATCTTTTGTTGAAAAGCAGGGCCGTAAGCTCAGGAATCTGCCTATATCTGTAGTTTACAAGAGCACTAGATGGCAGCACTATTTCCTGCCATGTAGTGCTCCAGTGGTATGCTCTGTCTTAATTCAAAAAGAACATTTTTGGGTTTCATATCCCTTTAAAAGGCCATTATAGTACAAAAATACGTGCTGTCATTTTAAAATTTGCAACCCTGCACTTTTTTTGTATTTAACACTTGGCCGATTTATCATTGTCTGGCTGATATGATGCGCTGTAGCGGATCTTGTCTGCCAGACATCCCTGAATGCCCACAGCATACGCTGTCGGCATTTAACTTTGCACAAGCAGTTCTGGTGAACTGCTTGTGCAATGCCGCCCCCTGCAGATTTGCGGACAATCGGCCGCTAGCAGGGGGTGCCAATCAACATGATCGGGCTGATTGCAGACTGCAGCCTCAGATGAGGTGTATGAGTTATGGAGCAGCGGTTTTAAGATTAATGTAAGATACATTAGGAGTTGGGACCAATTCGGACCATGATAAATCGGCCCCTTAGTAGAAGCTGTGCAACTAGTACTACTGATTAGATAGCCGCAGTGTTCTGAGGGTCCCTAGCGCAATACAGAAGCTCTAACGATACTTTCAAAGCATTTAAAATGCAAGATTAACCACCAGAACACTTTATTTGCTGATTATGCAGTTTATCTCTTTAATTTTGCAGTTAGCATTATGCACCCTTTCTGATCTAGAGTACAAAGCCTTGTTTAAACACAGTATCTGGAACATATTAAAATGGGCTTGTCAGCAAAAAGTTGCCTCACTTCTTACCTATTGGCCTAAAATCACCTCTTCCCATGTAGAATGCCAGATTGTGCTATTAGTTTACATTTGCTGGAATGTTCAGTGTTACTAATAGTTTGTCAGGATATGCTTCCCTATATCTTTACGTGTGGGTTTTTTTTTGGGGGGGGGGGGGGTAATTTTTATTTTATGTAAACTCAGGAAATATCTTGGCTAAAATCTTAAAATTAAACTTCCCCATCAAAAGAATGGTGTTTTATATTAAAGTGATGGTAAATCCAAGAGTTGACATGCACCGCTATTGGTTTAGTGTCATAACAAATGCTAGGATTTACTATCACTTTATACATTCAGTGTAAGTGGAGTAGTTTAATTCTCGGAATTTCCCTGCTTTATTTACTTGGGGAACTGACTGCAGCGTGTATCCCATGTAATAGAGGCACCCCACTGACAGGCATGCAATCTCAGGGACACCATGTCCTTGCAATCACCAGCCTGGGGTTGCCTTCATAATGCTATTTCTGCAATTTATCACCACTTTATCTTTTTAAAAAAAAGGTGGTATCTTACCCCTACAAGGCTTCATAAAATATATCCCTCCTCGACTAGTTTTTGCTGGAGGGGGTGTGGTGCCGAGGGGTCACTGCTCCATATCTGGTGGTCATGCCCTAGATTGCAACCATTTTGGTCAGCAGTCTTTTCCAAAATTTCGGACAAACTACAAATTATAATCCCCAAACCCCCGAAAGCCTCTTGTTCTGCTCCCTACCTAAAATAAAAGATAAAACTAAATTAGCCCTTCTACTGATCATGTTGACAGGAGCTAAAAAGCTTATTCCGAAGAGATGGAAATCCCCAGAAATACCAACGGTGGGGGAGTGGAGACATCAGGTATCTGACCTAATCTTGTTGGAGAGATACCACTACCTTAAAATCCAAAAATTAGACATTCATGAATATATGTTGGCTATTTGGAATAACACAATTTAAGCACTGGAATTGGAGACGTGTGTGGTGTGTTTTTTTTTGTTTTTTTTTTTTTTTTTTGTTTTTTTTTCTCTCTCCCCCTACCCATGTATTCTTTTCCCCTCTTCTACCCTTCCTCTTCTCCTCCCCCTTTTTTTTTTTTTTTTTTTTTGTTTTGTTTTTTTATATTCTGTTTAAGGATTGTTATACATATTACTGTTTTTAGATTGCATAGATTTTTCCTAGAAAATGTATAAATTACAAAAATCTAGTCTCTGGTTTTAGAGATTTAGAAAGATTGAAACTACAAGGAATGTAATATAGAAAAATTAAAACTGTTACTGTATTAAGAAGGCCCCAACGATGTTCTGGGTGGGACCCTCCAATAATTTATTTTGATGTAATAAGACACTGATTATTATGGTATATGTAAATTGTGCTGCAAACAATGTGATTATGCCTTTACTTGAATACATTTTCTTTGTACTATTTAATTTACATCAAAGCTTTTGGGGGAAAAAAAAAAAAAAACTTCCTTAGAAGCTCCCAGTTTAGCTCAGTTAAAAATGTTAGCTGGAACACCCACTGCAAGTGCTTGTAGCAAAAACAGACACTGCCCCCTCCCTCTGCATATGAAAAAACTTTACAAAACCAGTAGCAAGCTATAGTAGGTATACATCAGTATTCTTCTTAAACTTTTGGGCTTGGTTAGAAGCCTGAAAATCAGTGCAATGTTATTTAAAAATAAGCAAAACTATACATTTTAAAAAAGGGGGGAGGGGAAGCTATATAAATGTATAGTCTACTACATTTATGCAAAGAAAAATCTAGTGTATAATGTCCCTCTAAGTTTCACTGCTGGGGTGCTCACAAAACTGGCTTTAGACGGAACACTTATTGTAACTATTTCCACAACATGGAGTGTAAAGAATACTACAACCAGTAACCTAATTAGTAAATCTATATAGGAGGTATAACAACACTTTAATTCTTTTGCACTATTTGTGTAGTAAACCAGTTTAAAAAGAGATGGGCTACCAGAATCATGCTAAAGTGACAGTAAACCTTTTGAGATCTTAAAGGGACTGTCTAGTCTACTCTTAGATAATTCAGATAGGGCATGCAATTTTAAACCACTTTCAAATTTGCTTTGTTCTCTTGGTATTCTTTGTAGAAAGCTAAACCTACGTAGGCCCATATGCTAATTTTCTAAGCCGTTGAACTGCCTATTATCTCAGTGCATTTTGACACTGCTAGTTCATGTGTGTCATATAGATACCATTTTGTGCTCACTCCCATGGAGTTATTTAAGAGTGAGCACCGATTGGCTACAATGCAAGTCTGTTAAACTAAAATAAGGGGGCAGTCTGCAGAGGTTTAAATTAGGGTTGCACCAATACCATTTTTTTAAGACTGAGTACAAGTAACGATACTTGTTTTCAAATACTCGCCGATACCAATTACTGATACTTTTTTTTTTTTTTTTTTTTTTTTTTTTATATGTCATGTGACAGTTTACCAAGCACAATACAGACTAATTAAGATTCCTTCTTTATAATTATGAAGGACTGTAGCTCAAAAGACATTATGAAATAATAAAACAGGTTTTATTTGTCACAAAGTTCACAGAACATGTTTAGAAATAAAAAATATTACAATAAAATATATTAACAACAATAATAAATAACAAATATAAAATGCAACCAACCAAAAGTGCCATACAGTAAAACAAATAGAACAGAATACTGTTTAATCATGGTGAACAACACTATGGACTAGATTACATTTGACTGGTAAGCTTTACCAATGCTCTCATTACATGTCCTACTCCATTAAACGCTATGGAGTTGGAAATTTGAACAGAGCATTGGTAAACCTTACCAATCAAATGTAATCTAAATCTAGTCCTATAATTGCAGGATGAGTGTTCATTGAGATTAACTTAATTTTTCCTATGAGTACTCTTCCTGCAATTATATAAGCTAAGATGTTCCTCAGAGTACAGTATGTTTTGAACATAATTGTGCAAGATGAGAACTAGCAGTATAAAAGGCAATCTAGCAATTAGAATAATTTTTCAAAAGTTAGTGGCAAGTTCTTTTTAAGGAACAGAACAGAAGCATCTCTGCATGTTCAGCTATATGTCTGTTTTTGCCATCAGTAAGGAGGTTCAACTTTCCACACTACTGCATGGGGCAGAAAGATATTTTTGGGCCATTTTAGCCAGAGCTGGAAATCTCAGTTTATTAACTGCCCAGTACAGTGATCTCTCCTACAATAATACAAATAAGAGCAATTTGTATTGGCAGAACAGTAGTAAACAATTTTTAGTTTAGTCTCCACTCCAGCTTTAAATGAAATGGAAACATGCAGTTTGAAAAAAACACCACAAGATAGCATATGGGTAGGAAGTGGAGGTATCTGTTTAAGTATCGGTGCATTTGCACGAGTACAAGTACTCATGCAAGTACTTGGTATCGATACCGATACTAGTATCGGTATCGGTGCAACCCTAGTTTAAATACAAGATAATACTATAGGTAAAACTTATATTTAATATAAGTGTTTTTTTATGCAGAACTGGGGAATGGGTAATAAAGGGATTATCTATCTTTTTAAACAATAAAAATTCTGGAGTAGACTGTCCCTGTAATATAAAATGTTTAGTTTTGCAATATACTTTATTTATTTTGCCCACTTCATGTAATTTTAGATCTAAAAAACATAATTTTATGTAAGAACTTACAGGATAAATTAATTTCTTTCATATTGGCAAGAGTCCATGAGCTAGTGACATATGGGATATACAATCCTACCAGGAGGGGCAAAGTTTCCCAAACCTCAAAATGCCTATAAATACACCCCTCACCACACCCACAATTCAGTTTAACGAATAGCCAAGTAGTGGGGTGATAGAGAAAGGAGTAGAAAGCATCAAAAAAGGAACTGGAAATATAATTGTGCTTTATACAAAAAAATCATAACCACCATAAACAGGGTGGGCCTCATGGACTCTTGCCAATATGAAAGAAATGAATTTATCAGGTAAGTTCTTACATAAATTATGTTTTCTTTCATGTAATTGGCAAGAGTCCATGAACTAGTGACGTATGGGATATAAATACCCAAGATGTGGTACTCCACAGAAGAGTCACTAGAGAGGGAGGGATACAAATAAAAACAGCCATTTTCCGCTGAAAAATTAAATCTACATCCAAAAAAATAAGTTTTTCTCATAATTGAAAAGAAAAAAACCTTAAATCATAAGCAGAAGAATCAAACAACTGCCTGAAGAACTTTTCTACCAAAAACTGCTTCTGAAGAGGCAAACGCATCAAAACGGTAGAATTTAGTAAATGTATGCAAAGAAGAACAAGTTGCTGCTTTGTAAATTTGATCAACTGAAGCTTCATTCTTAAAGGCCCATGAAGTGGACACTGATCTAGTAGAATGAGCTGTGATCCTCTGATGCGGGGGCCTTACTCGACTCCAATAAGCCTGATGAATCAAAAAGCTTTAACCAAGATGCCAGGAAATGACGGAAGCTTTCTGACCTTTCCTAGAACCAGAAAAGACAACACATAGACTAGAAGTCTTCCTGAAATCTTTAGTAGCTTCAACATAATATTTCAAAGCTCTTACAACATTCAAAGAATGTAAGGATCTCTCCAAAGAATTCTTAGGATTTAGGACACAAAGAGGGGACAACAATTTCACTATTAATGTTATTAGACTTCACAACCTTAGGAAGAAATTTTAAATGAAGTCCGCAAAACTGCCTTATCCTGATGGAAAATCAAAAAAGGAGATTCACAAGAAAGAGCAGATAATTCAGAAACTCTTCTAGCAGAAGAAAGAGCCAAAAGGAACAACACTTTCCAAGAAAGTAGTTTAATGTCCAAAGAATGCATAGGCTCAAAAGGAGAAGCCTGTAAAGCCTTCAAAACCAAATTAAGACTCAGAGGAGAGATTGCTTTAATAACAGGCTTGATACAAACCAAAACATTGAAAAAAACTGAATATCAGGAATTTTAGCAATCTTTCAGTTAAAACCGAGCAGAGATTTGTCCCTTCAAGGAACTTGCAGACAAACCTTAAAGGGACACTGTAGTCAGAAATGAAATGCAAATAACATTGTAGTATAGTTATAAAACTTCTATTTTCTAATGTATATCATTTATTAAATATGTACCCTTTTGTAAATAATTAACTTGGAAGTATTGATTGTTTCCAAACCTACTTGTATGTCAGCAGTTACGGATTCCCAATCCGTACTGACAACAGCAGTTATAAGATGGCGTTTTTCGGAAGTAATGCGCATGCGCGAGTTACCGCAGCGTCACAGGAAACGTCACCATCTGCAGTAGAATAAGGCAAGTCGAATCTATCAGCAGCAGTCGAGTGAGCTGCGCACATAGCGTAAGTACATAGCTTAAGATAGCTTCCAGAATCGCCCTAGAGTAAACGAGCAAACAATACTTATTATGGCATACAATATTTGGCAAGAGATAAGACGTGTCACGTTTCTATAATACGTAGAAATTCTGGATAACAGATTGAATAGATTGTTCCCTCCAATGCGCAAGCGTAAAATGAACATAGATGTGGGTAACTTCGGCTTCTAGGATTAGAAATGCACAGGCTTATTAGGAAGGGTTATGGTGCTAATGATATGCATAGGATCGAAATGTAATTGGTCAATGATTTCATATACACACAATGCCGAAAACGGTGGGCTGGAAAAGGTGACGTCATGGCCGGGTAATATTTATTAAAAATATAAGGTTTGTAAGCTTAATTTATTAGAAAATATAGGTTAGTAGCTTTTAATAGATGATCATTATGCAAAATATGTGACTTGTGTGTAACGAAAAAAGAAAAAAAACAGTAATCCTTTAATCCAAACCATCCTGAAGAAACTGTAAAATTCTAGTAATTCTAAAAGAATGCCAGGAGAATTTATTAGAAGAACACCATGAAGTAAGTCTTCCAAACTCCATAATAAATCTTCCTAGAAACAGATTTACGAGCCTGTAACATGGTATAAAGAGTCGGAGAAACCTCTATCACTAAGCGTTCAATTTCCATACCTTCAAATTTAATGATTTGAGATCCTATGGAAAAACGGACCTTGAAACAGAAGGTCTGGTCTTAAAGGAAGTGGCCAAGGTTGGCAACTGGACAGCCGAACAAGATCCGCATAACAAAACCTGTGAGGCCATGATGGTGCTACCAGAAACACAAACTACTGTTCCATGATGATCTTGGAGGAATAACTAGAGGCAGGAAGATATAAGCAGGTTGATAAAACCAAGGAACTGCTAACGCATCCACCGACTCTACCCGAGGATACCTGGAACTGGACAAGTACCTGGAAAGTTTCTTGTTTAGATGGGAGGCCATGAGATCTATTTCTGGAAGACCCCACATCTGAACAATCTGAAACACATCTGGATGGAGAGACCACTCCCCGGATGTAAAGTCTGACGACTGAGATAATCCGCTTCCCAATTGTCTACACCTGGGAAATGTACAGCAGAAATTAGACAAGAGCTGGATTCCGCCCACGAAAGTATCAGAGATACTTCTTTCATAGCTCAGGAACTGTGAGTCCCACTCTGATTGCAATAGTGGAGAATAACACGCTCTTGAAAAGTTCCATTAGATAAATTTTAGCAATTTATTTGTAACTTCTTTTAAATATATAATTAACAAGCCACCAATACAAAATTCCATGAGGAGCGCCGCACAACGGCTTTTGCGTTTCCGGTATTATCTGTAGTCATAGCCTGACCTGTGCATGTCCTAACATCCTTAAAAATCCTATACTGGTACATTATTGGTCTAAAATGGGGGAGGAGTAGCGCTATTCTCATGAAACACCTGTGTATTTAGCACTTCTTGTGAAGTCACACACATATTAACCAATTCAATATGTGAGAAGAGCAAACATTTGTAAACATATGTCAAGAGGGATATACATAAACAAAAGGTTATAGCAGGCGGAAATAAAAGACGGTTACTTGCCATTCATACATTTTCTATAGGAAATACATTGTCCTTAGTGTGTAACTAGAATACATGCTTGGAATATTGCATTGTTTGTAAACTAGTGTTACGATCTATTGTCATGAACAGATTCCCAAAGCCTACATAAATGTATGGTGTACATCAAAGAACTTCTTTATATAAAAGCTAGTACTGCCTACAAATAACATACTGTAATTGATAGGTATTGGCTTACATGGTATGTATTAAGGTGTAAAACATACTAGTCATTCCCTCTGAATGAAGGCATAGTTATAGGAACAGGAACACACTAACTTTAACATGTGTATGTTTGAGATTCAGCTCACCACTTGGACTATCATAATTTCATTTACTTAGTGTCTCTGATGTAATCTGCCATTTGATGCGAGTGACCACTGCTGCCTAATTCACCTATTGGAATACCAAACGTAGTTTATCAGTATATAAGACACAACGATATAATTGTACTATTGCCTGTCTTTGTTCAGGCTGTCATGATAACCCTGTAATTAGAGATAAATATTGAAAAACAAGTTACATAATTAACATTCAGTAGATATTAGAACTACCACTATAGAACCTACTAGAGTAAAAGATATATGTAAACTTCGAGACCATTCTGTTACTCCCAAAAATTGATTATATCATACTTGGAATTTAGACCTTTCCGGATATTTAGTCTTCAGTTTGAACATCCAAAAAATTTCTCTTGGCAAGAAGTTTGTCCACATCTCCCCCTCTGTTAGATGTTCTCACTTGCTCTATGGCACACCATTTCATTGTGTTCAGATTGCCATTATGGATTTCAGAGAAATGTTTTTTCAGGGGGGTTGAGGATTTGCCTCTTCCAAGAGTAGAAAGATGTTCCCTCATCCTAGACTTGATGTCCCTAGAAGTAAGTCCAATGTACTGGATCTGACACTGTTCACATTTGATCATATAGATGACATTCTTAGACATGCAGTTCAATAGGGACTTTATTTGGAAGACCTCTCTAGTAACGCAGGAACTGAACTCCTTCGTCCTGTCCAAGTACTCACATGGTTTGCACTTATTGTGCCCACAACTATACATGCCTGTGCTCCTCAGTCAGGTACTATTACTGGTTGTGTCCTGCTTCAAAAGTGTTGGGGGACGGGATAGTGCCCAGAGTAGGGCTCCTTCTAGAGCTGCATCTAATTCATTGTTTTACTAGGCTTGTTAATTTATCATCGGCTGCTAGGATAGGAACTGTTTCTTTATTATTTGTACTATCTGTGGATATTGAGAGCTGTAAACTGGTGATACAATTTACACCTGTGAAGGCTTGCTGGGTTTTATTTGCACCTTTTTAAAAGTGTTTAGTCTGTTTCTCGTTGCATTGTTTCCTAGCCTTGGTAATAATATTTCTACAGTAACCCCTTTCATGTAGCCTCTGTTCCAATTCATCTGCTTGCTCTTTATAATCAGCCTTGTCCGAACAATTCCTCTTCAGGCGAATAAATTTGCCTTTAGCCACTGCAGCCGGGGTATGTTTTGTATGGCAGCTCTTCCCATGCAAAAGGGAATTTCCTGAGATAGGCTTTCTATATGTCTTTGTAGTAATAGTACCATCTCTTCATACCCATTAGGGTGAGATCAAGATAATTGATACTAGAGGACTGTATCTCATATGTAAAACAGTCCAATTCGGTTATGATTAAGATAATTAAAATGCTGGACAAACATCTTCATAGGACCCCCTCCATATAAATAGTGATGTATAGGAGATACATAGACAACCTTCTATGTCCTGCTTATACAGGTTTCTATCTCCAAAGATGTGGAAAAATTCCCACCAACCTAAAAATAGGTTGGCGTATAATGGGACAAATTTTGCTCTCATCGCTGTCATATCTTTTGGAGATGGAATACCCCCTCAAATTGAAAAAAGTTATGGGTCAATAGAAATCTGGTCACCCTTAATATAAATTGTTGGAAATCTGTGGTATAATCAGTGAGATTGACATATGCCACAGTTGTGATATAGTCTGTCTGAAAACAAATAAATGTGTTTCTCCTTCCTTCCCCTTTTTTTTTTTTTTTTTTCATCTATCCTATCCTCCAGAAACCGATAGTGGTCTGAATGATTCGGAATATCAATATATGCATCCTGTATGTCTATCGTGGACATATGACCTTGCTGAACAAAAGGCAGAATAGTCCCTTATAGTTACCATTTTGAAAGTTGGAACTCTTACAAAAAGATTCAAAATTTTCATATCCTGAACCGGCCTCAATGATTTTTCTTTCTTTGGTACAATGAACAGATTTGAATAAAACCCAAGACCCTTTCCTGAAACGGAACTAGTATGATTACCCCTGAAAGCTCAGATCTGAAACACACCTTCAGAAACGTTTGAGCCTTCACTGGATTTGCTGGGACGTGTGAGAAAAAAATCTTCTCACAATAGGTCTTAATCAGAAACCTATTTGATACCCTTGAGAGACAATACTCTGAATCCACTAATTTTGGACAGAATCTGACCAAATGCTTTGGAAAAATTTCAATCTGCCCCTCACTAGCTGAGCTGAAATGAAGGCTGCACCTTCATGCATACTTGGGGCTGACTTTGGTTTCTTTAAGGACTTGGATTTATTCCAACTTGAATTAGAAGCTTTAGATTTACCGTTTAGGTCTTTATCCTGAGGAAAAAAACTGAGAACCAAATAACTTATTACATTGGAAAGAAAGAGATAGTAATCTAGACTTAGATACCGTGTCAGCATCCAATATTTAAGCCATAAAGCTCTTCTAGCTAAAATAGCTAAAGACATAGATTTAACATCAATTTTGATGATATCAAAAATAGCATCACAGATAAAATGATTAGCATGTTGAAGCAAGTGAACAATCCTACACAAATCAGAATCTGTTTCCTGTTGCGCTAATCTTTTCAACCAAAAAGTTGACGCAGCTGCAACATCAGCCATGGATATAGCAGGCAAGAGTAGAAATGGCCCCATCAACTCTGGAGTTTAGGGGGAAAAAAAATCCCCAATCTAGCTGCTGGCAAAGGATGCAACTTCTTAAACCTTGAAGAAGAAATAAAAGAAGTACCAGGCCTATTCCATTCCTTAGAAATCATATCAGGAACTGGAAAAACCTCTGGAGTAACCACATGAGGTTTATAAACAGAATTTAAACGTTTACTAGTTTTAATATCAAGAGGACTAGATTCCTCCATATCCAAAGTAACCAACTTAATAATTTACGAATATACTCCATCTTAAAGAGATAAGTAGATTTGTCAGTGTCAATATCTGAGGTAGGATCTTCTGAATCGGATCCACATCAGAGGAGGATAATTTAGTATGTTGTCGGTCATTTGAAATTTCATCAATCTAATGAAGTTTTAAAAGACCTTTTTACGTTTTTATTTGAAGGCGGAGTAGCAAACAAAGCCTTCTGAATCACATCAGCAATAAAATCTTTAATATTCGCAGGGATATCATGTACATCAGATGTTGCAGGAACAGGCATTCTACTAGTACTGATGGATACATTCTCTGCATGCAAAAGCTTGTCATGACAACTGTTACATACTACAGCTGGAGATGAGTGTATCTGTTGTTAGTTTGTGGAGATTTTATCTTTGGTAGAACTGTTATCAGGCAGCAGGATTCCAACAGTGGTTTCTGAGACAGGATCAGATTGAGATATCTTGCAAATGTAAGAGGAAAAAACATACAAAGCAAAATTATTCAATTTCCTTATATGGTAGTTTCAGGAACGGCAAAAAATGCAAAACAACATAGCCCTCTGAGCATAAAAAAAGGCAAGAGTGTCAGGGTTTTTCCCCTGTTTTTGTTTGCCATTGTGCTGCTGGCAGCCATGTTACTCACCTCTCTTGCTGACTCTGGTGCATACTGTGTGATGCCTGCTCATTTCCTGCACTTCCTTTTATGGCCAGACTGGTGTACATCATCCATGTGAGACAGGATGCAGTCTCAGAATTGTGATGTCATCACTTATTATTTAAAGGGCCTCTGTTCAGTATGCTTTGCCCTTGCGTTGTCTCAGACCTGTTTGTGAGAGTTGCTGTGTATTACCTGGCTGTCTGACGTCCCTCCTGGTTCTTGATCTCTGGCTTGTTCCTGACTCTGCTGTTCTCCTTGTTCCTGATTCCGGCTCGTCTGACGACTCTGCTCGTTTGACTTGTGGACTTTTTATTATTTTTTTTGCTATTAATAAAGGTGTGATTATTTTTGCACTTCTCGTCTCAGTCTGATTCCTGGCACCCTGACAAAGAGGCATATAGGAAGTGGGGTTAAAATTAAATTATTTGGCGCCAAGTATGACTCAAAATGAATTTTTCTCTTGTAAGTGTGTTCAGTCCACGGGTCATCCATTACTTATGGGATATATTCTCCTTCCCAACAGGGAAGTTGCAAGAGGATCACCCAAGCAGAGCTGCTATATAGCTCCTCCCACTCAACATGTCATATCCAGTCATTCTCTTGCAACCCTCAACAAAGGAGGTCGCGAGAGGAGCTGGAGTTTTTACTTAATTATTCTTCAATCAAAAGTTTATTTTAAATGGCACCGGAGTGTGCTGTTTTTCTATCTCAGGCAGTATTTGGAAAAAGAAACTGCCTGCGTTTTCTATGATCTAGCAGGCCGTAACTAAGATCGACTGGCTGTTCTCGACATTCTGAGGAGTGGGGGTAAACTTCAGAAAATGGGAATAGCATTGCAGGGTCTCCCGCAAATGAGGTATGTGCAGTACAATATTTTCTGGGAGTGGAATTGACTAAGAAAACACTGCTGGTAACCCGTATGATGTAAGTACAGCCTTAAATGCAGTAGGTAGTGACTGGTATCAGGCTGATAATGTATGCACAGTAGAGTTATTTTTCTAGGGACTAGAATTTGACTGAAAAAATACTGTTAATACTGATATGTGTGAGCCTTAACTGCAGGTTGAAGCGACGGGTAGCAGGCTTAGTATTAACTTTAACACAGCATCTGAAATGTTGTTTTTTTTAAAACGTTTACTGGCATGTTACTCGTTTTGTGAGGTACTTTGGGTGATAAATCTTTTTGGGCATGATTTTTTTCACACACGGCTAACGTTATATTTCTGCATAGAGAACAGTTATATCAGGTCTCCCACTGTTGTAATAGGAGTGGGAGGGACCTTTTTTAGCGCCTTGTTGCGCAGTTAAAATTCTAGCACAGTCTTCCTGCTTCTTCCTCCTTTGATCCAGGACGTCTCCAGAGAGCTCAGGGATCTTCAAATTCGTTTTTGAGGGGGAGGTAATCAGTCACAGCAGACCTGTGACAGTGTGTTTGACTGTGATAAAAGCGTTAAATCTAAATAATTTGATATCCCGTTTTTTGGGTACTGAGGGGTTAATCATCCTTTTGCTAATGGGTGCAATCCTCTGCTAATTAATACATTTAAAGAATTGTTGACTATAACTGAACTAGTTCTTTGTTATTCAATTGTGTTTTTTAAATAAGCGCTGCAGCGTTTTTTATATTGCTTGTAAACTTATTGAAGTAACTTCCAAGCTTGCTAGCTTCATTGCTAGTCTGTTTAAACATGTCTGATACAGAGGAATCTGCTTGTTCATTATGTTTAAAAGCCGATGTGGAGCCCAATAGAAATATGTGTACCAATTGTATTGATATTACTTTGAATAAAAGTGGAATCTGTACCGATAAAGAAATTATCACCAGACAACGAGGGTGAAGTTATGCCGGCTAATCTCCTCACGTGTCAGTACCTTCGTCTCCCGCTCGGAGGTGCGTAAGATTGAGGCGCCAAGTACATCAAGGCCCTTACAAATCACTTTACATGATATGGCTAATGTTATGAAAGAAGTATTATACAATATGCCAGAGTTAAGAGGCAAGCGCGACAGCTCTGGGTTAAGGACAGAGCGCGCCGATGACACGAGAGCCATGTCTGATACTGCGTCACAATTTGCAGAACATGAGGATGGAGAGCTTCAATTCTGTGGGGTGACGGTTCTGATTCGGGGGAGACCGGATTCAGAAATTTTAAATTTAAGCTTGAGAACCTCCGCGTGTTGCTAGGGGAGGTGTTAGCGGCTCTGAATGATTGTGACTCGGTGGCAATCCCAGAGAAATATGTAGGCTGGATAAATACTATGCGGCACCGGTGTGTGTACTGACGTTTTTCCTATGCCAAGGAGGCTTGCAGAGATTATTAGCAAGGAGTGGGATAGACCCGGTGTGCCCTTTTCCCCTCCTCCGATATTTAGAAAAATGTTCCCTATAGACGCCACCACACGAGACTTATGGCAGACGGTCCCTAAGGTGGAGGGAGCAGTTTGTACTTTAGCCAAGCGTACCACTATCCCGGTGGAGGATAGCTGTGCTTTCTCAGATCCAATGGATAAAAAAATTAGAGGGTTACCTTAAGAAAATGTTTGTTCAACAAGGTTTTATATTGCAGCCTCTTGCATGCATTGCGCCTGTCACTGCTGCAGCGGCTTTCTGGTTTGAGTCTCTGGAAGAGGCGATTCGCACAGCACCATTGGATGAATCTTTGGAGCAAGATTAGAACCCTTAAGCTGGCTAATGCATTTGTTTCGGATGCCGTAGTGCTTTTAACCAAACTTTACGGCTAAGAATTCCGGATTCGCCATACAGGCGCGCAGGAGCGCTATGGCTTTAAATCCTGGTCAGCAGATGTAACTTCTAAGGCTAAACTACTAAACATTCCTTTCAAAGGGCAGAACCTTATCGGGCCCGGCTTGAAGGAAATTATTGCTGACATTACTGGAGGTAAGGGCCACACCCTTCCTCAGGACAGGGCCAAATCAAAGGCCAAACAGTCTAATTTTCGTGCCTTTCGTAATTTCAAGGCAGGAGCAGCATCAACTTCCTTCGCTCCAAAACAGGAAGGGACTACTGCTCGTTACAGACAGGTTGGAATGGCAACCAGTCATGGAACAAGGGCAAGCAGGCCAGAAAGGCCTACTTCCGCCCCTAAGACAGCATGAAGACAGGGCCCCCTTTCCGGAGACGGATCTAGTGGGGGCAGACTTTCTCTCTTCGCCCAGGCTTGGGCAAGAGATGTACAGGATCCCTGGACGTTGGAGATTATATCTCAGGGATACCTTCTGGATTTCAAAACTTCTCCTTCACAAGGGAGGTTTCATCTGTCAAGGTTATCAACAAACCTAGTAAAGAAAGAGGCATTTCTACAATGTGTACAAGACCTCTTAGTGATGGGAGTGATCCACCCAGTCCGCAAACGGAACAGGGGCAAGGGTTTTATTCAAATCTGTTTGTAGTTCCCAAGAAAGAGGGAACTTTCAGACCAATCTTAGACTTAAAGATCTTAAACAAATTCCTAAGGGTTCCGTCGTTCAAGATGGAAACCATTCGGACCATCCTACCCCTGATCCAAGAGGGTCAATATATGACCACAGTGGACTTAAAGGATGCCTACCTTCACATACCGATTCACAAAGATCATTATCGGTACCTAAGATTTGCCTTTCTAGACAGGCATTACCAGTTTGTAGCTCTTCCCTTTGGGTTAGCTACGGCCCGAGAATTTTTACAAAGGGTTCGGGGCCACTTCTGGCGGTACTAAGACCACGAGGCATAGTGGTGGCTCCGTACCTAGACGACATTCTGATACAAGAGTCAAGTTTTCAAAATGCAAAGTCTCATACAGAGATAGTTCTAGCTTTTCTGAGGTCGCATGGGTGGAAAGTGAACATGGAAAAAAGTTCTCTATACCATCTCACAAGGGTTCCCTTTCTAGGGACTCTTATAGATTCTGTAGAGATGAAGATTTACCTGACGGAGTCCAGGTTATCAAAGATTCTCAATCGCTTGCCGTGTCCTTCACTCCATTCCAAGCCCATCAGTAGCTCAGTGCATGGAAGTAATTGGCTTAATGGTTGCGGCAATGGACATAGTGCCATTTGCGCGCCTACATCTCAGACCGCTGCAACTATGCATGCTAAGTCAATGGAACGGGGATTACTCAGATCTGTCCCCTTTGCTAAATCTGGACCAGGAGACCAGAGATTCTCTTCTCTGGTGGTTGTCACCGGTTCATCTGTCCAAAAGGAATGACTTTTCGCAGACCAGATTGGACGATTGTAACAACAGATGCCAGCCTACTAGGCTGGGGAGCAGTCTGGAACTCCCTGAAGGCTCTGGGATCGTGGACTCAGGAGGAGAAACTCCTCCCAATAAACATTCTGGAGTAAGAGCAATATCAATGCTCTTCTAACTTGCCTCAGTTAGCAACATTGAGGTTCATCAGATTTCAGTCGGACAACATCACGACTGTGGCTTACATCAATCATCAAGGGGGGAACCAGAAGTTCCCTAGCGATGTTGGAGGTCTCGAAGATAATTCGCTGGGCAGAGACTCACTCTTGCCACCTGTCGGCGATCTACATCCCAGGTGTGGAGAACTGGGAGGCGGATTTTCTAAGTCGACAGACCTTTTCATCCTGGGGAGTGGGAACTTCACCCGGAGGTATTTGCTCAACTGATTCGTCGTTGGGGCAAACCGGATCTGGATCTCATGGCATCTAGCCAGAACGCCAAGCTTCCTTGTTACGGATCCAGGTCCAGGGACCCGGGTGCCGGTGCTGGTAGATGCACTAGCAGCCCCTTGGGTTTTCAACTAGCTTATGTGTTTCCACCATTTTCCGTTGCTACCTCGACTGATTGCCAGGATCAAACAGGAGAGGGCATCAGTGATTCTGATAGCGCCTGCGTGGCCACGCAGGACCTGGTATGCAGACCTAGTGGACATGTCGTCCTGGTCCACCATGGTCTCTACCCCTGAGGCAGGACCCTTCTAATCCAGGGTCCTTTTCAACCATCCAAACCTAATTTCTCTGAGGCTGACTGCTTGGAAATTGAACGCTTGATTCTATCAAAGCGTGGGTTTTCGGATTCGGTTATTGATACGTTAATACAGGCTCGGAAACCTGTTACCAGATAAAATTTACCACAAGGATATGGCGTAAATATTTATATTGGTGTGAATCCAAGAGTTACTCATGGAGTAAGGTTAGGATTCCTAGGATATTGTCTTTTCTACAAGAGGGTTTAGAAAAGGGCTTATCCGCTAGTTCGCTAAAGGGACAGATTTCTGCTCTGTCTATTCTTTTACACAAGCGTCTGGCAGAGAATCCAGACGTCCAGGCTTTTTGGTCAGGCTTTGGCTAGGATTAAACCTGTGTTTAAAACTGTTGCTCCTCTGTGGAGCGTAAACTTGGTTCTTAAAGTTCTTCAGGGTGTTCCGTTTGAACCCCTTCATTCCATTGATATTAAACTTTTATCTTGGAAAGTTCTGTTTTTGATGGCTATTTCCTCGGCTCGAAGAGTCTCTGAGTATCTGCCTTACATTTGTGATTCTCCTTATCTGATCTTTCATTCAGACAAGGTAGTCCTGCGTACTAAACCTGGGTTTTACCTAAGGTTGTTTCAAACGGAAGATATCAATCAAGAGATTGTTGTTCCATCGTTATGTCCTAATCCTTCTTCAAAGAAGGAACGTCTTTTGCATAATCTAGACGTGGTCCGTGCCCTGAAGTTCTACTTACAGGCAACTAAAGATTTTTCGACAAACTTCTTCTCTGTTTGTCGTTTACTCTGGACAGAGGAGAGGTCAAAAGGCTTCGGCTACCTCTCGCTCTTTTGCTTCGTAGCATAATACGCTTAGCCTATGAGACTGCTGGACAGCGAGCCTCCTGAAAAAATTACAGCTCATTCCACTAGAGCTGTGGCTCCACTGGGCCTTTAAGAATGAGGTCTCTGAACAGATTTGCAAGGCTGCAACTTGGTCTTCACTTCATACTTTTTACGAATTTGGACACTTTGCTTCTTCGGAGGCTGTTTTTGGGAGAAAGGTTCTACAGGCAAGTGGTTCCTTCTTTTTAATGTTCCTGCCTTGTCCCTCCCATCATCCGTGTACTTTAGCTTTGGTATTGGTATCCCATAAGTAATGGCTGACCCGTGGACTGAACACACTTAACAGAAGAAAACAACATCATTTATGCTTACCTGATAAATTTATTCTCTTGTAGTGTGTTCAGTCCACGGCTCCGCCCTGTCTTTTTGAGGCAGGTTCTAAATTTTAAATTATATCTCCAGTCACCACTGCACCCTATAGTTTCTCCTTTCTCGTCTTGTTTCGGTCGAATGACTGGATATGACATGTGAGGGGAGGAGCTATATAGCAGCTCTGCTTGGGTGATCCTCTTGCAACTTCCTGTTGGGAAGGAGAATATATCCCATAAGTAATGGATGACCCGTGGACTGAACACACTACAAGAGAAATAAATTTATCAGGTAAGCATAAATTATGTTTTTTTTTTTTTTTTTTTGTGTGCTAATATCCAGAAATGACGCAACTCGCGTCATGGCAGAAGAAACCCTGGCATCAACTAAGACGCCGGAAATTACGTGTTTGGCGTCACCAAACGTACCTGCGCGCCAAAAAAATTCTCATGCCAAGAATGCTGCAATAAATATCAGGATTTTGCGACCCTCGCAAGCCTAATTTGCCTGTGAAAATTAATGAAAAAGCAGTCAGTTTGAAGAAAACACTATACCCCAGGTAAGAAAAAATAACTTCCTAAATGTTTAATCAATTTTGAAACTGATAGTCTGTAAAATGAAATATACATAAACCTCACTAATGGTAAATATAAGTACAATATATGTATATAGAGCTTTACATTAATACATAAAGTGCCAAACCGTAGCTGAGAGTGTCTTAAGTAATGAAAAACATACTTACCAAAAGACACCCATCCACATATAGCAGATTGCCAAACCAGTACTGAAACGGTTATCAGTAGAGGTAATGGAATATGAGAGTATATCGTCCATCTGAAAAGGGAGGTAGGAGATGAATCTCTACGACCATTAACAGAGAACCTATGAAAAGATTTCCTGTGAGGAAGAACGTAGACTTCAATAGTGATACTCCCTTCACTGCACTCTGAGAGGAATCGGGTTTCAAAATGCTGAGAAGTGCATATCGCAGAAGAAAATCAAGCACAAACTTACTTCACCACCTCCATAGGGAGGCAAAGTTTGTAAAACTGAATTGTGGGTGTGGGTGAGGGGTGTATTTATAGGCATTTTGAGGTTTGGGAAACTTTGCCCCTACTGGTAGGATTGTATATCCCATACGTCACTAGCTCATGGACTCTTGTCAATTACATGAAAGAAATTGTAGATTTTATCATTCTCAGAGCTGTAAACATACCCAGCTGACTTTTCAAGGCTAATCCTGCTAATGGTCTTTTCCTAATTGGCTTAACTGATAAAACCTGCAAATCTTTTCACTTTATAATAACCTAAAGGGACACTTTAATTCAAAATTAAATTTTCATGATTCAGAGCATGTAAAAAAAAATCTTTTTTTAACCCCTTAACAATTGACATACCATGTACGTCACTGGTCATTAAGGGTTTTATCAACTCCCCCCCCCCCCCCTTAATTCTCAGTTTGTGTAGACTATATGTGCTTTTTCTGAGGAACCACTTTCTACTGAGCAACATAGTGTATTGTATACATGTGTCTGATTAGCTGGTGGCTGTCACATGATACAGGGTCAGGGAAATTTGTGTGCAAATTTTAAAAAATTTCCTTCAGAGTAAATGCTATTTTTTTTTTATGCAGTTCTGTTTTATTTTATCATTTTTATTAAGGTAGCAAAACAAACATGGAACATCAGATACTGTGAGACCTATTTAGGTATATCTATTCACGTTAGAGAGTGTCCGAGTCCAGGATAGTAATGTTCCTCTCTCCTCACACAACTGCGCGAGGGGAGATAAATGGTACGTTTTTATTTTTCACCTGTAATTTGTACTCCTTAGAATCAAGTGATCTCCTTTTTATAAAGCAATTCTATAAGTTTTTTTTATGTTCTTTAGGAGACACGTGTCCGCCCATATGTATGCATTTATAGTGGATTGGTATTTGTCTAAGAGTGTCGTTGGGAGCTTTAGGGGGTAGTCATCTAAATAAATAGGTGAGTTTTGGGAGGAGCATAATTTTTAAAGCGGGTATTCTACCCAGCCATGAAATTTCTCTATATCTAGTGAGTGCGGAATTTTTTTGAAAGTTTGTAGGAGAGGACTGTAATTAGCTGAGATAATCCGTGAGAAGTTGTGGGATAGGTGTACCCCCTAGGTGTTTAAATCCCCTTTTTTTTTTTTTTTTTTTTTTTTTTTTTTTTTTTTTTCTCTATTTAAATTTATGCTGGAGCTGTAAGGTCTTAAGTTGGGTCCTCAGGTATATTCACGGGGTATGCCTCAGTCTTTATCCACATTTTAATCGAAACACTGGAATAGTTTAAATAAATTGTGGTAGGGAAGTTAGTGGTTCTGTTAAGATGACCGTTAAGGTCGTCCATCTCCGCAAAGAGGCTGAGCTTATGATATGTACCATGGATAGATATCTATCTAATCTCCCTACTTGGTCTAATGGCTCAATAGCCAGAACAAAGAGTAATTGGAGAGAGGGCATCCCTGTCTGGTACCATTTTTGTAAAGTAAAGGGGTCAAAGCAAAATCCTGGACCCCTGACTTTGGCTGTAGGGTTAGAATATAGGGCGTATACAAGGACAATTACAGCTAAGATGCTGGACAGGATACTTAATAGAAAGCACTCGATCCTCATGTGAATTGGCTTGGTACATATAGGCTTAAAATATACAAACTTTATTAGTTATATTTAAAAAGGGTAACACTCATTAAAAAACATATGCAGCAAGTTCTGTGGTATTCCAAATTTGTATAACTGGAGCAAATATGGATTCTGGATTGATATTCCAGGAATGATATCTCCAGTTAACAATGATACAACTCAATGTAGAAAGGATATGTTCAATAGTAATGAGGGTAATCGCCTGTGTATGTAGGTGGCCAACTCTGTGTGAAGCTAAGGTCTTGGCACTGGACCTGTGATGGACTTAACCATTAAGTACCACACTAAATATTATAATAATGGGCCTAGAAATGCCATCTGCATTATACCACATGCAAGTGTTGGCATTAATGATTTCAGTATTTTGTAAGGAATTGGATGTGTGTATCTATATCTATATCACTTATCACTATTGCTGTATTAAAAATGTATCATAGTTATTAGGGTTGCACCGATACCATTTTTTTATGACTGAGTACAAGTACCGATACTTGTTTTCAAATACTCACCGATACCAATTACTGATACTTTTTTATTATGTCATGTGACAGTTTACCAAGCACAATACAGACTAATTATTTAAGATTCCTTCTTTATAATTATAAAGGACTGTAATTCAAAAGACATTCTGAAATAATAAAAAAGTTCACTGAACATGTTTATAAATAAAAAATATTACAATAAAATATTAAATTTAAAGGGGTGATACAATTGGGTTGTAGGGCTGTTATATAACATTAACCTGACATTTTTATGGAGGTTCTACTCTAAGTTGAACAGTCTTTCACTTTCCACACTACTGAATGGTGCAGAAAGATATTTTTGGGCCATTTTAGCCAGAGCTGAAAATCTGTTTATTAACTGCCCAGTACTCCAGGGGTTTGTCTGAACGAGGTACAGTGATCTCTACTACAATAATACAAATAACAGCAATTTGTATTGGCAGAACAGTAGTAAACAATTTTTAGTTTAGTCTCCACTCCAGTTTAAAATGAAATGGGAACATGCAGTTTTGAAAAAAATGCCACAAGATAGCATATGGGTAGGAAGTGGAGGTATCGGTTTAAGTATCGGTGAATTTGCACGAGTACAAGTACTCATGCAAATACTTTGGTATCGATACCGATACTAGTATCGGTATCGGTGCATCCTAATAGTTATGAATAGAGCCAGTTCTATATTGCACGCATAGTATAGATCAAAATATCCACTTTTAGTAATAATAAAGGAGTATAGCACAGCAATTAACTTGCGGTGATTTCACTAGATTCTACCACACTGGTAATGTATTATTCGTGATTAGTTAACAGAAATTACTGTGCAAACAGTTTCTTATATACTTTATCTTAGTGCACATTAACAAGTTATGCTTATACCAAATAATGGTATCTGAAAACGCAGCGTCTGTTGTTTTGGCGTGTGGCCTATGAATGCGCAAATAAAGTGTCGATCGATAATAATGGCAGCAATACAATGTGACCATAGAGTAACTGTTACAATGCGGCTGCTAGCTCCAATATGATGACGACGTGATTGTTACATTACCTGCTCTAAAATGGTATAATAAACCCGTACTGAAAGGGCTTAGTGATGTGAGCATTAGACTTGCCGTGGAGTGATTGCTTGGTACTATCACGGAGGTTAATTAGCTACAACTTATGTCCTTGCAGCCGTGTATGCTGCTCAGTGTTGCCTATAAATATGTAAATATAGCAAGTGTATGTGTGTGTGTGTGTGTGTGTGTATATATATATATATATATATATATATATATATATATATATATATATATATATATATATATATTATATATATATATATATATATACTGTCGTAGGAGCCATATGTCTGTTATAATGTAACTATTACCTCCCAAGTAGTGCGAATGACAGGGTGAGCAAGGGTGCCTTCCGTCATTCTGCCTCCACAAAGATATCAAGGATCTCTGTGGATGATCTCCAGGAGCAGTGGGCCTAGTCTAGTAGCTAATATTTTTGCAAATACCTTAATTTCAACATTAATTAGCTAAATAGGTCAATAGCTAGGGCATAGTTGGGGATCAAATTCTGCGTTGTTTAATGGTCCTTTTAACATTTTTAGATGCACAAGATGAGACCTTCTCATCATGCACATCTACTAATAAAACGTGGATGACTTAACATGTTTCGTCATTTTAAGGGGCTACCCAAATACTTTAGATACATTTAATAACATACAGCGTATAGTCGTTTTTTTTTCTTCTTTTTTTTAACTCTTTGCATGAATCTTACATTACGCACATAACTTACTTAAACCTATTAATCACTTGCCAGAAAAACACTTTTTAAATTTTTTTTTTATTTACCAGAACGTGAAAGTCACGCACATTCTCACATTTGCAAATCCCTTAATTAGTTCTCTTGCAAAAACGATATTTATATGCCTCAACAGGTGGAAACACATTAAAATCTCTCTTCAGTCTTTATTTGTATAAAACCACTTAAAACTAAAAATGCTTTTAATAACACACATAATTAAGAACATACATATGTTCTTAATTTGATGTACAGCCCTCTCCTTAGCATAAGGTGATCAGCACAGCACTGGCATGGTACACAGAGCACTCACAAGTACCAGCAGTGTTTTTTTTTTTTTTTTTTTTTTTTTAAAAAAAGAAGGAAACCAAAGTTCTGAATACAGTATTCAAAGGAGGATAAGTAACGTTTATAAACACTTGATATTATCAGACACAGCCCTAAGCGCACACACAGTGAATATGTATAAGCCTTATATACAGTGCTTATACATCAGCCTCTTGTGCGTAGACATTCTATTCGCCTGAGGCAAATATGCGTGCACACTATATATGCATAAGCCCCAAGCTCGCACACAGTTGGTACAAATTCGCACCCACCAGACAGTGTATACAAAAAAGCACAGTAACTTTCTATAACCACCTTGCATGTAAGGTCGTAGCTAAGTCCGGTGGTCCTGGTGATAGGTGACAGGCAGACTCCATTTGGGGGCTCCGGACATATAATCTGATTGGGTCAGTGTGAGACCCGAACTAGGCGGAGATACGATCAGGTGCAGCCACGCCCATCGCACAGATAACTACACCCAAAAACAAAACACATGTCCACCTCGTATTGTTGTCTGGCTATAACCAGGCTCTCCCTTGTAGAGCTCCACCAGTTTCACTGCAGATCACGCCCTACGGTACAAGTGACCATGACCATTTGTTGGAGCTTTCCCGCCTACAAGCTCTCTCAGCTACACACACACACTGTAGTTAAAAAAGAAAAAAAAAATCGTTATCGGTTTCGGTACAGAATTTTCATTTCGGTGCCTCCCTAGCGCACACCCATAGAACTGCTTCAAAGCAGCGTACCAGTTTCCCAAGAAGGATATAACCACAACCAAGAGCTATTAACTGAAATTACGTTGACACCATTTGTCTGCCAATATTATATTACAACAGTAAGAAAATTAGAATAATTTAAGGACACATGATATGCCACAGCAACAAATTTAATAAAGAACACCAAAGAGACTTCAACGTCCCCGCTCCCCCTGACATGTTTCGCCCTGCAGCTTTATCAGGCCGCAGGGCGAAACATTTCAGTGACATGAAACCCAAACATTTTCTTTCATAATTCAGAGCATGCATTTTTAAACAACTTTCAAACGTTACTTCTGTTATCTATTTTTTGTTCTCTCTGCAACCTTTGAACGTCATATCTAGGTAGGCTAAGGAGCAGCAATGCACTTCTGCTGATTGGTGGCTGCACATATATGCCTTTTGTCATTGGCTGATCTGATGTGGTCAGCTAGCTACCAGTGAGCAAAGGATACCAAGAGAAGGAAGAAAATTTGAAGAAAGTTGTTTAAAATTGTACTCTCTTAAAGGGACAGTCAAGTTTTAAAATTAAATGTTCATGATTCAGATAGGGCATGGCAATTTTAAACAACTTTCCAGTTTACATTTATCAAATTTGCTTTGTTCTCTTGGTATTACATGTGTAAAGCTAAACATAGGTAGGCTCATATGCTAATTTCTAAGCCCTTGTAGGCCGCCTCTTATTTTGAGTTATCTTATATTGGATAACATTGTGCTCACCCCCATGTAGTTTATATATGAGTTGGCACTGATTGGATAAAATGCAAGTCTGTCAAAAGAACTGAAATAAGGGGGCATTCTGCAGAGGCTTAGATACAAGGTAATCAGAGGTTAAAAGTGCATTAATATAACCATGTTGGTTATGCTAAACTGGGGATTGAGTAATAAAGGCATTATCTATCTTTTTAAACAGAAATTCTGGAGTAGACCCGCCCCTTTAAATCATGAGAGCATTTTTTTGGGGTTTCATGTTCCTTCAATATCCCCTTTTTAAGTTGAATTAAATTGATATGGAAGGAGAGAGGACATTCATGTTATGTAGGGATTCAAGTCTCTCACTGTTAAAGAGGGACTAATGCATCCTATCTGGTGACCAAGGACACATCTTCACAATCCTTCTCCAAATAATCATTTGGGTAGCCAAATTAAAGCGAATGAAAATGACTGAGCATCTGATTTTTTATTTTTTTTATGTTGCCTGCTGATGTGCATAACTGGAGCCAGCAATAGCACACGCTTTATATTAGCAGAATATTTACTCTTTAAAAGGGCTTATTCCACATAATTCCCAGATGTAACTATAATGCAAGAGGTTTCATGTGATCAGTCAAAACTCTACAACTGTGAACAAAGAATCTTAATTTAGCTCTCTAAATAGTTGGCATTGGAAACTATATGATGTTATGTAATGTAAATAAACACAAGATCTGGATAAGGACAAACTAATTTTCCCTCTTGAGCAATAATTTCTCCAACAGGGATACATTTTTGCAATATGTAAGTATATTATTTCAAGAGTCCCAAAAATGGTATTAAAATACTATCCACTTAAAACACCCTATGGGGCCGATTTATCAAAGCTGGAAGTACGCGTCAAATTTGACACAAATTTTATCCGCCGTAGTTAACAAAAGCGTCAAGATCGTCAAATGTTGTGTGACGTAATATACGCTCCCGCGATATTAATCAGACGCAGATCGATGCTTGTGGTGTTTGAGTGGAATACTGATCATCCGCAGTCACATTCGACTCCATCTGACCCACTTGCCCAATTTATCAAACATTCAACAGGTACGCTCACGTCCATTCCGACGCAGCGTACCTTTTGTTCAAAACGCCCCCCCTTGAGGCCGTGAATGCCATAGAAATCAATGAGAGTCTTAAAACACACGGTTTTTTTCGATGCTGCAAGACAATGAAGCGTATTAGATAATAAAAGTAAATTAGAAACTTTATTTAAATTGTATACTCTTTCTAAATCAAACAATATTATTGCTCCATATTTGATGCACTAGTAAATATAGAGAACAATGAAAAAATACATTACTACTTATGGATTATCTTACATCTTTGTCTCTCATTACAAAGCAAGGGGACAATATTATTGCTCCAAATTTGGTGCACTTGTAAATATAGCGATGACAATGAAATAAATACATAACATAATATAGCTAACTTCCTTTTTTTGGATAAATCTATTTGCACCATGTTTTAAGGCATGTAATACAAGTCCCACTCTATTTCGCACCAAATTGACGCAACACTTTTCGCACCAAATATGATGCAATACTCAACCCACAAACTAGTGACATTTTCAACCACTTTTGATTGGAAAATGCATAATCACATGATTTATGACATCAGTCAATCTGATTTAAATATATATTTTCTATCACTAACGAATCAAATTGCTCGATACTTCAGTCATTGATCACTCATCAGAACTTGTAAGTGCCATTTGTTACATTGTGAATTATTATACTTTGAAAGTATGTATATGTAAAATTAGTATTAAAGTTAAACAATGATGATGACATTAGGACACACACAGTCTAATATTTTAGACAATTATAAAATTCTTATGTCTGATTTAATATAATCTTAAGCTGATAGTTAAAAGGGATAGTCAACATAAAACAGTCATGAATCAGATACAGCATTAATTTAAATCTTCTCTTTACTGTCATGCTGTTTTCAGTGTTTTACTTCCTTCTCTTGAATTTAATATTCATTAAGAAATGTCATCTTATATGCCATCCCATATATTATTATTTTTTTTATACCTGTGTAGGGGTGGTGTTTAAAACTAGACTGCAATCAGGAGGAGGTTACACAGATGCAGAGAGAACTGGCCCAGCTCTTTAAAATATCCGTTGATTGCAATTACATATGATACCTTGATTACATGTTATATTCCCTGCACACAATAATACATTTACACTATATACATATAGTGGTATTAATAAACACAGAAATATAAAAGACATGCAAATGTTTTTGTATATGTATATATGTGTGTGTGTGTGTATATGTATATAATTTATTTATTTTTAATTAGGGCTGCACGATTAATCGCAATATATGCGATTTTAAAACCGTGATTAAAAAAAAATCCTGAGAAGTGGCTGTAATGCATGGATTTGTATGTGATTTCTTCAAACCAGCTGCATCTATTGGTTGCTTTTAGCACACATTTGCAAAATGGTAGTTTTACTTTCACTTTCTGATCTCTGTAGCAGCCGGCCAGCTGCTGAAATCTAGAAGTCTAAAAGCAGAGCCCATGCAGGAATGAAGAGGGAAAGCCACTTACTTATATTTCCCCCTAGGGATGTCTGCAGTCTGAAACGTAGGGTATGCAATCATTATTGAACCTCCCACACAATCTGCTCTCTGAGAAACGGCTCAAATACATAGCAGATGCAGTTAAACCCCCATGGCTGCCAAAAAGCTTTTAAAGGGACAGTCTATACCAGATTTTTTTATTGTTTTTAAAAGATAATCCCTTTATTACCCATTTCCCAGTTTTTCATAACCAACACAGTTATAATAATAATAATAATAATAATAATACTTTTAACCTCTGATTATCTTGTATCTAAGCCTCTGCAAACTGCCCCTTTTTTCAGTTCTTTTGACAGACTTGCAGTCTAGCCAATCAGTGCCTGCTCCCAGATTACTTCACGAGCACAGTGTTATCTATATGAAATATGTGAACTAACACCCTCTAGTGGTGAAAAACTGTTAAAATGCAATCTGAAAGAGGTTGGCTTCAAGGTCTAAGAAATTAGCATATGAACCTCCTAGGTTAAGCTTTCAACTAAGAATACCAAGGTAACAAACCAAAATTGGTGATAAAAGTAAATTGGAAAATTGTTTAAAATTACATGCTCTATCTGAATCATGAAAGTTTATTTTGGCCTAGACTGTCCCTTTAACTGCAGTCCCTCTGTAGCTGGGTTAACTTAACTGCATCTACAATGTATTTGATATCAGCAAGGCACAGCATTTCTGAAAGGAGCACCCCCCACCCCTACTGCTAGCATTTCTGAAAGGAGCACCCCCCCACCCCTACTGCTATATGCCTGTATTGGATTCCTGGACAGGAGCAGGGCTCATTTTAAGTCAAATTAAAATGTTTAAAAAAAAAAAGAAAAAGATTTGTTCTATGCATTCCAATCTGGACTGATTTATAGACAGGAGGATCTTGTTCCTTTGAAATCTGCTTGATAGCTCAGGTCTGGTTAAACTGATTAATTTCAGCTTGCTTGGCTTTGCTGCATCACAAGCGGACAGCTCCAAATACTGGTTATATTAATAAATGCACTGCTTCTCAATGCTTTTCAATAGCAGTCACATGACTGGAAAAAAGGTTGTTATTCTGAAACGGTGTAAATTGAACTGTTGTAAAACGAGGGCCACCTGTGTGTGTGTATGTATGTCAGCAAAGTCCAGCACACCCGGCAGCAATGAGACTCAACAAATAAATGTGCCAAGTAGTTTACCTGTTTATTTTGAACATGCGGAACAAAGGGCTAAACAAGCCTAATATGCCAAATGGCAAAGTACTCCAACACGTAAGGAAAAAAACAGCATATGACAGGCAGCAGGATAGGGAAAAAAAATTAGGTCAGACGCGTTTCCTTATGTTGCTACATAGTAATCCTCAGTGACCATGTTTGTTTCCCACAATTCAGTGCCTTAAATACACAACTGTTGTGCAATCACAGCACAGAAAGGGCTAATTAATGTATAGCCAATCATTAAGGACAAGTAAATATGGGCGAAACAAATCACTGGAGTTACAACGTATCAACCAAAAAAATATATATATGTGCTTACAAAGTATTTAACAAGCATATACATATAATCAAATAGGCACTATAAAGATACACAAATAATGTAAACACAATTATACAAATATAATAAATGAAAAATGAAAAAAATAAAAAAAAATATAAAAATGAAAAATATTTGTACAAAAGTATGAACTTAAATATATTTCTAATTTCACAAAAATTAGTGCCACATTAGATTTAAAAAAATAAATTCTAATGATACTAAGTCAAAATACCAAAATCAAAAAGCAATAAAGCTGAATAGAGTAAAAAAAGATAGTAAAAAAAATAATAACCTCTATTGATCTACAAATAATCTTACATCCCAATCAAAATTAACCCTGCCGGCACTCTAGTGCCCATCTGAAAATTCCAATATACTTCTTTTACTAAGAGCAGTACCTCTATTTCCACCTCTTGGGTGCTAGAGATCAATTGGATTGCTTGGAAATGTCGGCAATGAACTATCAGAATTGTGGTGTCTTTGAATGCAGGGAGATGGGGGGTAGTGGACTCTGGGTCCTCAATGAGCGGTAAATGCTCAAGAAAGGGATCCTTTAACGCACGTGTCGTTTGGTCCCTCGTACTGCCTGAAGCACCCCCTGCAGGTCAAAAGATATATGACATAACAAGAATTGCATGTCATATGTTCACGAATTTCAAATATCTTGTGGTTGTTACTTGATGCAAAACTAGTGCCAAAAGACGCATAGGCACAGGACTTACATCTCTTACTGCCACATTTGAAGAAACCAGGTTTGATTGAAAGCCAATTTCTTTGTGACTGTTGCCGTGGCAACATAGAGGGGAGACAGGTATGCTCCCTAGTGTCTTGAGCCCTACGAGAAACAAAGACAAACACCCTCTTTAACTATATCAACCAGGCTGTCATCAGTGGTCAATATAGGGAGTGCCATATTCCATGCTGTAAGAAGTGATAAATTTTAATTGTTGAACCATCTGGATTCTTTGATCTACCCGACACAAAAAGATCTTTTCTGTCAAGAAGATCAATATCTCGTTTAGTTTTGTTGTAAACAATTAGGAGAATACCCTCTCTGGGCTAACCTTTCAGTTAGTCACTGGAATGTTCTCATAGCTCGATTGGTTAGTGCAGTTACGCTTAACCCTATATACTGACTCTTAGGGAATAGACTGTATAGTGTGCTTTGGATGACATGATTTGGCATTCAAAATTGGTATTTCCAGATATAGGTTTACGGAACATTCAATCTCAATACATGAAGACTGGAGATTGGAGTGTAACTCAATGTCCAAAAAGGAAATTGAATGTTTGTCACTTTCCATAGTGAACTGTAGATTCAGTGCATTGTTCTGGTAAGTAGGATAGAAACGATTCAAGGAGAGTCTGCCGGACCCTTTCCCAAATCAACAAAATATCGTCGATGTAACGACCAAAATATGTATGTACTCTCTGAAGGGGTTCCATCTCCAATAGACATGGGAAAGCTCCCACCAACCCAAGTATAGGTTGGCATAGGAAGGGGCAAACTTGGCCCCCATTGCTGTCCCACGCCTCGTGGAGCTAGAAATCCCCCTCAAAAAGAAATAATTGTGGGTCAACAAATATTCAACGGAGACCTCAATGAATCTCTTCAAAGCAATGTCATATGTGGAAAAAGTATCCAAAAAGAACTTAATAGCCAATGCCCCTTTGTCATGAGGGATAGCAAGTATACAAAGAGACCACGTCGATAGTAACAAAAGTAAAATCTTCCTGCCAAACTAGGCTTTCAATCTGAGTGATAACATCTGACGTGTCTCTAATGTAACTCATAAGACTCAAGACTAAAGGTTGCAAATAGCCATCTATCAATTGGGAAAGAGGCTCATTTAAAGAGCCTATCCCAGCCACTATGGGTCTACCAGGTGGACGAGTGGGATGCTTGTGGACTTTTGGAAGGTAATGAAAAATAGCCGAGACCGGGTGCTCAGTGTATAGAAAATCAAAATTAGCTAGTTTGATAATACCATCATTTAAAGCCTGCTCCAAAATAGTCTTAAGAGCCGATTTGTAAAAGAACACAGGGTTGCTTTTAAGTTTCTCATACACTGAATCATCCAGTAACTGTCTAAGCCTCATCCAGATAGTCCTGGCGATTAAGAACCACTACCTTACCACCTTTATCTGAGTTGCGAATGACAAGCTCCTGATTGTTTTTTAATTCTTGAATAGATAGAAATTGTGCCTTAGATTATCTCTGTGATGTCTTTTTTTTCAAATTCACATGAACTTAGTTTTTTTCATTCTAGTTCAACTGTTTTCTGAAAAACCTCTATGGAATTGGATCTAATTTTACTGGGTAAAATTTAGATTTACCTTTTAGTTTGGTAATATCCTGAGTAACCCCAATATTTAAGAGACTGATTGTCTCTATCCAATTCCATAAGGTCCAAAACGGAACATTCCTCTGAAAAATCAAGACCAATTCTAGTGGGTACTGGCCTCTCCCCAACCACCTCATCCTGTACAGTATTAGTAACTCCCAAGAAATGTTTCTTGAGAACAAGCAACCTCACAAATTTGTTAAGGTCAATAACTGTATTGAAAAGATTAGAAATGTGTAGAGGGGGAGAAACCAAGACCCAAAGACAAAACCTCTATCTGTGTCTTAGATAGAACAAAGGAAGACCGGTTAATAACATTATCTCATATTCATGCATATTTCTGGAATTGTGTTGCTCTCTTCCTCTGTGGATAACGCCTGGGCTTGGGTGCTTGATCCTGGCTTTGATTTGCACGATTTTCCTCGTCCCCCTCTGCGTATTTTTTGCGGCGGGCAGTGGATTGTTTGATGGCCCTTCCTGTTTTTGACTGTGACACTGTAATGAGATTCAAGTGCAAAAGATGTAACTTCCTCAGTACCGGAGGCAATCTCACCAGATGTTTCAATGTCAGAGGAATCGTAGTCCTATTCAGTGTCAGTATCTGCAAATCTCACTTTCCTGTTCTCAGAACCTCGACCTTTATAGGTGCTCCTATATCTCCGTCTAGTATTGGACACGGTCCACTTGTATACTTTATTTGCTCATAGTCCTGTTTATCTCTCATTATCTTTTGTTTTTTGAAATTCCAAAGATTGTTTTTTAAACTCGGTGATAACCTTCTGCAATTAGTATCATATTTGGCAAAATCTGGGTTATCACTAAGAGGACGTAAAAAAGACTGCAATTTCTGCTTTTCATCACCCAATTCTTGACGCAAAGATTTCTTAAATTCAATTAGTAGATCAATAAGTGCTAAAGAGCACTCTGTAAGAATAAAGATCCATTTGTCAATGAAGGTCTGATCTGACACCTGAAAGGAGGGAAACTTTCTGCTGTCATATGCTGTTTTTCCTTACGTGCTGAGTCTTTGCCATTTGGCATATTAGGCTTGTTTTTAGCCCTTTGTTCCGCATGTTCAAAATAAACAGGTAAACTACTTGGCACATTTATTTGTTGAGTCTCATTGCTGCGGGGGGTGCGCTGACTTTGCTGTTTCTTTGTTTGTCTGGTGGGCTTGGATGGAGCGCTCAATGTTCCTTTGCACCGGAGCAGATGAGTGAATACTGATATGTCATCACGGACGTCAAGCAAGAGGGTGTGTTCACTACGGAAGAGAGTCATGTGATCGGATCTGACACGCTGTTTGTGTCTTAGCGCTTCCCTAGCTGCGGTGTGTAAGTATATGTGTGTGTGTATGTATATATATATATATATATATATATATATATATATATATAATATATATATATATATTATATATATATATATATATATATATATATATATAGTATATATATAGAATATATATAATTTCGTATGTACACAATTTTAGCATTAATGATCATTTTAAAAAAACATGAGGCATATCATGATTTCTAGAAATAAAAATAAACATTAATTTACGTGAAAATATCAGTTATTTTTTTTTTGTATAACAAATACATAATATTTCATAGAAAGTAATTTTCGGTTTGTTCAGGTATAAATCTAGCTATTTCTTGGACATTAAGCATATTTCTCTAAAGCTAATCTATTTTTCCATCTGTTGTTCATGGACAGTAATGAAATGGTATAAATAAAGTTGAAAAAAAAACAGAATATCCGCAACATCTATGACTCTTATTTATCAACAGTCCGATGCTCATTGCTCCGTACTTGAAGCTCGTGTTTTTGACAGACTTTTTCATAAGGCAGTCTTATGTAGATTCGAGGCAGCAATGTCTGGCGTGCGTATTGACTCCAACGACCTGCGTCAAAGATTGATGCAATGATAAATAGGCCCCCATGCGTTTGTGTTTTTTTTGGTTTTTTATTGAAGAAATTTGTCCACGCATTCTGCTTAGTCAGAAGTAGATCATCCCTGCCAGGAAATGTATAATCTGTTTTTTTAGGGGTACTTGAGGGAAGAATTGAGTAAACTTATTTCTTGATACATTGTGGGCCAGATTATGAGTGGCAACCGAACAATAAGTGGTTTTATCATGAGTGTTTGCATACGTCGGGTCTTTTGAAGTAAATGAGAACCCTTAAATGCAATTGCAGTTTACGCACGTCGGGTTATCGCAACCTCAGAGCTCTGGTTAACTGTTTCTCGAAACAAAATAGTCTCCCTAAACACACAAAAATACATTACAAAGTACAGTTACACTCCTAACACTATCTAGTAAAAATTGTTACATAAAGTCATAAGGGCTCAAAGATATGAAGTCTCAGGTGTTAGAGAAAAAAAAGCAGGCAAAGAGTTGAGAGATATACTGTCCCTCAGCGATACTTTACATATGTGTTTAACAGCATTGCAAGGGACAGTTGTGCTACGATAAAATGGTGTAACAAAGTTTTATTTTTGACCCTTTTAAAACCTAAACACTTTTTTATGCGCTAAATAAAGTGTACTTTCTTTTGCATGATGTACCGAGTCCACGGATTCATCCTAACTTGTGGGGATATTGTCCTTCCTGACAGGAAGTAGCAAAGAGAGCACCACAGCAGAGCTGTCTATATAGCTCCCCCCCTTAACTCCACCCACAGTCATTCTCCTTGCTGGCTCTAAGCAGGAAGAGTAAAGAGAAGAGGTGTTAAACTGTTATTTTTAAATGGTACCGGTGATGTACTATTTACTCTGACAGACATAGATGAAGATTTCTGCCTGGAGGATGATGATCTTAGCATTTGTATCTAAGGTCCACTGCTGTTCCCACATGAGCTGAGGAGTACAGGAAAACTGCAGTGTGAGGAACGGTTTCTTGCTATACAGCAATGAGGTATGTTCAGTCATATTTTCTGCAGAGACTGTGTTAACTCAAAGGCTGACAGTGTCCCCATTAGGGGAAGGGTAAGCAGGTAATCCCTAGTGTTATCATAGGTTTTTACTAGCTTGCATAAAGGGTTAATTTTTGTGGGCACTCAGTTTATGTAACTGTAGGACAAACTTTTTGTGTCTGGGAGTAACGTTTTCTGTTTTATGGACATTGCTTGAGGGTTCTTTGGGGTTGTTTATAACCCACATGGCTTTCAGGCAAGGTTTGTTAGTTTTGTGTAGGCCCCAGCAACATCGAGTGAGGTGGGCGGGGCCTGCATTTACAAGCAGCAAGCAACTTCTCCTGAGGGACTAATTGAAGCTTTAAACCCCATATTATCGCTTCCTAAGGGCAGTAGGGCCACAGCAGAGCTGTGGCAAGGTGCTTTAGGGGTTTTTAACCGGTTTTAGACAATTTTCAATCCGTTTTTTTCATTTGGGGGTTTATTGCTTATTAACTTGTGGTGCAATCCTTCTAAAGCTTAGTGGGTCCACTGTTAAAATTTCAGAAAAATTGAAGCAATTTTAACCTGTTTTGCAGTTTGTGTATGCATTTTTCCTCTTAAAGGCACAGTACCGTTTTTGCAAATTGTGTTTTTTTTTTCATTAAAGTGTTTTTTCCAAGCTTGCTTGCTTTATTACTAGTCTGTTAAACATGTTTGACACTGAGGAAACTCATTGTTCAATTTGTTTAGAAGCCATTGTGGAAACCCCTCTTAGAATGTGTCCCACTTGTACTGATATGTCTATAAATTGCAAACAGCATATTTTGACTTATAAAAGTTTGTCATTAGATGATTCTCAGACAGAAGGAAATCAGGTTTTGCCATCTAGTTCTCCCCCAAGTGTCACAACCAGTAATGCTCGCACAAGCGAAGCCAAGTACTTCTAATACGTCTAATTCTTTCACCTTGCAAGATATGGCTTCAGTTATGAATACTACCCTCACAGAGGTTTTATCTAAGCTGCCTGGGTTGCAAGTGAAGCGCAGTAGCTCTGGGTTAAGAACAAATGCTGAGCCTTCTGACGCTTTAGTAGCCGTATCCAATATTCCCTCACAATGTTCTGAGGTAGGGATGAGGGATTTGCTGTCTGAGGGAGAGATTTCTGATTCAGGAAAGATGTTCTCTCAGACAGAGTCAGATATGACGCATTTAAATTTAAGCTAGAGCACCTCCGCTTATTGCTCAGGGAGGTTTTAGCTACTCTGGATGATTGTGACCCTATTGTAGTTCCAGAGAAATTGTGTAAAATGGACAAATATTTAGAGGTTCCTGTTTACACTGGTGTGTTTCCGGTCCCTAAGAGGATTTCGGACATAGTTACTAAGGAGTGGGATAAACCAGGTATTCCGTTCTCTCCCCCTCCTGTTTTTAAGAAAATGTCTCCCATTTCTAACACCATAAAGGACTCATGGCAGACGGTCCCTAAGGTGGAGGGAGCTATTTCTACCCTGGCTAAGCGTACAACTATACCTATTGAAGACAGTTGTGCTTTCATTTATTCTATGGATAAAAAGTTAGAGGGTCTCCTAAAGAGAAAATTTTTTTGTTCATCAAGGTTTTCTTCTTCAATCTATAGCATGCATTGTTCCTGTAACCACTGCAGCTGCCTTTTGGTTGAGGCTCTTCAGATGGAGACCCCACTAGATGCTATTTTGGACAGAATTAAGGCTCTTAAGTTGGCTAATTCTTTTATTACAGACGCCCGCTTTTCATCTTGCTAAATTAGCGGCTAGAAATTCAGGTTTTGCCATTTTAGCGCGTAGAGCGTTATGGCTTAAGGTTCTGGTTTGCTGATGTGTCATCTAAATCTAAGCTTTTTTCCATCCCTTTCAAGGGGTAAGACCCTATTCGGGCCTGCATTGAAAGAGATCATTTCAGACATTACTGGAGGGGAAGGGTCATACCCTCCCTCAGGATAAGTCAAATAAGACAAGGACCAAACAAAATAATTTCGTCCTTTCGAAACTTCAAGAGTGGTCCCTCTACCTCCTCCCCTGCTGCAAAGCAAGAGGGGAACTTTGCACAATCCAAGCCAACCTGGAGACCTAATCAGGCTTGGAACAAGGGTAAACAGGCCAAAAAGGCCTGCTGCTACCACTAAGTCAGCATGAAGGGGTAGCCCCCGATCTGGGACCCGGATCTAGTAGGGGGCAGACTCTCTCTCTTTGCTCAGCCTGGGCAAGAGACGTTCAGGATTCCTGGGCAGTAGAAATTGTAACCCAGTGGATACCTTTTTAGATTTCAAGGATTCCCTCCAAGGGGGAGGTTCCATCTTTCTCAATTGTCTGTAAACCCGACAAAAAGAGAGGCGGTTCTTATGCTGTGTAGAAGACCTTTTTTACCATGGAGTGATCTGCCCAGTTCCAAAAGCAGAACAGGGGCAGGGGTTCTACTCCAATCTGTTTATAGTTCCCAAAAGGAGGGAACCTTCAGACCAATTCTGGATCTCAAGATCGCTAAACCAATTCCTAAGAGTTCCATCTTTCAGATGGAGACCATTTGGCACTATCTTACCGTTGATCCAGGAGGGTCAATATTTGACCACCGTGGACTTAAAGGATGCGTATCTGCACATTCCTATCCACAAAGATCACCAGTTCCTCAGGTTCACCTTTCTGGACAAGCATTATCAGTTTGTGGCTCTTCCTTTCGGGTTGGCCACGGCGCCGCAAATTTTCATGCAGGTGCTAGGGTCCCTTCTGGCGGTTCTAAGGCCACGGGGCATAGCAATGGCGCCTTATCTAGACTACATTCTAATTTCAAGTGTCGTCCTTCCAGCTAGCCAAGTCTGACACAGACTTAGTGTTGGCCTTTCTAAGGTCTCACGGGTTAGAAAGTGAACGTAAAAAAGTTCTTCCCCCCCCCCCTCACAAGAGTTTAATTTCTAGGGACTCTGATAGACTCGGTGGACATGAAATATTTCTGACTGAGGTCAGAAAATCAAAGATTTTGTCCAACTGCCGAGGTCTTCATTCCAATCCTCGGCCGTCAGTGGCTCAGTGTATGGAGGTAATCGGTCTAATGGTGGCGGCAATGGACATAGTTCCGTTTGCTCGCTAGCATCTCAGACCACTGCAACTATGCATGTTCAATCAGTGGAATGGGATTATGTGTATTTTATCTCCTCAGATAAATCTGGATCAAGAGGCCAGAGACTCTTCTTTGGTGGTTGTCACAGGATCATCTGTCCCAGGATTGTGTTTCTGCAGGCCAGAATGGTTATAGTGACAACAGACGACAGTCTTCTGGGCTGGGGTGCAGTCTGGAATTCCCTGAAAGCTCAGGGTTGTGGACTCGGGAGGAGGCTCTCCTACCTATAAATATCTGGAAGTAAGAGCGATATTCAATGCTCTCCAGGCATGCCTCAGCTGGCTTCGGCCAGATTCATCCGGTTTCAGTCGGACAACATCACGACTGTGGCTTATATCAATCATTAGGGCAGAACAAAGAGTTCCTTAGCGATGATAGAGGTCTCAAGGATAATCCAATGGGCAGAGGCTCACTCTTGCCATTTGTCAGAAAATCTGCCTCCCAGATCGCTAAGTCGTCAGACTTTTCATCCGGAGGTGTTTGCTCAGCTGGTTCGGCTATGGGGCACACCAGAGTTGGATCTGATTGTCTCTCGTCAGAACGCCAAACTTCCTCGTTACGGCTCCAGGTCAAGGGATCCTCAGGCTGTTCTGATAGATGCTCTAGCAGTACCCTGGTCGTTCAACCTGGCTTATGTTTTTCCACCTTTCCCTCTCCTTCCACGTCTGATTGCCAGAATCAAACAGGAGAGAGCATTAGTGATTTTGATAGCGCCTGCGTGGCCACGCAGGCCTTGGTATGCAGACCTGGTGGACATGTCATCCCTTCCACCATGTTCTCTGCCATCGAGACAGGACCTTCTGATTCAAGGTCCATTCAAGCATCCAAATCTAATTTCTCTGCAACTGACTGCTTGGAGATTGAACGCTTGATTCTATAGTCATAGTCAGTCATAAATACCTTGATTCAGGCGTAATTATCTCTCTTGGTGCGAATCCAAAGGCTTCTCCTGGAGTAAAATCAAGAATTCCTAGGATTTTGTCTTTTCTCCAAGAGGGATTGGAGATTATCAGATAGTTCCCTAAAGGGACGGATATCTGCTCTGTCTATTTTGTTGCACAAGCGTCTGCAGATGTTCCAGATGTTTGGGCTTTTTGGTCAGGCTTTAGTTAGAATTAAGCCTGTGTTTAAACCTATTGCTCCGCCATGGAGTCTAAATTTAGTTCTTAAAGTTCTTCAGGGGGTTCCGTTTGAACCCATGCATTCCATGGATATTAAGCTTTTATCTTGGAAAGTTTTGTTCCTAGTTGCTATCTCTTCAGCTCGAAGAGTTTCTGAACTATCTGCATTACAATGTGAATCTCCTTATCTTGTGTTCCATGTTGATAAGGTGGTTTTGCGTACCAAGCCTAGGTTCCTACCTAAGGTTGTTTCTAACAGGAATATCAATCAAGAAATTGTTGTTCCTTCTCTGTGTCCTAATCCTTCTTGTAAAAGGAACGTCTGTTGCACAACTTGGGACGTGGTTCGTAGCTTTGAAATTTTATTTGCAGGCAACCAAAGATTTTCGTCAAACATCTTTGTTTGTCTATTCTGGAAAGCGTAGGGGTCAAAGGCTATGGCGACTTCTCTTTCCTGTTTGGCTGAAAAGCATCATTAGTTTGGCTTGAGACTGCTGGACAGCAGCCTCCTGAAAGGATTACAGCTCATTCTACTAGAGCGGTAGCTTCCACATGGGCCTTTTAAAAATGATGCTTCTGTTAAACAGATTTGTAGGGCTGCGACTTGGTCGTCGCTTCATACCTTTTCCAAAATTTACAAATTTGATACTTTTGCTTCTTCTGAGGCTATTTTTGGGAGAAAGGTCTTGCAAGCAGTGGTGCCTTCCGTTTAGGTTCCTGTCTTGTCTCTCCCTTCATCCGTGTCCTAAAGCTTTGGTATTGGTATCCCACCAAGTTAGGATGAATCCGTGGACTCGGTACATCATGCAAAAGAAAACAAAATTTATGCTTACCTGATAAATTTCTTACTTTTGCGATGTACCACGGCCCGCCTTGTCTATTCAAGACAGACAGTATTTTTTATGTAAACTTCAGTCACCTCTGCACCTTATAGTTCTTTCTCCTTTTCTTCCTTGGCCTTCGGTCGAATGACTGGGGGGTTTAGTTAAGGGGGGAGCTATATAGACAGCTCTGCTGTGGTGCTCTCTTTGCTACTTCCTGTCAGGAAGGACAATATCCCACAAGTTAGGATGAATCCGTGGACTCGGTACATCGCAAAAGAGAGAAATTTATCAGGTAAGCATAAATTCTGTTTTCGTAATGCGAATCTAATCTGTTTGACCTGAAGTTAAAGGCAAACAAAATGTTTTGTATTTCTCATGTGTATACTCCCATATGTCAGCATGTTGATTATCTTTCAGATTTTAGGATTTTTATTCGTGATTTCTCCTGCTCAGTCTTGTTCTGTTGCCTGGGTTGTTTTTTTTTTTTTTTTTTTTTATTTGGTTTTGTTTGCTGATTCATTCAGCTGTTCATAAAATCATAGAGTGTCTGAAATTCTAATCTGACATTTTACACAATAATGAAGTGGTAAATATCTTTTTTCTTCCAGCTTTTTATAAACAATGAATGGCATGATGCAGTGAGCAAGAAGACCTTTCCTTCAGTCAACCCGTCCACAGGAGAAGTAATCTGCCACGTAGCTGAGGGAGATAAAGTAAGTAGGCAAGACTATTGCATTACAGGGTGTCATTCCTGGTCACTCCCTTTGATTAATGAAGAGCAAAATGCAGCTTTGAATGTAGATTGTGCATTTATTTTTTACAACATAACAAATGGAGTAATAACGTTTTAAAAATAAATAAATTGACAAAGTGATTTTCTTTAGTTGCACTGCATGCTAATGTTGCTTGCTTTCCCTACTGTACCCAAGTTCAGTCCAACTAGAAGAGGCAAAACGCTCCAAATCCTCCCTCTTCCCCATAATTCCTTAGTCCATATTTTGCCGCCAGCAAGGAATAATAATGCAACTTAAAATGCTGAGTTACACACCGATTTGAAAGGGTTTCCTCAGACCAATTTGAGACAGGTTATCCCACTCAGAGAGCTGAGAATAGGGCCGAGGGGTGTACAGGAGTACAACTGGAAATGAGAGTAAATTACCTCCTAGGGAGTCGCTTGATTCATCCTTTAGCCTCCTGTTGGCCTTCAGATCCTGTGTTAGTGCATACTACACAGGAAGCAGGTCTCCTGTAGCTTGGTAAGCACAGTATAGTGAGTGATGACAGGTTAGTAGTTGCTTGCACTCACATACCACACACGGTATGTGCATAAACGTGCACACAGGATTCATCTTTATCATGACCTTCTGCATAAATTTAAACTTTTTTTTTTTTTTTTTTTTTTTTTTTTTTTTTTAAACTTACCGTGCTTGGGCTGCCATAGATAGGCCTTTCTACTGGAAGCAGTTTTCTGCAGCTAAGGTGAGCATGGTAGAATAAGTACCTTGCAGGCTATTAACATGATCATGTACGCATTTCACATAGCCTGGGAACGTAGTCTCATACACAATTTAACGCTACATTACAGTTTTAGGCACATCATTATTTTTTTTTTTAAGGTACTTTTATCTTTTAAATTTGACCTCTGTCGACTTTAGCTACACTACAGAACTCTGGTCCTCATCTGCAGTAGGCCCTCAGATGGTCAGGGTTTTTTTTAGCTCTAAAACCGCTTTGGAGACCTCAGTGTTAGTTTAGTGCAAAATAGTGCTCCTTCACTCTCCTCCCCCCCTCACTGAGTCAGGAGACTGAGATACTCTAGTGATTCCTTGGTTGTTCAGTCTGATTTACATTTTTCCTCCTTTTTGTGTTACTACCCAGGGCATCATCCAGGATAATATAAGAAAGGGCCTCTGTAATTGTTTGGTATGGTATGCAGACTTTCACGCTGCTTCTCCGCTCTGGTGTGGCCATTGCCACAGACGCAGGCAGTCCTCCTGTTGCTAGGGATGCGGCAGTGTAACTGCAGCACAGTGATGACATCATCACTGCCCGCCCTTTCTTCTCTTTGTAAGTGCCTAAAATCTCTCTCACCTGTGCCCAAGTATATAGGTTTACTTTGTGTTCTCCTGGGTGCTGGATTGCTATTTTGATACTCTGTTGATGAACTCTGCCTGTTTGACTACTCTGCTTGCCTTAACCCCTGAACTTCTGGATTGTTATACTGATACTGAACTCTGCGTTGTTTGACCATTCTATTGGTTTACCCCTGAACTGCTATACAGCTGGATATCCTTTTGTTGCTGACCAAGTACTGCTGTGAGTACTGCTTACCTCATTTACAAACTCCGCTGGGAAAAGAATACTACTGGCCAAGTTTGGCCTGATAGGGGACTATCCACGAGCATTACATTATACTTGGGCCATGTACCCAAATGAGGTAGCAAATGCAGTTACTCGTTGGGGTCTGACGCTGGGAGCACACACCACACATTTGCAGAGTGTGGATTCAATACTACAGGCTATAACAGCTTTGCTCTCCTCACTGGTTGCAGAAAAGAACGCTGCTCCTGTTTCACAGCCAGTACCCGATGTTAGTGCCGCAGCTCCTTCCCCTGCTTCTGGAAGTATACCCCGGATACCATTACCTGACAAGTATGATGGTACTGCTGACTGTAGGGTTTTCCTCACCAGTGCAGGCTGCACTTTCTCAATGACCCCCACACCTTCCAGTCTCATCAGTCAAAGGTCACTTTTTTCGTTTCCTTACTGAAAGACAAGACCCTAGCCTGGGTCTCTCCTCTTTTGGAACAGAGCGCTCAACTCCTGAACAATGCTGATGCCTTCACTTCTGCATTTTCTTCTGTATTTGGGACATCCGGCCACGATGCTGCTGCAGAGTACTCTTTCTTGGATCGTCCGCCAGGGTTATAGAACTGTGGCACAATACGCCATCGAGTTTCACACTTTGGCACTCGAGACCAGTTGGAAGGCAGTGCTCTCAAGGCGGCCTTTAGGAGAGGTTTGCATGAACACATCAAGGACGAGCTTACCTATCGTGATGTCCCTACTTCCCTGGACGAATTCATAGCACTTTGTATTCTTGCTTTCAGGAGAGACAAGCTGAGAGAGACAGAACTCCACAGAATCCTTCCTCTCGTCCTCGTCTGGTCTCTAGACCATCCTCTACCCCTTCAGCACCTCTAGTTACCTCAGTAGAGGAACCCATAGATCTTCCTCCCTCAAACAAACAGAATCTGAAAGACAAGAAGAAGGAGATAAAGACTGTGTGGTTCTAACTCAAACCAGCTAAAGAACTGTGATATCCTGCCGGGAAAAGCCAATGCTTAGAGGATAAAACTGGGGTACCTCTACGCGTGGTCACTACTAAATACCTCTCAATCTCTCGAATCCTGTTACCCTCTCCATTCTTCAGAATATTGATTCAGGGGATGCTGGATATTTTCTGTATCAGTTTCATGATTCAGGCAGGATTATCTCTTCTGGAGAAAAACCACTGTCTTAAAATCACTGCTCTGGATGGCACTCCCCTTGGATCAGGTTTAATCCATTTCGAATCCGCACCCCTAAACCATGACTGTGTGAGTCCTTCATACCGAACAGTTGAAGTTTAATGTCATTCATTCTCCAGTACAACCAGTAATCCTTAGTTCCTTGGCTCTGTATACACAATCCACAGTTCCGACTGGACTAAGGGACAGTTGGCCTCCTGGGGTACATCCTGCTTCCTTTCCAGTCTGGCTAAAGTTACTCCATTACGACAGAAATTCTTAGACGGAGGCGGCCGGGGCACAGGGGGGAACATTTCCGGGTGGCGGCCATGATGGTCGCTTCTTCAGAGGCTGAGTAGAGGACCCAATGAATCTGCTGCTTATTGGGTGACGAGATCAGTCATCCATACCTGTTCATAATATATTTTGGATCTTACTTTTAATGCTGATCAGTTTGATACCACTGGCTTCTATTTCCGCAGCCCTAAGGAACTGGAACGGTAGAGTTGGCAGCGGCGGCCTTGTACTAGACCAGACCTTTACCTAACCCTCCCATTCCCCCCCCCCCCCGGTTATCCGGATAGAATGGCTTGTTATGCCGCATATAAAATTTTATTTTTCTTAAGAGATTAATCTACTAAGACGCTCTCCGCACTTAAAAACCATCTAAGTCTACGCAGCTAGTTCGCATCTTAAATTCAGCATGTCTGTTACTAAACGAGAAGTGGAAGCACCTTTCATCGAACTACTGTAGAAACACTTTCAAAGGCTCAGCAGGCTTATCGGTAACTGCTTAAACTCTATTTTAACCTAGAAAAGGGAGGAAGATGGAGTAGTCACCTCGACACCCTCTTACAGCCTCACGACCAACTGGGAGAAGTGTGGAGTAACTCAGAGGATGGTGATGCAATCAACCTGAACATTTACAATGGACAGTAAAAATACAGAGAGATTCTGCAGATCCAGCTGTTCGCAGCGACGTACATGGTTCGAGCTGTGCCCTAATTGATGCAGCTGCTCCACGTGAGACAGACTTGGTCAAAATTACCCTTTTACGCTTTAGTAATTGGCAATGGTGAGCGGTTATGCTTTCAGATTGTGTCGCAGTCAGCATGGAAACCCAACAAGAATTGTCCTAAGGATACCGCTTGTTTTTGTTTTAAAAGAACATACGGTACAAGGAGATAAATCCCGGCATTGGATAGCAATTCAGAGCAATAGATTGGACCTTATGTAACTTAAACAGTTATATAAATTATAACGTATGTAAATAACCCTGAACGCTTTAAAGTTTGCTATAAACAAGGTGACAGGGTTAAAGCTGTAATAAGTACCTCTCGCTTATATATGACACTGTTATGTATACATGACTCAAATAGATCTGATTCGATCCATAATAGTGTGGTGGGTGAGAGTTGTCATTGCTCCAGGGAGGACTCGTAGTAATCCATATCTATTATTATGGGCAGTTCCTGCTAAGTATGGGATAACCTTTGAATCCTTGAGTAATAGGGCAACCATTAGCGTCTGAGTACCCATAAAATTTTAAAGTTACTCGTAAAGATGTTGGTACTATAGCTTATCAACTAGGGAGAAGGCTTAAGTATCAGATCATCTTATGACGTTCCTTTTAGCATAGTGCTAGTAAGTTATGGCAACAATGAACACATTACATGAGAGATCTCAGTACAGAAGGCAATTATGGTGTATCAATTTAGGATGAACAGATTGCTAATGCTGGCAAGTTATGAACATACCTTGTATTGCCTCTTTCCCTTTTACTCTCCATAACTCAACCTTAATCATACTGCGCCACTTCGGCCGCTGGCAGCGCAGAAGAATATTGGGCATTATCAAGGAGGTTATTAGCAACAATAAGTACAGTATTCTGGTTAATCCATATTGGAGTATGTAACTCCAGTGTCTAGGATCAAAGTGGGATAATACCTCTGATGCTTGTGCAATAATAAGGGGGACTCTATATATCAGCTATTTGAAATTCTGAGTCTGAACATATATTTTTAGAGAGTTATGGGTTAATAGCTAGTGATTCATAGTTAACTACATAGTGTCCTACTCAACCCACTCTAGCAGTCTTCCTATGTAATCATCACACAAACATAAAGTGGCACACAGTTTAGTTAGCTGAACTGTCCCTTATTAGTTATTCATACTGTCACATAAATAAAAAAAAAATGCTGGTCCCCTTTCCAAATTGTAGCATTGAACCCACATCTGAATAGACCAACGCATGAAAGAACTGAAACGGCATCTGCAGCGTGGTTCATCTGAAGTGGTACTCTGAGTAGCATATAATTATTACAAACTTAAAGGGACACTGAGCCCACATTTTTTTTCTTTTGTGATTCAGATAGAGCATTCAATTTTAAGCAACGTTCTAATTTACTCCTATTATCAAATTGTCTTCATTCTCTTGGTATCTTTATTTGAAATGCAAGAATGTAAGTTAGATGCCGGCCTATTTTTGGTGAACAACCTGTGTTGTCCGTGCTGATTGGTGGATAAATTCATCCACCAATAAAAATGTGCTGTCCCAGTGGTTGAACCAAAAAAAAACTTAGATGCCTTCTTTTTCAAATCAAGATGGCAAGAGAACGAAGAAAAATTAATAGGAGTAAATTAGAAAGTTGCTTAAAATTGCATGCTCTATCTGAATCGCGAAAGAGAAACTTTGGGTTCAGTATCCTTTAAGGCTCAATCCTACCGCAAGATATATGAACTGTAGTCTAATGTCCAACTAGCAAACGTAGAGCAAGTGGTGACTGCAATAGTGTTCTATTAGGGAGTAATAGTGGGCTGCTAGAACGAACAAACCGCATATTTACCATTAACGTCTTACAGCCTTGTAATAAAGCGGAGCCCAAAGTGAAATTTATATAGCCAGCTCTGTGAACCGGCACTGCTAACTCCTAGCTGCCCAAAAAGTAATCTGATAATATAGCGAGTCTTAAGTTCTGGAAGTTATAGTGTTCGCTTAAACAGTGTCTGCGGCCCTCAGTTCAGATGATCCAAACAAGCCCCCAGGGTCAAATAACTGGCACAAGTTACCATCAAACTAATGAGACGCCAATGCTCCGCCATTAGATTCCACTCTGTGCGGGGGGGGGGGGATTATGATGTGCAGAGAAGGGCTTCACAACTATATCAAATATTTCTTCTGCATTGTGTGTTGTACGACGAGCGGCGACCTTCCCCCTGGGTTGATTCTCAGACTGTCATTTTCAAGCTACAGTGTTCCTGTTGCTCCGAAGAGAGTTGATTTCTCTTGTAAGGTGTATCCAGTCCACGGATTCATCCTTTACTTGTGGGATATTCTCCTTCCTAACAGGAGTGGCAAAGAGAGCACACAGCAGAGCTGTCCATATAGATCCCCCTCTAGCTCCACCCCCCAGTCATTCTCTTTGCCGGCTCTAAGCAATTGGGTCTCTCTCGGAAGGGTAAAGGGAATGTGGTTGTTAGATTTGTAGTTTTTGTTCTACAAGCAAAAGTTGTTATTTTTAAAATGGTACCAGGTTTGTACTATTTACTCTCCAGCAGAAAAGGGATGAAGATTTCTGCAGAGAGGAAGATGATTTTAGCATGTTGTAACTAAAATCCACTGCTGTTCCCACACAGGACTGAGGAGTACAAGAAAACTTCATTTGGGGGGAACGGTTTGCAGATTAGGCTGCAATAAGGTATGTTCAGCTCATTTTATTTCTAGACAAGACTGTGATAATGCTAGAAAAGGACTGATAAGATCCCCATGAGGGAAGGGTAAGCTTTATTCAGAGACTAAGTATGGAATTACAAGCTTACATAACAGGGCTAATTTATGCTGGTTGACACTTTTTTTATGGCAAACGGTTTTTACTTATAAACATCGTTTTTGAGACACTTAGAAGGTCCCTTTGGTTTTCTTTCAGGGGTTGTTACCCACATGGCTAATATTATAACTCCTAGGAGTGTTTCTTTAAGGTGGGAGGGGCCTATTTTCGCGCCTCAGATGATCAGTTAGATTGACTAGATCTTCAGTCTGTGTTCACATGGTGGCTCCTGCTACAGTTTGAGGACCCATAAGAAGCTTTTTCCCCATAAATCCCGACTCCTCAGGGAAGGTAGGGCCACAGCAGAGCTGTGGCAAGGTGCTAAATTTGTTTTAACCGGTCTGTTAGCTTACTATTGATCCCGGTTTGGGGCATTAAGGGGTTAATCGATTTTTTTTTTTTTTTGCTAGTTTGTGCAATCTTACCAATGCTTTAGGTACATACTGTTGAAATTTCAGAAAGTTTGGTGCATTTTTCACTGTTTTGGAAAATTGTGTGCCTTTTTTATTCCTTAAAGCACAGTAACTTTTTTTTGCAAAGTGTGTTTTTGCTTGATTAATGTGATTTCTAAGCCTGTTTGTCTTACTACTAGTCTGTAAACATGTCTGTCACCAAGGAAAATCCTTGTTCAATGTGTTTAGAAGCCATGGTGGAACCCCCTCTCAAAATGTGTCCCACGTGTACTGATATGTCTATACATTGCACTTAAAAATGTGGCCCAAGATGATTCTCTAGACAGAGGTAATGAGGGTTAGCCCGTTAACCTCTCCCCAAGTGTCACACCAGTTACGCCCGCTCAAGCGACGCCTAGCACCTCTATCGCGTCTAACTCTTTTACCTTACAAGATTTGGCGGCAGTTATGGATAATACCCTCTCAGTATTTTTATCTAAGCTGCCCGTGTTACCTGCAAAGCATGATGGCTCCGTTTTTTAAGAACAGATTATGAGCATTCTGACGCTTTAGTAGCCGTATCCGATATACACTCACAACGCTCTGAAATGGGGGCGAGGGATGTGCTGCTGAGGGAGAAATTTTCGATTTGGGGAAAGATTGCTCCTCAGACAGACTCAGATACGTTGGCTTTTAAATTTAAACTAGAACACCTCCGTTTATTACTCAGGGAGGGTATTAGTTACTCTGGATGACTGTGACCCTTTGGTGGTTCCAGAAGAAATTGTGTAAAATGGACAAGTACCTAGAAGTTCCTGTTTACACTGTGTTCCCGGTCCCTAAGAGGATTGCGGATATAGTAACTAGGGAGTGGGATAGACCAGGTATTCAGTTTGTTCCCCCTCCTGTTTTTTAAGAAAATGTTCCCCATATCTGACACCACGCG